>NC_081840.1:202831664-203144047 GCF_963259705.1 Myotis daubentonii | reverse complement strand
TAAGTAATGGCGAAAATGAAAAGGACTGGCCGGAGTAAGTGTTGCTGAAGATGTGGAGGAACTGGAACTCTCACATACTGCTCATGGGAATGCAAAATGGTACAACCACTTTGTAACAGTTTGGCAATTTCTTGAAGAGTTAAACCTATAACTATCACTTGGTCCAGCAATTCCACTCCGAGGTTTTTACCCAAAGGAAAGAAAAGCAAATGTTCATACAAAGACTTGTATATGAGTGTTCACAGCAGCTTTGCTTGTAGCAGCTAAAAACCGGAAACAACCCAAAGGTCCAAAAACAGGTAAACACATAACCAAACTGTGGTAGACATACCATGAAATACTGCTCAACAATGAAAAAGCAGTAAACTACTGATCTATTCTACAACATACTTGGACTGCAAAGTAATTATGCAGACTGAAAGAAGTCAGAAAAAGAGTTTGTACTGTGAGATTCCATTAATACAAAATTCTAGGAAATCCAAAACTAATGAACTGAAACTGAAAGAAATCACTGGTTGCTTGAGAACAAGTGGGGTGAGCAAGAGTGGGGATTAAAAAGGAACGCCAGAAAACTTCGAAGAGAGTGATAGATATGTACATCATCTTGAGTGTGGGGACAGTTTTTCAGATACATATATATCCTAGTACATACATACACACACACACACACATATATACATATATACATATATGTATATATGTCAAATTGTACACTTTAAATGTGTGTGGTTTATTGTATGTCAATTTCACCTTCATAAATCTTTTAAAAATAAAATTATATGTGTATATATAAAAGTCAATTATACAATGTATATATGTATATATGTCAAATTGTACACTTTAAATGTGTGTGGTTTATTGTATGTCAATTTCACCTTCATAAATCTTTTAAAAATAAAATAATATATATGTGTATATATAAAAGTCAATTATACAACAATATGTAGTACATTGAAAATGAGTGGAATATTACATTCCACACCGAAAAACTGAGTGGGGTAGGGATGGAGACCAGAAAACAAAAAAAATCTATTTATAGTATGCTATAAATTCCATTAATATTGATATTTCATTACCAGTAACTGCAAAATTAGTTTTGAGTAACACTCTACATTTACACCAAGAAAAGTTTCTATCAATGTGCTTCCCTAGAAGTTACTGCGATCATTATTTTCTAAACAATTCAGAGTACAAATTTTGATAGGTATGATGAATGTCACAGCAATCTGTAGAACAGAACTTACAAAATCAAGACAGTCTGGTAAATTCTAGGATGTATGTCACAGTACTTTAAATTCTTCAGAGGCTACTGAAATGGCTGTGATTCTGTATGGAGCAAGGGCCATGATGAAATGCAGTGTGCTACACTGAGCGCCTTGAGGCCACACTCCTGCTAGGTTGCAAATGCTCTGCACTCCTAACAGTCTCTGGATCTTGAGGGCTGGTTCTTTTAATTAAAAGACTGATGGATGCTCTTCTGCTCTAATAATCCTTTTCCCTATGCCCATGTTATATTCCAAATTTCCACCTCATTGTCTATTAGGTTACCAGAAAGTAAGAATATTTCATGTAGCAACTTCTTTAGTAAAAAGGTACGTTTAAGATATAATATAAAAATAAAAAATACTTACAGCAGCTACAGGGATGAGAATCTCCACAAATAAACCGGCAAGTGCATGTTTTATATCTTTATCTTTTACTTCTAAGAAGTACTGAGCACATTCCTGGGGGATGGGGGGAACACATTAGGTTAACAAAAGAGAAAGATTAAATAATTTTTAATATCACGATAATTTTGTAAACATTCTGCAATTATATAAAAAAGCTATGGTCAAAACATACTTAACTTAAAAAAGAAAATTAATTTATACTTGTGAAAATTCAACAATTGGAATAAGAAATTAATAACGATGTCATTAATATATCTACATTGTTTCTTTTTAAAAGTCATGAAGAGCAAGAAAAGTCATTGTTAGGCTAAATCTCTGCAACTGATGAAGTAAATCACCTGCATAAACTGAAATGATGCTTCAAAATCTTCTACAGGATACATCTTCACTCGGAAAAATTTCATTCCCATTATTAAGCTGATGACACTCTGTACCACATGTGGACTTTGTTCCTTCAGTCGCAGTTCTTTTAATTCCGTCATAAACTTCTTCCTCACAGCCTGAAACCTTTAATACACACAGATACATAATTTCACTTGTTAAAAACACTAATTTCCTACATCATCTCCTTTCTCTGCCCTCATCAAAATTGCCAGAAAAGCATAGATAGGAAGACAAAAATTTTTGTTATTCTAAATTTCCTGTTCATTTATTTTAATATCAGAAGTTTCTTAAAGAGGAATAATTGGATTTTTTAATTCCTATATCATCATTGATATAGCACCATTACCACTTAATAATTAATAACCATAATAAAAATAAGATCAAATAACCCACCCATAAAACTTCCCCATAAATATCAGAGAGCCAATTTCTATAAAGTCCTTCTTATAAAGTCTGCCATTTGAGTTGTATGGAGAGTGGACTGGAGATTACAAATTTATTCAAAGAGGTAAACCAATTGATTGTGACTATTAACTATCACTTAAAACTCCTATTTCACTGCACTGCAGAAAAACTGAACAAGAGTGGGAGGACACAGAGCTCACAATCTGCATGAGCTAGAGAATCAAAACGTGTTCAAAATGTGAGCACCGTCCTGGCGTCACATGACCACAATTGTTAAGGCTACCAAATTTTCCTTTGCTTACACTGGAAAAAGATATCTAGCAGCTTATTAATCAATAATACTTCATTTTCCCCCTTCATATATTAGAAAACAATCAAAGATTTTACTATTACTGTTTCTTGGGGGAAACCAGTTCCTGAAAAATGAAATGAAAAATGAAGTAAACTTTTCCAATGGTCACTGACTATAGTGAGGAAAAAAAAAAATATACACACACACACACACACACACACACACTCACACATATATTAATGAAATATGGACACATGATAGAAAGTACAGCATTTATTTCTATTTGACCCTTGGAAAATACAATATCATTTTCCATTCAAATATTCTTTTGTGTTTTATAAAAAATATATAGAAAGTGAATAAATACCTTAATATTGCAATAAGATGAGAATCCAAGGGTTGGGTGTTTTTTTTTAAATTAAATTTCTCAGAATAATTGTTAATCACTACAATCAAAGGAAATGCATAGGCAAGATTGTAATATACCTCCCAGCCCTTCCCTTTCTCCCCTCCCTTTCTCACTCTACTGGTCTCCCCCCACACCCCCCGCTCCTCCCCACCTCAACTGTCAGTTTGACCAGCCTAACCTACTGTGGCTCCATGCTCCCTTTCTTTCACGCTCATCACCTCACCACTGCTCTACGTGACCAGGGTCAGCATCATTTCACTGGCCACTTGGATTTATAATCTTTACCATCCTGGAATTAACTTAGCGGTCATGTAAGTTCTTCTAGATTCAACTTGCTAATGTATTACTTAGAATTTCTAACCTGTATTCCTGACAGAAATTCATTTAGATAAAAAAAAAATCATGAACTACCATGCCATAAAATAAATACACCATTGCTTGTGTCCATGTTTTTGTGCTTATAATTCCCGAGACAGGGATTCGTTACTGATTAAATATAAGTGACATATTAAGATATTATTATCTATGTCCAAATCACATAAAACTCTCAAACTATGTTCTAAGTTCTATAGCACTGGTTATGCAAGGGTGCCCGATGTGTTACAAAGGATGAAAAATATGCTAAATAAAATACATTACTTAATATTAAAATCTAAACTATTAAATATTAACAATACTTGCCTTCTTAGAATTTAGAAAAGTTTTTATATAATGATTTCAGAGCCAAAGACTCTTTAAATGACATCCACAAAAATCTGAATTGATACTTTTTACTTAGAGCAAACACAAATACTAAAGACAAACAGCTTTTTAGTGTTTATTATAATGATGGTTCAAGAGAGCTCAATGAGTGTAACTCCTGACGAATAACACTTCATAAAATAATCTGGTATCTTTTACCTTTCCTTTTAAGTATCCCTTTTATCTATTCAAAACTCTGTTTAGTATTAAAAAAAATAAGGTGATTAGAATAAAGGGATTGCATTGATATCTTGGAAATAAAAGCACTCAACTGGAAAGTATTAAAAGTAATTATTAGCTCTGTAAAGACTTTTAAAAGAAAGATAAAAAAAAAATGCTTCTTACAGAATTGTTAAAAGTAGGAAATAAGGTAATGTCCTGACTATTTCTGGCAATTTCTGACTTCCTCAATTCAGAATTTATGGGGGAAAAACCTAAAATGAAAACACGTTGTGAAATTAAAATATGGGTGCTACTTTACTTATTTTTTTTAATTTAAATCTTTATTGTTCAGATTATTACAGTTGTTCCTCTTTTTCCCCCCCATAGCTCTCCTCCACCTGGTTCCCACCCCACCCTCTGCCCTTACCCCTGCCACCCACTGTTCTCATCCACAGGTATACAATTTTTGTCCAGTCTCTTCCCACACCCCCACATCCCTCCCCCTCCCCCACCCCGCCAGAGAATAGTCAGTCCACTCCCTCTCTATGCTCCTGATTCTATTATATTCACCAGTTTATTCTGTTCATCAGATTATTTATTCACTTGATTTTTAGATTCACTTGTTGATAGATGTGTATTTGTTGTTCATAATTTGTATCTTTACCTTTTTCTTCTTCTTCCTCTTCTTAAAGGATATCTTTCAGCATTTCATATAATACTGGTTTGGTGGTGATGAACTCCTTTAGCTTTTCCTTATCTGTGAAGCTGTTTATCTGACCTTCAATTCTGAATGATAGCTTTGCTGGATAAAGTAATCTTGGTTGTAGGTTCTTGGCATTCATCACTTTGAATATTTCTTGCCACTCTCTTCTGGCTTGCATAGTTTCTGTTGAGAAATCAGCTGACAGTCGTATGGGTACTCCCTTGTAGGTAACTGAGTTTCTTTCTCTTGCTGCTTTTAAGATTCTCTCTTTGTCCTTTGCTCTTGGCATTTTAATTATGATGTGTCTTGGTGTGGTCCTCTTTGGATTCCTTTTGTTTGGGGTTCTCTGCGCTTTCTGGACTTGTAAGTTTATTTCTTTCACCAGGAAGGGGAAGTTTTCTGTCATTATTTTTTCAAATAGGTTTTCAATATCTTGCTCTCTCTCTTCTTCTGGCACCCCCATAATTCAGATGTTGGTACGCTTGAAGTTGTCCCAGAGGCTCCTTACACTATCTTCATATTTTTGGATTCTTTTTTCTTTTTGTTTTTCCGGTTGGGTGATTTTTGCTTCTTCGTATTTCAAATCTTTGACTTGATTCTTGCGATCCTCTAGTCTGCTGTTGGAACTCTGCATAATATCTTTCATTTAAGTCAGTGTATGCTTAATTTCTAGTTGGTCCTTTTTCATAACCTCGAGGGTCTCACTAAATTTATCGGCAGTTTCACTAGATTTCTTGAGGGTCTCACTAAATTTATTGGCAGTTTCTAGAAAATTCTTGAAAAACCTTAATAGTATGGTTTTGAACTCTATATCCAGTAGTTTGCTTTCCTCCATTTCTGTCATTTGTGACCTGTTTCTTTGTCTCTGTATTTTTTATGCTTCCCTGTGTTGATAGAGTGGCTTTCTGTGTTAGGTGTCCTATAGGGCCCAGTAGCTCAGCCTCCCCAATTACCTGAGGTGGACACTCTTGGTGCACCCCTTTGTGGGCTTTGTGCATAGTCTTATTGTAGTTAAGGCTTGATTGTTGTAGGTATCACTGGGAGGAATTGACCTCCAGGCCAATTGGCTGTGATAATCAGCTGTGTGTGCAGTGGGAGAACTTATGAACTGGAGATACTCTTCTGGGGCAAGACTTGCTTCAGTGGGGCTTTGGTGCTAAATGAGTCTGGCCCCTGAATGTGTCCCTTATGGATCTGAGTTGTTGTAATCTGGATGGTCCCACTCTGACCACTGGGTACACTGGCTCTTGGGTCTCTAAGGAGGTGTTAATTTAGCCTCTGCCTGAGGCTACTCAGCAGGAGCTAGGGAGAGATTCCTCTTCTTTGTTTGGGGTTTGGAGGTGCCCAGGTGAGGCCCAGCTGTGAAGCAATGCAAGCTGCTGTGGGGCCTTGGGCCTTCTTTTGGAAGTTCTGGGTCTCTCTGACTCAGCTGCAGTTTGTTAGGTAATTTTCAGGTTGCAAAGGGCCAGGCCCTTCATATGCAAAAGCCTCTGCACACAGCTTTGGTGGGGCAGGGTCTCAGGGGATCAATAGGGCAGAGCAAACAGCTATGGCTGCTCCCCAGTCCTACCCTAAGAGGCCCCAAGTTTCAGCATCCCAGCAATTGCTGCAAGCACCTCTCAGAGAAAGCAGCCTGATGCCAGACAGTCCAGCCTCTCCCCGCATGAGTCTGGGTCCCCAGAGACTCACCGGGAACTGGAGTTCAGAGCAGTCGGGAGCTTGAGACTCCCTCCCGATTGAAAAAGACAACCGTGTCCTCAGTTTCCAGCCCTTTCCACATGTGCCGCATCCTCAGCTGCCAGCCCTTTCGGGGTGCGCGTCCGTACCTGTGCACTTTACTTCCGCACCTCCTCTGAGTCTCAGTGTGCTTTTCTCTTTCCTTCTAGTTGTATAATTTCCACTCAGCCAGCCTTCCTGTGGTTCTGGATGATGTCCGTTTTGTCTTTTAGTTGTATTTTTGAAGTGGTTGTGCGAGGCAGCAATTTCCGGTGTTTACCTATGCTGCCATCTTGGTTTCTCCCCTATGGGTGCTACTTTAAAATCCTCTGAGGAACAGAGCAGCTTAGTAATAAAAGATGAAACTGAATTCTATGAAAAATACAGTAGGTTTTAAACTGTCAGTGTCAACTATATTAGTAATGAAGCATTCCAAAACAAAAAGCATATCGAAATCAGTGAAACTTACTTTGATTGGGTAAGAACCCCTATCACCTCTGCATATAAATCTGCAATAATATGCACATTCCCAGTGTTGGTTCCCGAATACCTGAAATAAGAAGAGAACAAATGCATTATTTATTACATTTTTTTTTTACAAACTCTCTGAATATATCTCAAAATTTCTTATTAGATATTGTAGAATTTTCTCTGAAAATTCATTTATAGGATAATAAAATCCACACAAATATTTTCCTATCTCTAGATTTTAATTTGCTGTGACATTTAGCCTTCTAATTCTTATAAATCCAATCAGTTTTAGAATTATTTTTACAAAAATAATTTCTATATGTATGTAGTGTGGATTAAAAAAAATAATTGCTTTGAATGCTAAAAACAAGTTATCGATGAGCGTTTAAAGTATAGTTAAGCAGTATAAACCCACAGAGAAAAGCAACAATCCCGAGTTAGTATTTCACTTACCCTTCCTTATGTTTAAAGTGCTTGAAAGCCAAGTTTAGAACTTCATGAACTAAGGGATCAGGCACAGGATGAACAGGAATCTAGAACAAAAAAGATCAAGTGAGTAAGAGCTAAACAGGCTAGAAGTCTTTTATGAGTAGTCTTATTTCAACAAATTAAACCAATAGTCAATTTTAATTTTCACGATATGATCTATTACTAATCTGTCAATCTTCCTTTTTCCTAAAAAAGTATTTTTTTTAATTTAGTTGAATATCTAATTTCACAAACTCTAAACTTATGATTATTAGCTTCAAAATCATGAATCACTGAACAATGGACTACGAAGGGGGAAAGCTATTGTTGTTGTTACTGCAATTGTTATTGTCAGAAAGTTACACATACATTTCCCGTGTGTAACTCTGCAACAGCTATAGATCAGCAACCTTTGACGGAGCCAGCACCGCACTTCAGATAGCCTGATTTCCTATCATAACAGTAACCAAGAAGGACAACTTTTCCAACAATTTTAACCTACTAGTATTTATGGCTTTATTAGTATTAGAAATTTGTCATTTAAATGTCTGTTTTGTTTAGTTCTTTAAAAACTACATGTTAGTTCCTAATCTGTAAAATAAATATTTAAAATCTCTGCCCTTTCCCCAAATATAATCACTATTAAAAACTTGGCATATAGCCTTGCACACTTTTTCTACACACACACACACACACGCGCGCGTGCGCGCGCACACACACACACACACATTTTATTTTTACTTAACAGAACAACGCATCTTTCCATGTCAGTACTTAGAGTTCTTCCTTGTTATTTTTTAATAGCCATAAAATATTCAGTATATGTAATTTATTTAATGAGCTCTCTATTAATGAACATTTCAGCCCAGAATGTCTATAGTCAATATGTATGTTTTACAATAAACATCTTGTGCAGTCAACATTATAGATTTGTATAGTCCCATGAGAAAGAGTTCAAAAAGAGGAACTGCTGGGTCAAAGATTATACAAGTCACCACTGACAGACTCTAATTCTATTCATGTGTGGGTCTGTTTCTGAGCTCTCTATCAATTTAACGTGTCTGTCCTAAAATCAGGCTGTATTATTATTAGGCTGTCTTACTTATTTAATAAGTTTGGATGTATTGTACTACAAGCCTCACCCTCCATCTTTTTCAGAAATGTTTTGACTATCCCTGGCCTATTGTTCTTCCACATTCAATTTACAGTCATCTTTTCAAGTTCCACAATAACTATAAGATTACTGGAATTGCAATGAACCTTTCGATCAATTTGGGGATAACTGTATTCTTATGCATTTACACGGAATATCTTTCCATCTCTTTAAAGACTTTCAGCAAAGTTTTACAACTGCCTGTTTTGCCCTCTGTTATATACTTGGTCCTATGAGAACAATCATATGAAGAGATGCTTGATTTCATTAGTAATAAGGTGGGGGGAAAATGCACAAGGTATCATTTTACACCAATTCGATGGGGAAAAAAATTGAGTCTGACAAAGCCAAATAGTAGAGATAATGTAAATCAATGAGGTTTCATGTACATTGCCGGTGGAAGTTTAAATCAATTATTTACGCAGGGTGGGACCTACTGAAGAGGATCAATGTTTGCCACTACGAAATACGGCAGGTTGGCATAAGGATTATTTTGAGCTGAAGGCAACTCAAAAAATTGTATCATGCTGAGAAGATGCAGGAAAAGCTCTCAATTCTCCCTCTTTCTGGCTAAAAGCAGTCTCCCTTCCCCTTTCCAATACCAAGGAGAGTAGAAGAACCATGGCCACTGGAAACAGAAAGTTGGCACTGAGATGGGTCTGCACAAACAAACCTTACTAACTAGCCCTTATCTACCACTGGTTTTCCCCATATATTTACCTTCCCACCATTTACCACCCCAACAGCCAAACCCTTTTCCTTTGTCCTGTCACTTCTCCACAATGTATTTTGCACTTTGATAAAGTAATTTTTCATGTCTAACCCTTCTTTGGCTCTTGACTTCTTTTCTAGGAGGGCCTTTTCTCCTGTTAATCTGCCACTTATCAGCTGAATTTGCAGGGCCCCGGGTATTAAACCTAAGAGGATGGCGCTTCACCACACTAGCAATTACACGGTTAAGGAAACAATGCTGAGAGCCTCTGGCTGGAGAGGCCTTGCCAACACCTTGATTTCAGACTCTGGCCTCCAGAACCATGAGAGAATAAATTTCTGTTTTCTTAGCCACCAAACCTGTGATAACTTAATTCTACAACCTCAGGGAACCAATACATGACCTCATAGAGTACTACAAATGAGAATAATAGTACTGCCAACATTGTAGGTTTGCTATGGAGATTAAATGAATTCAATGAGTTAATATTCATAAAGCACCTGGCAGGGTGTTTGTTACCTAGTAGGCACTATTGCAGGCTTAGTGAATTTTTACAAAAAAGAACTGAGGTCAATGGTTGATGATGACATTACTTTTCTGGTTCATGATTGGTGGGCTGGACACCATAATATTGGAGCCTTCTGTTAGATTACAGAATTGAAAACATAATCATGACGCGGTGAAAAGGTTGAGAAGAGTGAACTCGTACAAAGATTCTTTCGAGCCTAAATGTTCAATAAAAAGAACCCTTCAATTCTCAAAAAAAAAAAAAAAAAAAAGTAAGTTCTGACTCCCAGAACTTACTCCAGAATGGACAGTGCTAATCAACAGTTGCCGGGGTCCTGCCCCAGCGGGTCCAGGGGTCCCCAAAGGTGTGGACGGAGTCGGCGAAGAAGGAATGACACGGAGACAGCGTTCAGTTGATCAGCAGCCTAGCCAGGATCTCTAGCCCGGATCTCCAGAGAGGTTCTGCTTCGGATCTCCAGCGAGGTTCTGTAGCCATGTTCCCTCGCTAGGTTCTCCAGCCAGGTTCTGTCCAGGCTCTCCAGTCAGGTTCAGTGTCCAGGTTCCAGTCAGGTTCTCCTGGCAATCTCTGTAGTCAGGTTCAGTCCAGGATCCCTTGCCATGTTCTCCCGCTAGGCTCTGTCTCTAGGCTCTGAGGCCAGTCCCTCTCCAGGATCCTCAGGCATGCTCTCTCCAGCGAAGTTCTTCTGTCTCTAGTTCTGTGTTCTAAATTCTGTCTTCTTGATTCTGTTCTAAGTTCTGAGTGTTTCTGTCTTGTTACAACTGTATTTATACCAGTTGATTCAATCCTATCAATCTCTATTACAAAGGTTAGGGCGTTTCTTATCTCCATTCCAGGGAGAAAAGATTATGTAGTTTAAGCATGATTGTTCGTAGTTAAAGGGATTAATTACCCGCCTGGCACTTAGTTGAGGGGTTTTATTCCCTCCCTAACTTCAGGGGAAAATCCCTACCTGGGGATTCAACCTTTCTCGGAGAGGTGACTTTGGTTAAAACACAGCGCCAAGAAGGTGAGCAAACATATTAAGAACCGTATGCCATATATGCCAGGTCCCTTGAAACAGCAAGGATGGACCGGCTCCCGGCAAATTCCCCCTTTTTTATTTTTTAAAAGCAAGCATTAAAAAGAAAAAACTGAAACGCTCTCTTGTATCCATTTTAAGAGTAGGATTGGCGCTTTCTGCTATTACCTGAGTCCTGATCTATCACCCCAGGGAGAGCTTGCCAATCCTGCACTTTCCCGGGGTGGAAAGGCTGCAGTGGGGTTAAGGATAAGGCTCCTTGGGCCTACCTTCTCCCATGCCTCTACATTTACCTTTCCGGCACCTTTCCTTCCTCAGAAAAGCATGGACGTATTTCTTGTATAAAATGTTCTGTCTGACTGGGAGTAACCTTAATTCCTCTGCTAACAAGCATATATGTTAAAAGATCAATACGGAGTCTTTTTTCTTTAGACTCAGTATGGCACATCTTCTTAATCTAAAGATCAATACAGAGTCTTCTTTCTTTGGACTCAGTATGGCACATCTTCTCAATCTAAGAATCAATACAGAGTCTTCTTTCTTTGGACTCAGTATGGCACATCTTCTCAATCTAAGTTCTGTACTATCCACCTTCTTACCCTACTTATCCTCTATAGGGGGGTCTGTAGCACCCTGGTGGAGTCCTATCCGTCCCGAGTGTGGGGTTCTCAATGGGGGGGGGCTTACCTAAGGGAATCCTGTTCCAGGGGTTCCCAAAGGTGTGGACGGATTCGGCGAAGACTATCTACCCTCTTCCTACGGTGGAGTCTGATCCGTCCCGAGTGTGGGGGTTCTCAATGGGGGAGAGGGGCTTACCTAGGGGAATCCTGTTCCAGGGGTTCCCAAAGGTGTGGACGGAGTCGGCGAAGACTATCCACCCTCTTCCTATGGTGGAGTCTGATCCGTCCCGATTGTGGGGCAAAGACTATCCACCCTCTTCCTACGGTGGAGTCCTATCCGTCCCGAGTGCGGGGCGCTTACCTAGGGGTCCCTGTTCGGGCGCCAGATGCCGGGGTCCTGCCCCAGCGGGTCCAGGGGTCCCCAAAGGTGTGGACGGAGTCGGCGAAGAAGGAATGACACGGAGACAGCGTTCAGTTGATCAGCAGCCTAGCCAGGATCTCTAGCCCGGATCTCCAGAGAGGTTCTGCTTCGGATCTCCAGCGAGGTTCTGTAGCCATGTTCCCTCGCTAGGTTCTCCAGCCAGGTTCTGTCCAGGCTCTCCAGTCAGGTTCAGTGTCCAGGTTCCAGTCAGGTTCTCCTGGCAATCTCTGTAGTCAGGTTCAGTCCAGGATCCCTTGCCATGTTCTCCCGCTAGGCTCTGTCTCTAGGCTCTGAGGCCAGTCCCTCTCCAGGATCCTCAGGCATGCTCTCTCCAGCGAAGTTCTTCTGTCTCTAGTTCTGTGTTCTAAATTCTGTCTTCTTGATTCTGTTCTAAGTTCTGAGTGTTTCTGTCTTGTTACAACTGTATTTATACCAGTTGATTCAATCCTATCAATCTCTATTACAAAGGTTAGGGCGTTTCTTATCTCCATTCCAGGGAGAAAAGATTATGTAGTTTAAGCATGATTGTTCGTAGTTAAAGGGATTAATTACCCGCCTGGCACTTAGTTGAGGTGTTTTATTCCCTCCCTAACTTCAGGGGAAAATCCCTACCTGGGGATTCAACCTTTCTCGGAGAGGTGACTTTGGTTAAAACACAGCGCCAAGAAGGTGAGCAAACATATTAAGAACCGTATGCCATATATGCCAGGTCCCTTGAAACAGCAAGGATGGACCGGCTCCCGGCAAACAGTGACGTATAACTACACACTTCAATGACGTATAACTACACACTTCATGGATGAATCTTAGTCATATAATGTGGAGTGGGGAAAAAAGTCCCAGAGGACAATAAACAATGATACAATTTTTTAGAAAGTCCCAAAACAGCAAAACTTTAATATATTATCCAAACATGTATCAAAACATTTTTAAAGTTAAGGGAATATATTAACATAAAAATCAGTTACTGAAAAGGGAATAGCCAGGGAGTGAATGAACTAGGAGAGTCACATAATTAGGCTTTAGACTGTAGATAGCAGTCTAGTTCTCAGAGGGACCATTATATTGTAAACCAACAAACATGAACAGCCACGCAGAGAGCAACGACAACAGCGTGTCTTTAACCAGGATTACAATTTATCCAATTCTGTGGGCCTGGGGTCCAATTAAAACAAAACACATAGGAATTCTACATTTGATTTGCTGATAATTTTTAACAATACAGATTCCAGAACACCTCAGTAATAGGATGAAATTGTAATCGAATATTAAATAAAACCAAGAAAGCAAAAAAATAGACTGGGGAAAATATAGTAAAGAATTCTAATTCCTCAGAGATGGTCAGAATGCTTCTTGAGGGCTTGAAAGAGAGCTATTTAAAACGAAGACAGTGCATTCCTTACAAAGGTAAACCAGGAGTCTATTAGGAGGGGATTACACTTCGTCCTGAATAATGACCAGGAACTAATTCTACACTAGTAAATATGAGAGAGACATTAGATAAGAGTAATCACGCAAATAGTAATGAGGGACAAGATTTCTAACAAGTATTCACTTCCATTTATTCATCTCAATGAGACCGTGACTAAATTCTGACAACACTGAGAACACTGACACAACTTCTACACTGCTGTCCCAAGCAGAGGGAGGCATGGCAACTGACACGGCTTTCGAAGGCTCCTGGGGAACCTTCACTGCAGGCCGGACGGCTATCCTAGAGCCTCATCGTGGCTAAGTGCTTACTGTGGACCAGAGGAGGCTGAGAAAGCCCATTTATCTCATTTCCTAGAAACTGCGACTGTCCCAAGGGCCTGTACCTGGAATCCAACGGGAAGAAAATGCATGATGAGGGGGATTCTTATACTGCCCCATCCCAAAATCAAATAGGGATTAAGGGAGGAAGCAGCTGAAATCTGAACTCTACCTTTCTAGGTCTCAGAGAACATTTTAAAAGTAACCTGATGGCCTGGGGGGTGGGAGTGGGCAGGGAGGGGTTGATGGGGGAAAAAGGAGACATATGTACTTAGTAATACTTTTAACAAGGAAAGGGAAAGGGAAAGGGAAAGGGAAAGGGAAAGGGAAGGGGAAGGGGAAGGGGAAGGGGAAGGGGAAGGGAAAGGGAAAGGAAAGGGGAAGGGAAAGGGAAAGGAAAGGAAAGGAAAGGAAGAAAGGAGGGAGGGAGGGAGGGAGGGAGGGAGGGAGGGAGGGAGGTGCCGGGAGCCGGTCCATCCTTGCTGTTTCAAGGGACCTGGCATTTATGGCATACGGTTCTTAATATGTTTGCTCACCTTCTTGGCGCTGTGTTTTAACCGGGGTCACCTCTCCGAGAAAGGTTGAATCCCCAGGTAGGGATTTTCCCCTGAAGTTAGGGAGGGAATAAAACCCCTCAACTAAGTGCCAGGCGGGTAATCTTTACTCCCTGGAATGAAGATAAGAAACGCCCTAGCCTTTGTGGTGGAGATTGATAGGATTGAATCAACTGGTATAAATACAGATGTAACAAGACAGAAAGAGACAGAGCTTAGAACACAGAACTTAGAACACAGAACTTACAAGAGAGAACCTACAGACAGAACCTACACAGAACGTACAGACAGAAGAACTTTGCTGGAGAGAACATGGCAAAAGATCCTGGACTGAACCTGACTAGAACCTGGTGACTGAACCTGGCTGGAGAACCTGGACAGAACCTGGCTGAAGAACCTAGCGAGGGAACATGGCTACAGAACCTCGCTGGAGATCCAAAGCAGAACCTCTCTGGAGATCCAGACCAGAACTTGGCTGGAGATCCTGGCTGGAGATCCTGGCTAGGCTGCTGATCAACTGAACACTGTCTCCGTGTCCTTCCTTCTTCGCCGACTCCGTCTATGCCTTTGGGGACCCCTGGACCTGCTGGGGTTGGACCCCGGCAGGGAGGGAGGGAGGGAGGGAGGGAGGGAGGGAGGGAGGGAGGGAGGGAGGAAGAGAGAACGAGAGAGAGAGAGAGAGAGAAAGAAAAAAAGAAAGAAAGAAAGAAAAAAAGAAAGAAAGAAAGAAAGAAAGAAAGAAAGAAAGAAAGAAAGAAAGAAAGAAAGAAAGAAAGAAAGAAAGAAAGAAAGAAAGAAAGAAAGAAAGAAAGAAAGAGTAACCTGATACAGGAACGACATGAACTTTTCATTCATTACTTCGTGGAAGCTGGGATATTTAAATCCCATGTTAACAATGGGGCAGAAACTGAATTTATTCTGCATGACAAAGTTCAAGAACTCAAATACGTTGGAAGAAGAGTCTTATTGACCTTGGTCCCACATAGGTAAACTGAAATGTTAACCCAGGACTTCTCTAGCATTACGGATACTTAACTAGGATTCTATGATTGACTGGATAGTTACAAGAGGCTTTTAAACCTCTAACAGGCAAACATTATGAAAGTAAAACAATCAAATCTTATTGATACAGGAATTTCCAGATATTGGCTGACCAACTATTAGAGGCACGGCAATCTTTTACTTGGTACCCAAGAACCCCTTTTTAGGACCACACAATCTATCTCAAATTAAGAACTAAAAACAGTATCCCCAAAGTGCTCCCTCAAATCCACACTAAGCTGTTCAGTTTATTACAGATAAAGTATAACCAAACCATTACACAATAAATGAAAACGTTTTCTTCATTGGAATGATAAAAGCATAGAAAGACCATGGATATTGGGTCAGTCCCATGGTCGGCAAACTGCGGCTCGCGAGCCACATGAGGCTCTTTGGCCCCTTGAGTGTGGCTCTTCCTAAGCCTTAGGAGTACCTTAATTAAGTTAATAACAATGTACCTACCTATATAGTTTAAGTTTAAAAAATTTGGCTCTCAAAAGAAATTTCAATCGTTGTACTATTGATATTTGGCTCTGTTGACTAATGAGTTTGCCGACTACTGGGTTAGTCTAATCAAACCAAGATTTCTCTTTTCACTAGTTATGTATCCTCGCAGAAGTTTCTACTCCCTTACCTGTAAATTACAGATAACAGAGCAGAACACTATACTTACTGGCCCTGAGAGAATGCAAAATCTGGTGTATCACACTGGAGACTGATTCTTGTCCTCTCACCTTTCCCACCCTTCTCTAAAAGGAACCAGGCCTAAATTCTTACCTCTGGGAATGTAGGGGAGACGAAGGAACTGGATATTGAGGACAAGGCCTAGTAGAGGAGACAAAATGGCAAGAAACCAGAGCCAACCAGGGAAGCAGGGAGACAGATGTGTTCTCCAGCCTCATCTTCCCTGGAGTGGCCAACAAAAGAAGTTACTGGGCTCACGGCTGTGGTCCTCTGTGTAGCTCCCAGTCAGTCCTGTGATGACCCCATGGGCAGTGAGGACAGAGCAGACATCACCGCTAGGTGACGGACTATGTTTGGATCAAGTGCCTGACTCCCAGAACTTACTCCAGAATGGACAGCGCTAATCAACAGGCCAGGCTGGCCCAAAACATTTCCCTGACCTTGCAATGATGCAACACCGCATTTCACATGACTCAACTTTTGTGCTCCACTAACTGCACTGTTATGGTTTTATACACTGATTTCTTCACAGTGGTGTGTGGTGTGCTCTAGGCCAGAGATACAGAACACAAGGGGACTTAAACCTGTAATTCCTCCTGAACAGTCTTTATTTGCTCCAGTTATGTGCTAAGGCTAACAATGGCAGCTGGGGACACTACTTAGTCACGTTGCATACTCTTTATTAGTGCCCTACTACTGCCACCATCAATCCTCTGTATGTGTCTTTGTGAAAGGTTAGATTATTTACAATATTTACTACAATAGCCTTACAAGGTAGATATTTGTCCCCTAGTTTTCAGGTGAGGGAACTGAAGTTCTGAAGTTGGTGTGTACTTCTCTAGAATATACTGTGGGCCCAGTCTGATATACAAAAAATGCTTTAAATAAATGAAAAAAAATGAGAAGAAAACTGCTATCGTTTTCATATTAGAAGAGAAACAGAAGTGAAAGAAGAAATATATCTTTAATTTAGTGGGGAGCACAATCTCTAAAAATTCTATATGAAGAATGAACATTATCAGACATTTTTGAACTATCTATTTCTCCCCTTATTTTCAATAGTAAAAAATAAAATAAAATAAATCACCCCAAATGGAATAATATTCCCATCTTTAATGTCAAGAATTTTTCAAATCTTTGCCATTTGCATGACTTTAGAAGCAGCACTAATTCTACCTGAGCATTCAAGAAGCATACATCCTAGAGAATGCCCATGTTTTAGTCCAAGGCTATTCCCACCACCACCTCCCAAAATTTAATGCTTTTATCACATCAGGAAAGTGAAAAACAACAAAACTAGGTTAAGATATGTATGCTGGGGCATCAACGAGACTCACTCATTACCTAAGAGACCAGTTCTCAGCATAAAGGAGAATAAATTCATGCTTCTGAAAAATTACAAATGACCCCATAACATCGAGAGCTGCTTATCAACATCTAAAATGGTACTGTTAAATCTGAAAATACTGAAGGACTACTCCACCTTCTGATAATTCTCAACAGCACTGATAAAACTAAGGCAAGGGCTTGAAATGACTCACCAACCTGGTTTCCCAATCTTCTTGTTTGTTTCAATGAATAAATACATCTGACTAAAATTCAACATAAAAAGAAAACTGCTTCAAACTTGCTAAACACTACATTGCTGTTTAATCATACTTTCATTGTGGATTTTAAAGCCCCTGTACTAACAGTAACATTTGCAGTCAGCCCTGACCCCAAAACTATTCCTCTTTTTTAGAAAAATGTAATTACTTATCTATATCTTGAGTTCATTTTGTTCCCACAGTGAATTGAATCACACTAATTTCATCACATTTAGCTAACTTAATTCTTCATCTAACATGTTATGATTAAAACTTTAATTGTACAAGATGCTGGTCATTTCACCCAACCATGTCACATCTCTGATTTTACCAACAATTTAATTTTATTATTAAAGGGAGAAAACTTGGAGTAAAAAAGTGAACTAGGTTTATAATCTTCAGTAAGTCCCTACAACTAAGAACATTTCTTCACCTATAAAATGAAAATAGCAGATAACATTTACTGGGCACTTTCCATGTCCCAGAAATTATTGTATTTAATTCTCATGATTCTACAAAACATGGTAAATATCATCCCTCCTTCAAAGAGGAGAAAGAGTTTCTGGGTAATAACTTGTCAAGTTACACAGCAAGTAAATGACATGGCTGGGATGAAAACACCTGCCATGACTATCTCCCAGAATTTATTAGAGTGACCAGCTGATACGAAGGACATAGAGTCTTTATGCATTATGAAGAGTTCTAAATATGTGCGATTATCACTGAAGACATGACAGATTACTCAAGAAACAAATAATTTCCAATATTTACCCCTCCTTAAGACCGAACCATCCATGTATCAATACTTCAATGCTCTTGGGACTGTCTAAATCACATTTTAATATGTGTATATTATGTGGGACAAAGTAAAAGTCTTATTAAATTCAAGATCTAGTACATTGATTGCTCTCTGGATCTATTAAATCTTACATCAGTTTGACAGTGAAGAAAATTGGGTTAGTTTGTCATGAGATTTCAGAAAGTTGTATTGATTTTTACTTCATTTCCTGTAGTTTTTAAGAAGCTAAAAAGATGCCTTTTACTAGGAAAGAAAAAAAAACCCTCTATAAGATCTTAAATACAGTGTATCTATATTCTTAGTGATGTATTTTACCCTCTGATGGGTGCATTTGAATGAAAGTCTGAGGATAATGGTAAAAGAGAGACATGGGAAAGTGAAAAGGGAACAATAGGTTGAAAGAATGTAGTGACATACCAAAAACAAAGATTAGCTGTCAGAGCCACTGTATTTCCCTTTCTCATATTTTGAGTCCATGTGAACCAAGGATCGGAAAGGATTTTGTGGAAGTGGAAAACTGAGCCCACTGAAAGAATGTCCTTACGTTTACAGACCCTAACTTTTCTTCTACCGGAAGAGCTATCTGGATTATTTTGGAGAAGTAGATGGAGGAGAAAGAGGATGAAGATGATGAGGAGGGAAAAAGACAAAGAAAGAAGGAGGAGAGGAGAAAGACAACTCCAGGGGGTTGTCCTTGTGTTGTTCTGAAGCCAGTGCAATCAGGGAGAGCTTTTAGATGAGGCAAGAGACTGATTGCTGAGTAGGAGAATGTCATGGGAAACAAAGGCGAAAAGACACAGAGGAGACAGATCAGTCCTGAAGGTCAGTGCAGGGAGTATGGGGTTTCCACTGCTGGAAGGAGAAGCCCTATACAGTTTAACTAAGCACAGAAGTGCAGATGCTGGTTACCAAACCACTTAAATGAGCTACATTAGCACACATGAGGCTAGGGATCAACCACAACGAGCCCCAGTAAAGCCCACTCATGCTGTGTGGCCAGGGCTCCTCTTATCCCTAGTTACCTCAGGGTCTTACGATCCCAGCTCAACTGGGAGGTCACAAAAAGGAAATCTGGCTTGTCAGCACAACTCCCAGAAGAAATTTCTATCCCACATTCACTAAAAACCTTTAGGATGGGTACAAATTAAAGTGATTTTATCTGTGACTAACTCATTTATTCATTTTACAGATTTTTAATTATTTGCAGATTTCAGATGTTCAGATGTTCAGATTTATAATGTCTTTGCACAGACATTATAAAAAAAAACAAAGGCAAAGTATAAATGATTATACAATCCAATTATTTTTATATTGGCTATGTCAAAAAAACAGCCTATCAATTTTTATATCTTTCATTTCCTGTTCATTATCACATTTTATCTTCTATTTGATTTTACATAACATAGACAACTCCTTGTCCAAACATGTAATATGCAAAATATAATTTTTCTTTTAGAGTTCCTAAATTTTTCCCAAATACTACAATGTGCATGGCTGGAAATCTATGGATCATCTTTGCCAACTCAGTCTTACCCTTGTCAAATCATCCCCATCCCTCAACTATTACTGCACAATTATTACATGTTGAAATACAGGCTTGAGGGCTTAGAGAAAGAAATTCTTTGAAAGTGGAAGTAAAAAAAGATGAAGTAGGTGAATGACAGGCATACTACATTTGCAGCTAAAGGCCCATTTGTAACACAAATTTCTATTCAGCTCCATTTTGCTAACATGACTTCATGTCTTGGATGGCATACAAACATAAAAGAAACGAAGTGACAGGTACAGGAAAGGAAGGCCTCAGGCAACTGAAACAGGTATAATTAAATTATAGGAATGCAGTCTATGCGGGCCAGAATTTTAGACAATACATCCTAAATAAGGTAACTGAAACATCAAGGCAAAATAAGAAAAACAGACTTTTCAGAAATAACAACTTTACGGAAATAACAGCACTTACCTGCTTTAGAACTTCAACTAAAACTAAACAAAAAATGAAATCTACTGCTAAGTCTCTCCTTTCAAGAAGATAATCTCTTTCACGTTGCTGGTCATCCCTGAAACAAGAAGCCCAAGTTAGGACTGCACGAAGAATGTAAGTTTTAAAATAGATATTGGCTACTAGTTCAAATTATTCACTGAGTTCCCAATATGGATGGTGTTCCACAACATACAAGTTTTCCTAGTAACTCACGGTATATATTACATGTTCTTATTTCCTCTCTTTTGTAAATTAGGAATCTATACATACATTTCACTATTATATCTGTCAGAAATTAAACCTAATCTAAAAAATTAGGAAGAGGAAGAAAAGTATTTCAAATTTCATTTAGAAAATGTAACGTTATTTCATATTTGATTAGTATATTTTTATTAAGAACGGAAACCAAAAAAATAACTCTTCTGAAGAAATTACAGTGCCAGGTAACTTTCTCACAAATCTAAGATGAAAAAACACAAGTGGCATCTACTCAAGTCCATTTCTAAACCATAGGCCATCACCTGAACACAGACAGATGTTTTACTAAAGCCAAGATCTCCCTAGGAAATCTGAAAAAGGAGAAGACGCGTTCTTGGACTTGAGCACCAAAAAGGGTGTCATGGTAAATAACACGGGGTTTTGACAGTCATCCTGTATCACCACCACTGCTTCCCTTCACACACCATGTGAACAGGACCTTCTTTGAATATTTTCTTAATTTCTTTTATGGTTATTAAAGCTCCTCCCAACTACTGAAATGGCACTCCCGAAATCTGGTTTAGCACGACTAGTCCCCGTGATGAGCACTGTACGGCTGTACCTGCTTTACTTGGTTTACAGGTTACGCTTGGACTATCCTCTCCCCTCACTACCATTTCAGAACAAAAAGAATCAATGTTATTGCTCAGAAGCCAAATAATAACAATCTTCAAGTGATAACACGATCACCCCCTTCACTGGAATTGCTTCGATCCCAGAACAGTGGAAAATGAGCCACTTACCCCTTAGATTTTGTGCTAGATCGAGGCCTATACTCGTAAGATTCATCTTCAGTTCCATTCTGGCGTCTGTACCAGTCAAACAAGGTGCGAAGTAAGGAAGGGAGACAGTGCTCTGCTACGGAGCTCATAGAGCTTATCAACTGAAAACACAAGGCATTGCCAGAAGATAAAATACCACAGCAAAGAACCATACTCGTAACTATTAGCAATCACTTAAAAATAATAAGCACTTCTAGAGTAAACATAGTAGAATAAACAGAGCAACTGAAAGCAGTAAATATGTCTTAAAATTAAAAAAAGAAAAAAAGAGAGAGAGAGAGAGAGAGAGCTGGGGATATAGTCAAGTAGTAAACGGGGCTAAGTTTCTCCCACTATCAAAATTCACCCAAATCCATTCTGTTTAGCTCAGAGGCTTTCTACCTTCTCCTTGCCTCCACATGCTCCTCACATGATCACCAATAACATCCCTGATTAAACACATGGGTACCTCTAGGAGACTATTATGCATAACATGTGAGGAAAATCAACACATCTACTTCCTTCCCCTGGCCAGTTCCTCTCTCCTCATGTGAACAAAAGGTTCTAAAATGTTGCCACTAGAATTGATAAACAGATGGAGAAACAACGAAAACTACAATATATTGTTAGAAGTATGGAAAAGCTCACATTTACTCTGTACTGCTATGATACAGAACAAAATTATAATTAAATAATCAATTTGTGATATAAATAAACATTAAAAATGTGTTGTACACAAGCTTTTATAGCATAGAATATTCAGTGGTTCTCAACCTTCCTAATGCCGTGACCCTTTAATACAGTTCCTCATGTTGTGGTGGCCCCCAACCATAACATTATTTTCATTGCTACTTCATAACTGTAATTTTGCTACTGTTATGAATCGTAATGTGAATATCTGATATGCTATATGTGTTTTCCAATGGTCATGACCCACAGGTTGAGAACCACTGATATAGATGGACAGCATAAAGGTAATGTACTAAGATGAATAACTGCTAACAATTTGAGGCACCTCTAAAACTACCTGTATTGTAGGTGAATATCAGATCCATTTCATGAACGATGGCAGCTTGCCTGTAGTGAGGTGAGAGGTACACCAGCTACCATCAGCAGTCCCTAAAGTCACCTCATCTTGAGCAGCCCAAGAAAAACACCCTCTCTTCATAAGAAATTCTGTATCTGACTCAACTCATTGCTCATTAAATTAATATTCTTAAATCAGCATAGAGCCCTAGCCGGTTTGGCTCAGTGGATAGAGCGTCGGCCTGTGGACTGAGAGGTCCCAGGTTCGATTCCGGCCAGGGGCGCATGTCCGGGTTGTGGGCTTGATCCCCAGTGGGGGGCGTGCAGGAGGCAGCCGATCAATGATTCTCTCTCATCATTGATGTTTCTATCTCTCTCTCCCTCTCCCTTCCTCTCTGAAATCAATAAAGAAATTTATAAAAAAAAAAAAATCAGCATAGAGTACAACAATTTTCACTTGGCTTAACTAAAACACAGGAATACTCAAGGTCTCGTTCAGTTGCAGGACTACAGGAAGTATAAGTAAATGAAGATAACACGGTAACTCCAGTAATGAAGATTTAGATTCTCCTAATATTTTATATTCGTCATCTGACTTCAGAATGTACTTCATCCAGGAAAACAGAAGAAAAAAGCAATGGCTTATTTGACTGCATAGGCTGTTTTCTTTTTCATTATCTCTGCCTTCCTTTAATCGCGGTTCTATTTATAAATTACCATAATTTGACAGGTAAATAGTGTCTAATATAGGGAATTAAAGTAAAACATAATTCTAATTTTAATTAACTATTTTTAATTTATATTTTATTCACAATGAACTGTCCCTGTTAAAAGGAGAATATGGTTCACTGTTAATAATGAAGGAACAATAAAACACCATCTACTATTGTAAATGTGTATTAAAACAGTTTAAAGCACACACAGCTTTTTATTGTAAAAAAATATCAAGCTAGGATGCATGATCATGTATAGTTCTGTTAATCAATTACATAAGAAAACATGGAAATTTTCCTTAAAACCTTGTTTAATAGGATTTCTTATTCTGATTTTATATTCATTCATCATTAGTAATATGAATTTAAGCTATAAATAATCTAAATACTTTTAAAGTAATCTATTAATAATACATTAATAATTAGTAGTTAATTACTAGTAGGAATACCTTCGTGGTGGCATTAAGATGTGAAAAGCATTATATGAGGTGATCTGGTTACTACTATAATAGAGGACTAGCTTCCTGTTCATGGTCTCTTCTTAGATTTGCAGCTATTTACCCACTGTTTGTATGCATCAGAATTACCTAGGGAGCTGTAGTAAAATACAGGTGCTACTTAGACTCAGCAAAACTGCAGCAAGATGCAGAAACGGTATGTGTCCACCAAGTAATTCTAACCAGCCATCGTTATCTAATCAAGTGTACTAATGAATATTAAAATCTACTTCCTAGATATATAATTATGAGAAAAGTACTCAGGAATACTAGATGGCAACAGGAAGCTAATCTAGGTTATTGGTTTTTGCAAACAATCAACATATAGTAAAACAATTATTAAGCACACATAATTATGACAAAAATAACACTCAAGCAACACAATCTCAGCAAGAGAAAAGAATTAACATTAGAGAAATACCACACTAATTTTTAGACATCAGCATTCTATATAAAGGGGGCTGGGGAATTTTTTGGTCTTTTCAAGCTTCTAATTGCTTTCTGACACAGAGAGGATCCACTTGGCCTTTGCACAAGCACAGCCAGAAGCACAAGTGTGAGGGTGGGATGTAGCTGATGCCTCTTGGGGCGGCCTTCAACCACTGGGGATGGGAGCTGCAGACGGACAATTCTGGGGACATCTGTGTAAGGCTCAGAGGTAGGAGGACGGCCCCAGAGCAGAGACCTCTCAAGTGCTCCCTTCCATCAGTTCTTCCCCCTCTGCTTCCCTTGCCCACGCCTGCTCTCTGGGGTCGTCCCCAGGACCGAGGCCTCACCTCCAGCTCTGCTTCGAGGAGGTAAAGAGGGAGGGAAGTAGGCTGGATGCTTCTCTGTAAAGGTTCTGACAGCCCCAACAGGAAAAAATAAATGTTAAAAGGTAAAATGCTATGATGCAGAAATTGTCGGAATTGATACACAAGAAAAGATTGGTGGATGTAATTGGAGACTTTCTGAGAAAATTTAAAAGGGCACAGCAAAGAGATTAACAGTGAAAAGTAAAACATTTAAAAATACTGAATGAGCAGAAATCAATAAAGTTCATAGCTCATTCTAAGAATTATAAAGTTCACAGCTCATAGTTCATTCTATTTGTTTTGTTAAATAAACAAACTACCAACGACAGCTGAATCTAGATATACGGGAACTTCTTAATACTAGATATATTTGGATCAGACTGGTAGGACAAATATTTTCCTTTCAGAAAAAAATAAAACAGTCCCCTAAAATTGACATACCTGGTCAAACTGAAGATCTTCACCCCTCTGGAGAGATCTAGACAAAGGCTTCTCCTACAATTAAAAATATGTTTCAATAAACATGTGAGGAGAAGACAAAACTAACAGAAAAATGTAGTTTGGAGGAAAGGAGAGATCATACAGAGAGCAGAAAGTCTTTTAAAAGTGCATATATATTTATTATTCTCAAAACATAGTGGAAATTGCAGAGTTGTAAAAATCCTGGGCCTAAAGTCAAAATCAGCAGGTGACTGTTTAAAGCTTTTTCCTCTTTTCTTTTCTCGTCACTGGCAACCTAAAAGATTAACAGATGAGCTTGGATACGCCTGGATCATTACCCAGGATTGATCTACCACCTTTTAGGAAGAAAGGAGCCTCAGGTATTGGATTGCATAGTCTGCAAGCTGCTATCCTCAATCAATGATTGCCCTTCCTTCCTGAATCTTTCTTCCAAACTAAAAATGAAATTGTGGCTAAAAGTCAAGCTCAGCTAATCTTCCCATCTTTCGGCCTCTTTAACCTCTTTTTATTATGGTTTCTAATGAGAATCAAAAGGCCCGTTCTCTCATTTTAGTGATAGATTAAATTCTTTTAGCAAAAGCCATTTATAACTGTGCTACTTTTTTTTTTCTGGTAACCTCCATGGGTGCTACTTTATTTAAAGTGACCCTACAAGAGTTTCATTTGAGAATTCAAGAGAGTCCTCTTGGATGGCTGCGTATTACCTAAGAGGATACAGAATAAATTTCAAAATAAATAAAATCACAATAAATGCACTTGAAGCTATAATAAAAATATTGTGACAATATGATATTAAATGTATTTTCATTATCTTATATAGATATACTCAGTTTACTCAGGCTTGGATATACATGAAACAAAGCTGGCAAGAGATCTGATAAGAAGAAATGATGCTGGTATATACTAGTGCAAGGGGGTAAGATCTGTTAAAATATGATAGGGATTTTCTCAGCCTGTGTTTGTCCGTGGCTGCTGGAGACCACCACTTTGGGGGTTTTCCTGGTGTGTTAGAAAGAGTAAGCTCAGGCAGCACTTCTCCTAAAGTGGGATGATGGGGTAGAAACACCTTTTCTCTGATGGAATCCTCACCACTATTCACCGTAATTTTATAATCTCACCTTAGATTACCAAGTAGATGTCTCTGAAATTAGGTATTAAAGGAATGAATAAATATAGTCAGCATCAGACTAGTATTCTGAAAGAATTTATGAAAAGCTCTGTTAACGTTGTTTTATTAGAAAAACAAAGGGCACACATCACAGCAAAGTTCTTAAGGCTACAGGCAACTTAAAACACAAATCCTTACTAAGTACCTCCTGCCAATCATCTACCATGGGCAGTGCTGCAGATAAAAAGGAGGGTGAGACCTGGCTCTCTGTATCAAGTAGCTCACATCAGAGGAGATAAACATATGAACAACTAATATGGTAATGTCAGAATCTAGAAGTATGAACAAATTATTATGGTCAAACAAAGATTCATTTAGCTTGAGGAGAATCACTATGTTAAAGGGAATGTATGGGAAATTCAAAGGATGAGTAGAGCTTTAAAACACAGAGCACAGCCTAACAAGCATGGCTCAGTGGTCAGTCGACCTATGAGCCAGGAGGTCAAGGTTCGATTCCCAGTCGGGGCACATGCCCAGTTTGTGGGACATGCAGGAGGCAGCCTATTGATGATTCTCTCTCATCATTGATGTTTCTATCTCCCTCTCCCTTCCTCATTAAAATCAATAAAAATACATATTTTTTAAAAAAATAGAGCATACATCAGGATAAGAGAATCGTGAGACATTATACAAACTGCAACAAGAGTGTAAAGAGGCTGGAATGACCCAACAAGAACCTGAATTTATTCCAGAGCAATGAAAAGTGAGCAAGATTTTTAAAGCAGAATGGTGATAACTGTGAGTATTAGATAAAAAAGTCTAGTTAAAATAAGAAAAATGGGAGGGAAATGGACCACTTTCTGACCAGTTAGAAGGCTCTTGCACTGGTCTAATATGACAGAACCTAACCCTAAGCTAGGACAGTACGAATGGCGTTGGAAGTAAAAGAAAGGAGAAAGATACAGAAATATCATTTAGAGACTCAAACAAATTAGGTAATTTCACTCATATTTCCTTTTAATATTTTAGCTCTCAAGATCTCCACATTTCAAAATTAAAATTCCTTTAAGAATATAGTATTTTGAGAGCTGATAGGACCACATCACATGGTGATATTTAGAAAACCTATACTAATAAAAGCCTAGGTGGTCCTCGCGCGTGATGTCATCACAAGATGGCCGCACACACAGCAGAGGCGGGGCCTGGCGGCTGCTCTGCACAGTGAGGCCTGGGGGTCCCGCGGCTCCACGCAGTGCAAAGGAGGCTGGTCCCAGCGTCTCTGCCACCTCGTGTGGAAGAGGCAGGTCGTGGCAGGGGAAGGCAGTTGTGGGCGATCGGGCCGGCAGGGGAGGGCAGTTGGGAGCGAACGAGCCTGCAGGGGAGGGCAGTTGGGGGTGATTGGGCTGGCAGGGGAGGGAAGTTGGGGGTGATCAGGCCAGCAGGAGAGGGCAGTTGTGGGTGATAGGGCTGGCAGGGAGGGCAGCTGGGGGCGATCAGGCCAGCAGGGGAGGGCAGTTGGGGGTGATGAGGCCAGCAAGGGAGCAGTTGTGGGGCAATCAGGCAGAGGCAGTCGAGCAGTTAGGAGCCAGCGGTCCTGCATTATGAGAGGGATGTCTGACAGTCGGACATCCCCCAAGGGGCCCCAGATTGGAGAGGGTGCAGGCTGGGCTGAGAGACCATCCCCAACCCCCATGCACATATTTCGTGCACCAGGCCTCTAGTATTATATAAAATAGATAAAGTGTTTAAAAATGTGCTGTGCAAGTTGAAAATTGCTGAAGCCAGGTGTTAAGTTTCAGAATAGTCTAGATTTTTCCTTTACTTTCTCTTAGGTTTTATCTGTCTCAACAATTGGCATTGGTAAAATTTAATTTTGTTCTTTTGTGACCTGCAGCAACTTATCAAACCAGATGCTGGGCTTTCACTCAAGGTGGTGGCGTAGGTAAACACTGCACTTGCCTGCTCTCAAGACCACATCAAAATAACAACTATAGAACAATCATCATGTAGTCCTATAACTAAGGACATACAGGAAAAACCACCTAGAGACCGTCAGGAGGAGTGGAGAGGCAGAACAGTTTGGTCCCACAGCCACTGTATGTGTAGGAAAAAGTATATACAGTATGGGGTTAGTACTATTCCCGGTTTTAGGCATTTAATAGGGGGTCTTGAAACTTATCCCCCCATGGGGAAAGGGGGGCTACTGTACTAACCCATCCCTTATATTACTTTAAGACTATTTTTAGAGGAGTTTTAAGTTCACAGCAGAATTGAGCAGAAGGTAGAGACTTCCCATACACACTTTGCTCACACATGCATAGCCTCCTCCATTATCAATATTCTGCACCAAAGTGGTGTATTCGTTACCACTGATGAGTCTACACTGACATATCTTAATCATCCAAAGTCCACTGATTACGTCACAGTTCACTTCACTCTTGGTGTTCTATATTCTATGTGCCTGGACAAATGTTTAATGCATGCACCCACTGCTATAGTAGCATAAAAGTATATTTTCACTGCCCTAAAAACCCTTTTGTTCTGCCTATTCATCCCTCGACCCACACCCAACCCCTGATCTTTTCCTGTCTTCGAGTTTTGCTTTTTTCCAGAATGTCATATAGTTGGAATTATATAGTATGTAGCCTTTTCAGATTGGCCTCCTTTAATATTTTTTTCAAGGTATATTATTTGCAAAGTTTGTATTGTATTGGTTAATACAAAAAAATCCAGAAAATATTTCAGACTTTTAGGTCAGCTCTACTCACCAAGGGTTCAGCCATTACAACTTCAATTTTCTTTTCAGCTTGAACAGCAAATTCTGCAAAGAGGCTCTTGATGACATATTCACCGGGCTTGACATCTGGGTCAATCGTAATGTTTGACATGATGATATTCTTTTTCCCCAATGTGGAATGAAAGTTGGAAGAAGTACAGTACTTATTCACTTTGCTGACTGGTGCTGAAGCTAAAATTAAGAGAAAAAAAATAAAGAACTCTACTTTAGTAATCAACTAATTAGGCCTACCATAACCACCCTTCTTAGCAAGCGTGCTACCCCTGACCTGCTTCCAGATCTCCCAATCTGTATTACCATACTCTATTTTTCTCTATTATACTTGCTGCCTTCTAACACTGCCCAACATAACTATAATTTAGCTACACGGTTGTTATGTGTTGTTTTTCTCTCTACCCTACTAATGTGAATTCCATAAGAGCAGGGATCCCCTTGTTTTTTATGTTCACTGATGAACCCCAAGAACAGTGCATGGCATCTACTAGGTATACAATAAATAGGCACTGAATAAATGAATTCTAAATAAAGTTACATGCAATTAAGGAAATAAAAGAGATGAGAGTAAATGAAACAGAGATGGGGTTAGGAGTTGAAATATGCTCCTCTGCATGCTCAGCAAAGGCCTCATGTGAAGAGGCTGCATTTGAATTAAGATCTAAATGATGAAAAAGAGGCAACAAGACAAAGCATCAGGGTCAGAAAGCACAAGGCTGAGTGTGAATATTTGAGAAACAAAAGGAAGGCCCGTGTGGCCTGAACTCCAGGGATGAAGTCAGCGAGAGGCAACGGGAGATGAAGTCAGAATTATCTGTCAGGGATCAAAGTTTTAGACCTTGATAAGGAAATTAGATTTCATTCTAAATGCAATTGTAATTCTGTGTGAAATACTAACTTGCAGGGGGATAGAAGCTGGCCTCTCCTTAAAAGACCGCTCTGGATCCTCTGGATTGGAAGAGGGAAATACAGAATCAGGGAAGCCACTGCAGAAACCCAGGGGAGAGCACAGCGTGGGCTAAGAGGCGGGCAGTGGCACAGGAGAGAAGGAAGAGGATTTGAGATTTGCCATGTGTTAGTGGGTGTGATATCAAGGTGAGGGAAAGGAATGAAAGATGACTCCGTATTTCTATCTGAGTCACTCAGAGGACAGTGGTGCCATTTACTCAGTTAGGGACGACACTGGGCCTGGCGAATCGTACGTTGCGCCAGATGTGGCACAAAAAGAATGCACACCACTGCATGTTGTTTATATTTACCTGTTCTGTTCTCTTGACTGCCTGGGCAGCCTGCCTTGGATTTCTATCTACAGTTTATCCTTCCTCATTCTTCCAGCCTACTGCATAACACAGACCCTCCACATTCTCTAACTACAGCTTATGTCAGTGATGGCGAACCTTTTGAGCTCGGCGTGTCAGTATTTTGAAAAAGCCTAACTTAACTCTGGTGCCATGTCACATATAGAAATTTTTTGATATTTGCAACCAATGAGTTCGCGTGTCACCTCTGACACGCGTGTCATAGGTTCGCCATCATTGACCTAATCGCCCCCCAAAGGGCCCATCTCCTGGTCCCATTACACTGGCAGCTAGGCTTTCAGTATATGAATTTGACAAATATTTAGGCCATAGCATTTGCCAAAATCAAGGTGTGAGCAGAGCTGCATCCTTTCTGGAAGCCCTAGGCCAGCGGTTCTCAACCTGTGGGTCACGACCCCTTGGGGGGTCGAACGACCCTTTCACGGGGTTCGCCTAAATACATCCTGCGTATCAGATATTTACATTACGATTCATAACAGTAGCAACATTACAGTTATGAAGTAGCAACGAAAATAATTTTATGGTTGGGGGTCACCACAACATGAGGAACTGTACTAAAGGGTCGCGTCATTAGGAAGGTTGAGAACCGCTGCTCTAAATACATACATTCCAAACTCATAAGGAATTATTCTGTCAACTAAAACAACCTACTCTACCAATCACAGTACACACCAAGATACAAAAAGGTGACCTGTGAAAACTTCAACAGAAAAGTCCAGGAAGTAATACAAAGTCAGGTTACAGCAGACAGTTCAGAAAAAATAATTCATAAATTTTTAAAAATCTTTTTGAAAGACAGAAGTTCCAAACACTTGGTTTCCTTTCATGCCCTATTCATTATCTTTATTTACTACTATTTTCACAGAATAGAGTATTTCCCTCCAAACTTAAGATGAAAAATTTAGGCACACATGATTCTTATTAAAATAATAATAATCTAAAGAATATTACAAACTGTTAATATTACACCTCAAATATTTTTGCATCACATCAAATTAAAGTATAATATATTGTATTCTAGAACTAAAATTATATAAGAACAATTCAAAAATTCACAGTCCTTTGAACACAGTGTACACTATTTTAAACAATGAACTATTTGTTTACTCTGTTTCATGATCCAACATTGTGTATTATCAAGGAGAAAATCTATTAACAAATGTTATTGTGGAAAAAGGAGATCTGAAATTAAAAAAATATTTTGAAACATTAAGAATACGCTGTATTTTATATCATTATTATGTTGGACAATCGTAAGAAATTATTAAAAAAGGCTACTCAGTTTCCAGAATTTTAACATACTTTAGAAATAAAAAAGAAGATGAACCATATTCAAGGCTGACATATGTAAGCAGTTACAAAATATATTTTTTCCTTTAATGAAGATGTATAAGTCTTTAATTAAGATTCATGAGATCCTAACAGTTACAAAGGTTTCTTGGAATTTAACTTTACAATAAATGCAACTAACCAAGAAGTCACATGATAGACCTAAGTACTTAAATTTTAGACTCTGATGAAGTATAAACTTTTAAATTGATATTTAGCCTTTGAACAGTATCTTCCAAATGGGAAAAAAACCCCAAAAAACTTTAGTTAAACTGATCTCTCAAATAACTCACCATTACTATCTTCTACAGAAAAAGCATAAACATAAACAAAGCATAAACAAATAACTAACATTATTGCATAGTAGAGGCCCAGAGCACGGATCCATGCACTGGTTGGGGTCCCTCAGCCTGGACTGTGCCCTCTTGAAATCCGGGGCCCCTCAAGGGATGTCAGACTGCCAGTTTCAGCCTGCTGTGGGAGCACATTGACCATCAGGAGACAGCTCCTGCATTGAGCGTCTGCCCCCGGTGGTCAGTGCGTGTCATAGCGACCAATTGTTCCAGTTGTTCTGTGGTAAAAGTTGCTTAGGCTTTTATATATATACTAGGGGCCCGGTGCACGAAATTCGTGCACTGGGTGTGTGTGTGGGGGAGTGTCCCTCAGCCTAGCCTGCCCCCTCTCACATACTGGGAGCCCTCAGGCGTTGACCCCCATCACCCTCCAACCGCAGGATCGGCCCCTTGTCCAGGCCTGACGCCTCTGGCCTAGGCGTCCGGCCCGGCCAGCGGGGACCCGCAGCTGCAGCGGCCCCACGATCGTGGGCTTCGCTTTAGGCCCAGGCAAGGGACCCCTAGCTCCTGGGACTGCCAGCTTCAACCGTGCCCAGCTCCCATCGCTGGCTCCACCCCTACTTCCTGCTATCACTGGCCAGGGCGGAAAAGGCACCTGATTCTCCGATCATGGCTGGGGGGCAGGGCAAAGGCGGCCCTGGGGCTGCCTTTGCCCTGCCCCCCAGCTCTTAGCTCCCCCCTGGGTTTCCGATCACTGTCAGTGGCAGGGGGCTTCTTCCTGCTTTCCCTTTCGCCTCCCTGCATTGTGCCTACATATGCAAATTAACCGCCATCTTGTTGGCAGTTAACTGCCAATCTTAGTTGGCAGTTAATTTGCATATAGCCCTGATTAGCCAATGAAAAGGGTAGCTCGTACGCCAATTACCATTTTTCTCTTTTATTAGTGTTGATATAGATTTTAAGAAATTTTCCAATAAAGCCAAAGTTTAAGGAAAACCTGTATTTCGCTTCCAAATAAAGATTTACCTTCCAAATATCTGCATTAAAAAATCAAATTTCAAAAGGGTTAATCACTTTTTCCTCCATCTACAAAGCTCTAATGAAATGAGAAAAAGACCCACATCGCCAAAGTGAAAACTGAACAAAAGACATGAATAAACAAGGTACAAAGCATAAAACAGGCCAATACCACAAAAATAATATTTAACCTCACAGATATTTTTAAAACAAACAAAAATTAGATAGACCCCAATGGAGTCTGTGAAAGCAGCCTGCTGCCATCTCAACCCCAAGAACTGGTCTTAAACAATAAAAATTAGTACTTTATAGTCACCACCTTATATACATACATGCATATATTTATGTATAGATTTATATGCAAAAATATAACGAAGTACCATACAATTCTAATAATTATTTTCTTATAATGGCTAACAAAAATGTTGATGATCACCTAAAAAAGAAGAGGCCTTGGAATAGGAACAAATATAAAAATATCTCAATTTAAAAAGCAAAATTCTTAGTTTAAAAAGCAAGCCTATTACCAGCAAGTTATTTGGTGAATAATAATAAACTAATTTTAAAGTTTATATGAAGAGGCAAATGACCCAGAATAGCTAACACAGTACTGAAGAAGAACAACACAGTCAAAGTACTTACAGTAGCTGACTTCAAGACTTACTCTAAAGGGGCAATAATCAAGACAGAGTGGCATTGTTGAACAAACAGACAAACAGATCAGTGGGACAGAACAGAAAGTCCAGGAATAGACCCACACAAACATAGTCAACTGAACTTTGACAAAGGAGCAAAGGCAATCAATGAGAGAGACTTTCAACAGATGGCGCTGGCATAACTGGAAACCCACATGCAAATTTAAAAAAACAAAATCTAAACACAAACCTGACACTTTTCACAAAAATGTACTCAAAACGGATCATAGATCTAAACGGGAAATGCGAAATGAATTCTACATGTAAAATGCAAACCCCTCTGAATTCCTAGAATATTAGGTAGGAGAAAAGTCTGGATTTTCTTAGGTTTAGTGATGACTTTTTAAATATAACACCAAATACAACACCCATGAGAGAAAAGTTGGTAAGTTAAGCTTTATTAAAATGAACTTCAGCTCTGCTAAAGATATTGTTAATAGAATGAAAAGACAAGGCACAGACTGGAAGAAAATATCTGCAAGACACATAATCAGTTTCCAAAATATATAAAGAATCCATAATACATAAAAAAAAATCCTTAAAACTCAACAATAATAAGCAACCCAATTTAAAAGTGGGCAAATCATCAGAACAGACCCTCCCCAAAGAAGACATGTAGATAGCGGTAGAAACACAAAACTGTATACCCATTTTGGAAGAAAATTTGGAGGTTTCTTTAAAAATGAAACATAGTCATACCATACAACTCAGCAACTAACTGCACTCCTTGGGACTTACTCAAAGCAGTTTAAAGTATGTCCACACAAAAACCTGCATACAGATGTTTATAGCAGCTTTATTCATAGTTGCCAAACTCTGAAGCAACCAAGATGTGCTTCGGTAGGTAACTGTATGCACTGTGGTGTATATATATCCAGGCAATGGAATACTATTCAGCACTTAAAAGAAGAATTTTCAAGTCATGAAAAAACTTGGAGGAAACTTAAATGCCTATTTCTAAGCAAAAGAAGCCAGTCTGAAAAGGCTATATACTGTATGATTACAACACTATGACATTCTGGAAAAGGCAAAACTATGGAGATAATAAATGGATCAGTGGTGCCCTGGCCAGGTAGCTCAGCTGGTTGGAGCATATTCCTGATATACCAAGGTTGCGGGTTTGATCCCTGGTTAGGGCACATACAAGAATCTACCAATAAATGCATGAGTAAGTGGAACAACAAACCACTATTTTTCTCTCTCCTTTCCCCTTTCTCTCTCCCTTCCTTCACTCTCAAATCAATCAATACTTTTTTTTTTTTTTAAAAAGAGACCAATGGTTATCAGGGGTTTAGGTTTTTGGATGGGGGTGGAGGGGAAGGGAGAAAAGGATGAATAGGAGAGTACAAGGGACTTTTTTTAGGGCGTTGAAACTGCGCGGCGTGATACTATAATTGTGGATACATGTCACTATATATTTGTCAAAACCCCATAGAATGTACAATACAAAGAGTGAATGTGATGTAAGCTATGGATGGGTAATTATGACATGTCAATGCAGGTTCATCAATTGTTTTAACAAATGTACCACACTAATGTAAAATGTTAATGGGGGAAACGGGAGAAGGGGGAATAAGAAGACGGTACATGGGAACTCTGCTTTCTGCTCAAATTTTCTGTGAACTTGAAACTCCTCTAAAAAACATAATAAAGTCTGTTAATTTTTAAAAACATAAAAATAAAAGAAAGAAAAGCCTATTCTATCCCTGTCAGCCAGAACCAAAGGTGCCTGGGAAGAGTCAAAATAAACAACAGCTCCAGCATAAGCCTAAAACAATAATATACTTGGATCAAACTCAGGAAAAGGAAACAGTTTATAAGTCAATTAAAAATAAAATGTCAAAACATGAATCAGATCATATGGTAGACAGATTAAAAGTAAAAACAAAGAAAGCCAAATCAGTATTAGGGAATAATAGCAAATGTCAACTTCTGAGGAGGCCAGATGGATGGGTGTGCCTTCCAACTACCCATCCAGAGAAACACTGTACATTTGAGAGCAAGTACATCTGAAGAGGAACAGAGGGAATATAACAGTGTGCGTGTTGTGGGTGTTAAGGGTACAATATGAAAGCATCATTTGATGACTTCATTGCACAAACACAATTTGCTATAAAGCAAGGCCTACCTCAAAATGCCTTCATGAAGGAAGGAAATGCATACCAGACACTTTTCATTTCTGATGGAAATGAAACATTATTTAATACTTTAAGGTATTTTGCATAGCATCTCATTTTTTTCCCTAACCTGTTCTTTTTTTTTTTTTTTTAAACCTCACCCAAGGTCACATTAAACGATTTTGAGCGAGAGGGGGGGAAGGGGAGGAAGAGTAGGGAGAGAGAGACAGAGATTAATCGGTTGCCTCCCACACACACCTAAACCAGCCCGAGGGACCGACAGAACCCAAAACCTTTCCCTGTATGGGATGACACTCCAACCAATTGAGCAGCACCAGCCAGGGACTAACAAACTATTCTTATTTCAAGTGACATGCTGGTAAAGGGCTCAAAAACAAACAAAAACAAGAGTCCTGATTTATTAGCATTTGCCAATTTCCCTTGTGCACTGACTTCCATCATGGCTGATTTCCAGCTATCAATGGCTTAACAACCAGCTGGTCAAATCCTTGGTGAGAATGAGATCTAGAATACCACATCAAGTTATCACCAATTTGTGACGAGAAAACTGACTCCTAATCAAAGTCACAGTCACATTAGGTCCTGAGTTTCTAAACTTTCAGGTCAGTGCCTTTATTTTCGTCAGAATTGCCAGATTCTGATAGACCTGTGTCCCCACCCCACCCCCTTCTTAAAAAATATATTTTATTGATTTTTTTACAGAGAGGAAGGGAGAGGGATAGAGAGTTAGAAACATTGATGAGAGAGAAATATCGATCAGCTGCCTCCTGCACATTCCCTATTGGGTATGTGCCCACAACCAAGGTGCATGCCCTTGACCGGAATCGAAACTGGGACCCTTCAGTCCGCAGGCCGACGCTCTATCCACTGAGCCAAACCAGTTAGGGCTGTATTTCCCCTTTACAAGTCTAGTTTATTAGCATAATATTTGCTTAGACTAACTATTTCCCAGATGAAATATTTTGGTTGCATCTTCATATTCATTTACATAAAATGGGCTAAGAAGAAAAGGTTTTCCCACTCTGGTGAGGTAGATATTTACCCATATTTTCTTTAAACTCTTTTTTAGTTTTATTTTTTCCATTTAAATCTGTCATTCAGATTTAAGCAATGTCTTTATTGCATATACAATAAAAACATTATTTTATCCCCGCCCCCCAATATTTAATCAAATTCTTCTGGCTTCCTTTACTGAAATTCTGTCACTAATTTTATATTCACTATCATAAACTAAAGCCAGACTCAGATATGCTTCCTATTTTGCTCCTTAGTAATCTTTTTGTATCAGTACCATACTTTTAATTATTGTAGCTTTATAATAGGTTTTGTTATCTATTGGTACAAATACTATTTACTCATCACCTTCATAATTTCTCAGACACTATTTCACTTATACGTTCACGTTTATGCGTATCTTCAGAAGTTAATTAGAAGAGAAATGTCTTAAGACTTCTTGTCTAGAACCTGACATACCCTCACTAATTTATCTTCTTTCATGTAACGCCCCCCCACCCCCAAATATGCATTTTCCTCTGTAGGATATCTATCTAATTCTTATTAATTCTATTTGTAAATGCCTTGCTTCTGTTCTATGTGAATGAAATCATTTTCCTCACTCCTCAGTCTAACTTTTCTGTTTCTGGTTACATTTCAATGGATAAAAAATTAAGACTTTCGCTGTTCTTTGGGCAGCTGTTCCCAAAATGTTTATTTATCCTACTCTCAACTATTCCCACTGAAAACAGTTTCTAAACATAGAAGTCCTATGACATCTTGGGCACATTTCCAATTTTTTTACTTGAAGTCTACTACAGAAATATCACTTATTATAAAGCTCGAGAAAAATGACCTATCCTCTAAATAATCCATTATTCACTCAAGCTAGTCTCCCTGGGGGTCATTTTCTTGTACTCTTTTGAACCTTCAGAAGCTCAGCGAAGAAACTATTCAGAAAATCTAGAAATAATGTGCTATTTTCAAAAAGTGCACATTTTGCAAATAGCACATTAGGAGTCAGAAGACCAAGGGCCCTTGACTTGACTACTTAGAATATTGTAACCTTCATCAAGTTATTTAACCCCTCTAAGTTTTTGCTTTCCCTCCACAAAATAAATGAGATGAATTATATCTCAACCATGGTATGTGTCAGAAGCATCACAAAAGTAGTTTTCATTTTTGTTCTCTTTTTCTCCCATAAAAATAATCACTGCCAGTAAAAAGCTATTCTCCTCTTGCAATCAAGAGCCCGGGGATCAGCAAAGAATAACCCTGATGTGAAAATCTGAACATCGAATCCTGTAGGACCTCCTCCAGCACACATACCTCGGTAGACTCAGGGCCGGGGGGGGGGGGGGGGGGCGGGGGGTAAACAACTGCATAGAGACCTGTAGCGGTCTTCTTTGCTGTCTAAGAGGCTGAGCAGAAGCTGTAAGCAGGTCGCCTGAGTCCCCTATGCCCCTGAGGCTGAGATGATGGGGGCAGACAAAAAGCAAAAGGACTTGTTCCTAATATCTTATCTGGGAGCTAAGAGGTCCACAGAGGCGAAGACTGCTCCCCTGTCCTCACTCTCAGGATTACTCTTTAAATAGGGATGAGCCACGCTTAATTAGCAGACAAAGAAATGTAACTGCCCACTAAAGAGTATCCAGCAGCGAGTGACACATGAAATATTTACCAAACGCCAGCAGCAAATTATCATAGGTTTCAAAACACGAAATCTCTTTCAATTAAAAACAGGAACTAAACAGATAGATTGATTCTTGCCTTATCATTCAACAACGTCCAGGAAGTTATGGGATTTATGTAAGTAAATGCAATAATACCAAAATGTTAAATCATTGTTGTAAACATTGAAAAATAAGACATGAAACTTTCTATACTAACTAGCAATAACTACCTAAAAATGAAAATGCAGAAAAATCTTCTATTCACAAATATAGGTGGGAATACATTTAATAAGAAAAGCTTACATGAAAGAAACTACAAGATCACCTTAAAGGACACAAAAGAAGTTCTGAATAAATAGACATATTTATAGGTGGGAGCATTTATAAGTGTCAATTCTCACAAAATTAATATAATTACTACAGTTCCAATTAAAATCTGAATAGGTTGTGCTGTATAAAACTATCCTAGAGTACACACAGAAAAACAAAAAACCCAAAAAAGCTAAAAAAAATTATTTAAAAAAATAGCCTGGCCAGTGTGGCTCAGTGGTAGAGCACCGACCCACAAAAAAGAGAACGTGGTTCGATTCCCAGTCAGGGCACATGCCCAGGTTGTGGGCTCAATCCCGGTGAGTGGCGTACAGGAGGCAGCCAGTCGATTCTCTCTCATCACTGATGTTTCTACCTTCCTCTCCCTTCCTCTCTCTGAAATCAATAAAAACATATTTTTTAAAAAGTACAAAAGATATCTGCTAAATCAGAAGATAATGTAACTGATCAGAACACATTATAAATACAATCAAAACATTATACCAAAATATAATAAAAAATTGACTATATCAGAATATAATGTAACAGTAATCAACTCAGTAAACAAAGTGTCGATAAATCAGATTCATGTAGAAGATGAGAGACTTCTCAGAAATCCCAGATGCAAAGTAAAACAACAGTGAGGTACCACTTCACACCTGCCAGAATGGCCACCATCAATAAATCAACAAAAGAAGACAAGTGCCGGCGAGGATGCGGAGAAAAGGGAACCCTGATACACTGCTGGTGGGAATACGGACTGGGGCAGCCACTATGGAAAACAGTGTGGAGTTTCCTCAAAAAACTAAAAATGGAGCTCCCATTTGACCTAGTGATACCACTTTTAGGACTATATCCTAAGAATCCCAAAACACCAATCAGAAAGAATATATGCACTCCTATGTTCATAGCAGCACAATTCACCATAGCTAATACCTGGAAACAACCCAAGTGCCCATCAGTAGATGAGTGGATAAAAAAACTGTAGTACATTTACATAATGGAATACTATGCAGCTATAAAAAATAAGGATCTCCTACCCTTTGAGGGAGCATGAAGGGACCTGGAGATGATTATGCTAAGTAAAATAAGCCAGTCAGAGAAAGAGAAGTATCACATGATCTCACTCATATGTTGAACTTAATGAACAAAATAAACTGATGAACAAAATAGGTCCAGAGACATGAATGAAAGCATAAAACAGACTGACAAATCTCAGAGGGAAGGGGAGAGGATGGGTAACAGGAATAGATTAACCAAAGAACTTGCATGCATAAGTGCATAAGCCATGGACATGGGCAATAGTGCAAAAGGCCTAATAGGGGAGGGTGGGGTAGAAGAGGTCAAAGTGGGGGAAGAGGGGCATATGCAATACTTTGAACAATAAAGATAAATTTTAAAATAAATATAAATTAAATTAACAACAAAAAAAGAATTCAACATGGGCAAAATGAGAGGAATAGGGAATATCGGTATGGCTATAATTTTGGAACAACTGGCTATTCATCTGAAAAAAATACTATAGTCAAAACCAAAATCCAGAAGGATGTGAAATTGAAAGTTAATTTTTAAAAGTCTAAAAAAATATTAGGCATCAACGTGTTCAATCCAGGGGAGAAAAGACCTTTAGCCAAGATAGAAAACCCAAAATTATAAAAGAGATGAAATCATTCAACCAAATAAAAATTTTAAAATTTTATAAGGCAGATGATACCATAAACAAGAAAGTACAAAGTTGGACAAAAATATAATACAGATGATAGAAAAATGTAAAACATTCAAAGTGCTCTTATACATCAACAAGAAAAATACAATACAATAGAGAAAATTTGGCAAAATATATACTCAGGTGTGGGGAAGCATGGGATTTGGTTGGAAGGTCTGTAAGGAGAAATCTCTGAAAGGTCGGGGGCCTCTGGGGGACCTTGGCGAAGGTGGCAGCCCCTGCCTTGACTTTTCCAAACTAGTCCGAACCCCAGTGTTTTGCTAAAATCTCTGTTTAGTCTTTTAGACCCGACCCTGTAGAAGCATGTGCTTTCTCAAGGATACGTACCCTGCTGATACTATCTAGAGGTTAATTTTAGTTCAAGCTGTGGTGACAATAAAAGCCTAAGAGGGTAGGCGAACAGGGCTATTTGCTTCTAAAGCAAAACAGCCCCTTAGCCTCTCTTTCACAGAAACGTGTGTCAGAGCAATCATTCACCCGTCACTCAGGGTCTGCCGGTCAGTCCCGGCACTTAGGCAATTCACATAAAAATAAACCTAAAAATACAATATATGAAAAAATATTCATCTAAAATTTGTAGTACCCAGATAATGCAAATGAAAACAGCAATGAGCTTTCATATTATGCATATCCGACTGGCAAATATTAGAAAGAATCATAAGATCTATTGTTGGCAAGGTACAGGGAAACTTGACACTAAACATGTTGCTGATGGAAATGTTATGTCCACCTCAGTACAATCCTGTAGGCCAGACACAAGGATGGGTATTCTGGCCCTTAGAGCAGAGCAGAGCAGAGCAGAGATTAATTTCTTTGAACTTCAGGCTCTCCATGCAACTGATATTAATTTAGCAGTATCTGACCTGCCCACAAGGAGTGCAAAGGATGGTATGCCAGCTCTAGCATTAATATCGCTTGGCATATTTCTCACTGTAAATTAGTAAATTGGCAAACATAAAAATTTGTCTCTGTCAGACTGTTTATTACAATCCTACCCTCTGGAAAAGATTTCATACCCACTCTAAGTCTTAAGGCAAAGTCAGGTTTTCTAACCCAATCCCGGTCCTTGCTGGCTTCTCTGGCACTTCCTTAAATCAGAATCAGAATCTTTGGCGTGAGGCCCAGGCGTCTGTATGTTCTGGAAAATTCTCCAAAGTGACTCTAATGTGCAGAAAGGGTTGAGAACCACTGCCTTACACTCATCCTTCTAAAGTGGAACAGCTGGTTCTATGCAATGATGTTATTTAAAACTTACTCTGATCATTAAAAAGCTTCAAAAACACCATAAATAAAGAAACCTATGTATATAATACCATAAATTGCACTCCTCAAGCAACTCAGGGTGTTCAATAAAGGCATGTCAAGGGCAAAGCTCTAGGAAGCAACACGAAGGATCAAGAAAACATTTCAAAACATTTTTTTTTTTTTAAGCCATACATGGTTCTCCCAGTTCACACTAGAAAGTTTTCTCTCAGGGTTTCAGCCACTTCAACCTACTCACTGTCCGTGCCCCAGACCCAATACCTTGGTGTCTGTCAATCCCCTGCCTTTCATTCATTATCCGTGATTTCAAAGGATGAGGTTTCAACGATGTTACCTTTAAAACCATCACTGATTCCTGCCTGTGCCTTACATTTTGAATCTAGTCTAGTCATCAGATTCCATCACTACCGCACGAACCCTCCCTTCTTTTTTTCTGCATAGCTGAACTTTAAGTTCAGGTCCTAATAACAGCCCAGTAGACGCCTGAAAAATCTGCCTCTTAGCAGCTGAAGAGACTGTTTTCTATTTGAACCACAGTCGGCCTTACACATCAAACCATGGCAATACAATGCCCCGTGGTGCTCTGAATAAAATGCACTACAGGTCAACACCTGCAGGGGTGATGCCAGGGGTGCCGACCCCCAGGCAGGAGAAAATGCAAGTGTAACTGCAGTCCACCCTGTGCACATGGGGACTGAAAATACATACTAACCTTACTTCAAGAATATTACTAAGGCTGGTTTATTGGCATAACATTTTCTTCCCTTCCCTGGTCTCCCTATAGTAAGAATCACTCATTCATATGTTGCTCCAAAATTTTATGTGACGCTTCCTTTTGCTTCATTTCTTCTTTTTCAAGACTTTTATTTTTAGAGCAGTTTTAGGTTCACAGCAAAAATGAGAGGACAGAAGAGCTATCCCATATACCTCTTGCCCCTACACATGCATAGCCTCCTCCTAGTACATCTGTTATAACTGATAAACCACATTGACACATCATTATCACCCAAAGTTCGGAGTTCACATTAGGGTTCACTCTTTGTTTTTTACATTTTGTGGATTTGAACAAATGTATCCACTGTTCTAGTACCACCCAGAGTAGTTTCACTGCCCTAAAAATCCTCTGTGCTCCACCTATTCACCCCCCTCCCCTATCCCTGACAACCACTCATCTTTTTACCATCTCTCCATAGCTTTGCCTTTTCTAGAATATCATAAAGTTGGAATCATGTAGTATGTGGCCTTTTCAGGCTGGCTTCCTTCACTCAGTAATAGGCATTTAAGTTTCCCGTAAGTCTTTTCACAGCTTAATAGCTCATCACTTCATTTGAGCACTGAATGATATTCCATTCGATGTACCACAGTTTATCCATTTACCTACTGAAGAGCATCTTGGTTGCTTCCAAGTTTTGGTAATTATGAATAAAGCAGCTATAAATATCAGTAAAGCTTATTTTAAATTAAAAGGATTTAATGTATCTAATGTAAATCTGTATGTTACACTGCTAATATATCACATGTTAATAAATATTAATCCATACTTCAATTTTTTACAAATGGCTTTGCTAACTACTTTCTGTATCACATGGATCAATAAATATTGCTGAAAATACAGCTTCTAAAACAATTCATATGTTTTTCTACTATGAACTATCATACATTTACGATTCATTATCTTCAGTACAAACATATCTGACTATTTGGAACTTGGCTTCTACCACCTTCCCCATTCAAATGAACTTCTCTTTAATTCTGTTTTTATAAAAACCCTTAAAACTTTACTTATTTAGCAAATTTTTTAAAATTGGGAAATAGCATGCTTCATGAAAACCACTCAACCAAAAGTGAAATTGTCAGAAATTCCACGGAAGAGGCAGTGTTCTAGGATGTTGGATATTAACAGATTAGAAGGAAGAATAATCAAGAAGACACACCCATTCCATCCTGCAAAAGGCTAGCAAACTAAGTCTCATCAACATGATCATGAAACTGTAAACATGGCTACTTTCAGGAACGAAGTCTAAGAGTTTGACCAGAACCCAATGCTTTGAGGCCTAAACACTATAATAGACCAGATACCTGCCAGGTGTCATCTATATAATAAAAGCCCACTAATGGAATCATTATATTACTAAGAGCAAAGGCTTTACAAACATCGTTAAGGCAGAATGACCAGAACAACTAGTCGCTATGATGCACACTGACCACCAGGGGGCAGATGCTCAATGCAGGAGCTGCCCCCTGGTGGTCAGTGCACTCTCACAGGTGGAGCGCCACTCAGCCAGAAGCTGGGCTCATGGCTGGTGAGCACAGTAGCGGAGGCCGGAGACTCTCCTGCGGGACTTTCCTGCCTCCGTGGCAGCACTAAGGAGCAGCGAGAGGGTGCAGGCCAGGTTGAGGGATACCCCTCCCCCCCAGTGCAGGAATTTCATGCACCGGGCCTCTAGTATTTAAAATATTTATCAATCAGTACAGAAGGACTAGTCAGAACAGCTTCTGGTTCTAAACACCAGGAGAGCCAAAGAATGCATAATGGCTGAATATCAGTAATGTTGGAGGTAATGAGAAACCTACTAATGGTGGCAGAGTATGGTCTCTAAAGAGTATGACAACAAGTAAAAGCACCAGAAGGTCCAAGAAAGAGCAACAGATATGCTAGCAAACAGATGTATAATGCAAAGTCTAAGAACAGGAAATATGTACCCATGTTTAATCCCTAGGTGGGTTTGATCATTAAAAAGTTATGTCAGTAGAACTTAATTCTCAAATTTTATTTTTGGATGAAAACTTCCTTCTCACGAATGGCAAAGCAGGGTCCCATATTTGAAAAAAATGGAGCACCTAAAAGTTTAGCGAGGCAAGGCTCAGGAAGGAAGAAATACTAATTATCAGAGGTGAAGGCTTTGACACAAGAATGGGTGGCAGCCCAGCCAGTGTGGCTCAGTGGTTGAGCACCAACCTATGAACTAGGAGGTCATGGTTCAATTCCCAGTCAGGGCACATGCCTGTATTTCGAGCTCAATCCAAAGTCATTTTATAAAAATCTCCTTCACCTCCTATATCTAACCCCAAACCTATTATTCTTACTTCTTATCCATTAATCTATTTTTCTGTCTCTGTGGATTTGCCTCTTCTGGACATTTCATATACATGGCATCACACTATAGGTGTTCTTCTGTGTCTGTCTTAAATATTTCCCACATCCATAATTAAATGAGTTAATATTTGTAAAGCACTTAAAAGAGTACCTACCCATCTGGTAGGCATTATATACATGTTTGCTAAGTAAAGAAATAACATTTCTTTATTTGTTCAACCTTCATCTCACATCTGGTCTACTTAAAACGCATCTTAACTCATCTCCTTGCACACACTGTACCTCCCCCGCCCCTTCCCATGAAAAATGTAAGTCTGATGAAATCACCCCAACCCCTGCCATAAAGTACATCAATGGTTCTCCATTTGTTTTAGGTTTAAAAGCAAAATCTATAACAAGGTCTTCAAGATTCCATGTGGTCTGGCACCTGACTACCTTTGTAGCTCATTCCCATACCTGCTCCAGCCAAACTAGCCCCATTTCCTCCAGCCTCTAGCACATGCTATCCCTTCTGCCTGCCCACCTACCCTTCCCCCAAACTGTTAACTATTTCTTCCTTCACATTTTGCTAAGGATCACTAAATCAGGGGAACCTTCAAATTGAAATATGAAGGACTAATGGAAGTTCTATAGATAAAGAATGTGGGTGTGTGGTTGTTCTTCTTTTGTGAGGGGGTGTTCTTTGTGTATTTTTCAACTTATCTGAGCACCAATATACTCTTCTATAAGAACAGCAATTCTCAATGAATGGATTAACAAAATCTGGTATATCCATACAATGGAATATCATTCAACCTTAAAAAGTAATGAAGTACAAGTACATACTACAAAGGGACAAACCTTGGAAGTATGCTGACAGAAGAAAGACACAAAAGAACACCTATAGTGTGACCCATTTATATGAAATGCCCAGAATAGGCAAATCCACAGAGACAGAAAAATAGATTAATGGGTATGGGGTCTCTTCTGGGGGTGATGAAAATGATCTACAATTATCAAGTGGCAATGATTATACAACTCTGCAAATACATTAAAAACTACTGAAATATACACTTTAAAAGGATATATTTTATGGCACCAATAATACTTTCCTCAGATTTTCATAATGATTACATGAGATTTAATAGATGTATGTACGTATCTAGTTGTACACACATGTATATACACATATAATTTGTACCACAATACCAGATCCATAAGTACTTCAATATTATTAATATTAATCAAATAACAAAGGTTGATTATTAATCAATAACAAATTTAAACTGAAATTTACATAAATGCATAATTGCACTTTTGGAGGTTGGCTTTTTACTATTCTTTGCAATCCAGGAAATACATCTCTGAGCATTAAAAATTATATTCATAAACTTTTCTCAGTGTTTAAAAATTCAAGTAATGTATGCAAATTTAGTTTCTTAACATGCCATATCTTATTCACATTTTAATTTATAAAATTGTGGTTAGGTCAATTTATCTCTTCCATGTCTGTGATAAATATTAAATTCTTTGAAACATTTACTGTCATAAAATTATGGATGCAAATTCTATAAATTAATATGTTTACAAGAGGTGTAATATTGATAAAGGATGTATCTGTGACCTTAACACTGCAGCTACATAACTGAATAGTTCTCAGTATAAATCTTACCTCGTCTTATTAATTTTAGGGAACTAAGCCAATCGTTTAAGTGATAGCATCCTCACTATATAGCTGGTTTAACCCAACATTCCTGATTCCCTTTTTAGAAGAAGTAATGCCTAAAGCTGCTGGCACAAAGACAGAATCCCGAATTTAGGCCATAGTGAATGTCACCTCATTGTTGTTACTGAGAGAAATAGGCCCAACTATAATCAAACTTCAGCAGCACTGCAACAACGTTCTGCCAACTAAGCAGGGCTGGAACCAGAGGGCCTCGCAGCAATTAATGTAAAATGTGGCAGTTAACATAAGTACAAATCCTGGCAAATGCATCTTATAAATATGAAACATTATATTTAATGATAAAGAATTATAATATATATTGCTATTAACTTATGTTCAATGACAAAAATCAGATTTTTTTTCTTGTTTTCTTTGGGAGGATGGGGGCAACATTTGAAATATACAATTTGTATAATGAAAGAATTGTTTTCATTTTTTTTTAATTTACAGAAGCTATTAATAAATCAGGTTTTTCTCTGTTCTTCCTAAGAACTTCACCAATTAGAATTTAGTGAAATCACTAAGGTATCATTTCGTGCACTCCTGCTTCAGGAATAGTTCCTGGGAGACATCAGTAGTATAATACTAATCACATAGCGTAAGAGGAGTCCCATGTTTTCCCTCCTACCTTCTTTCCTACTAATCCATGCCAACAAAGTGACTGTGGCCCCTAAGCTTGATCTTAGTTGCAAGCACATTTACCAGAACTTAACTAAGCATGGAATACACAAAGAACACAGTCAATTCTTGCCCACCAGGAAAAAGGCATGAACAGGGCGATAAGTATAAAGATGTAATGATGTTTAAAGTAAAGAACACAACAGATGAAGCATTAAGTATCTGGCTGACTCAAGAAAAGTAAATCCTTTGGTTGATCTCTTACCCCCCGCACCCCCTTCCCACTGAAGTTTGACAGTCTGTTCATGCTTCTCTGTCTCTGTACCTATTTTGGTCATCAGTTTATGTTGGTCATAATATTCCACAAATGAGTGAGATCATGTGATAGCATATAAGCATAACCAATGGACACAGACACTAGGGGGGTGAGGACATGTGCTGGGTGGTAAGGGTGGCTGGGGGGAGGTCAGTGGGGGGAAAAGGAAACATATGTAATACTTTCAACAATAAAGAAAAGTGAGAAAGAATTCACTGTGAAGCAGACAGAGGGGTGGGGTGCATTCCAGGCAAAAGGTAGCAGCAGATACAGACACAGCATGCTCGAGAACATGCTAGGTATGTATGGCAAGAGAGAGCTAGGTATGTATGGCAAGAGAGGAGGTTAACAAAATGAGCAAGGCCCGATGGGTGGTGAAAGGCTTCATCCCACAGGAGGAAACTACGAAGTAAGGAGGGAGAGACTGTGAGAGAATGCATGTGGAAGGAACTCTTGGCAGCAATGTGGAAGATGCAAACAGAACAAAAGGAAGCCATGGCAATAATCCAGGTGATAACTGAATTAAGGCAAGTGGCTGTGGGCAACACAAGGCAGGCACTGAGATTAAGAACATTTTAGAAAGAAGAATGGCAAGTCATGGTAAATCACTGAAAGAGGAAGGGGGTAGGGGTGAGAAAGGGTTGTTTGGCTCACCCCCATTTCTGTCCCAGGGAGACTGTGGAAGGCACTGCAGCCTACCACCGTGGGGAACATCCTATCATTCAACGCCAAGCTCAGATTCCTTTCCCTCTAAGTCTTCTCTGCCCTCTGTGGTTCAATATGATCCCTTCCATCTCCGTACCCCCACCCCCACCCCCCGTCCTTTTCCTGTGTAACAGTCATTTGGCAAGTCATAATGCATATGCAATCTCTCTCATTTAACTTCCTTACTGCTAACTTTTCATGTATACTTAACCTCTGACTAAACTAGAAGCTCTTTAAGAGCAAAGATCACATCTTTTTCTTAATGAGTATATGCGCAATAAACGCTGGCTGATTCAAATGTTGGCATTATGAAAACATCCCTAGGAAGAGACAGATAACTAGTATCCTTCTCTAGGATATTTAACATATTTTAATCCTTTCTCTTTTTAAAATAAAGTAGGGCTAAGTGAAGACCAAAAAAAGGCATCTACAGCTGCTAGAGAAATAAAAACATTCTTCCATGTTCCATGGCTAAGGCAGCAGACATGCTTAGGGCTTTCATGAACAATGAGACTTGTAACTTATTTTCTATATCAACTTATTGCTTTACAACTGGGGGGAAAAAAGCCTTCAAAGAGATTTGTACTATGAATGCCCAAGGGCAATGGGATACCCACTAACGGAATCATTATATTACTAATAGCAAAGGCTTTACAAACATCTATTTTTTGTTTACTCCTGGATTTAAGGAACAAGATTACATGAGATTTGGCTGTGATGGTTTCAGGGTTCAGGCAATGACATATAGAAATGCTTAAATGGTCACAAAATGAAATAACCACAAAGTTCACAAGTATCTAAGCAAACTAAGTTTTTACAAGACAAGCTGCTGTGACATAATCTAACATACCTGTTCCTCTATAAGAACCCATTGACTATAGCTTCATTCTCACCATAAAACTATTACTATTTTTAAAAAAATATATATGATAAGGATGAGGAAAAGAGAGAAGCAATGGTAAAGGGGGAAAAAAGAGATTAGGAACCATGCTTGAGTTTATTTGATTAAAAATGTATTCTACATTCTAATGTAGTAAAAGTAATTAAAATTAGTAATTATAATTCTCCCAATATTTTAACAATGTATATTCACTTAGAAACTTCCCTAGAACTAATATAATTTTCTGCCATCTGGCACAGCAATATCTCCATATGGAAGAATTACTTACAGATCAAAAATAAAATACAGAGATTGTAAATACAGTACATTTGGCATAATACAAATCTCCTCTAATTATACTCTACAATATCTTAAGAGGTCGTTTTTCCCCCCTCCATATATTATTTGCTTGCAAAACAAAACTACACTTAAATAAATATTTTGGTAAAGAGTTAACTGAAAAAAATTAAATTTAGTCTCTCATATTTTATTCATTCGTTTGCTCAGGCCCAGGCAGCACAGTTGGGAGCAAGAACAACCAGGTACTAATTCCAGTTCTTTGCCATCATATGACCTTGGAAAAGTCACATTTCAATTTTTGGGGGACAAAACAGACATTATAACAGACTCTTTGCTTACCTCATTAGTTTGGTATCATATTATTAGGAAAATTTTGGCAAAAAAATAAAGTGACTATGGTAATAAATAATTTCTAGAAGTGCTTTGAGATCTTCAGAGAAAAGTACCCCTGGCAAATGCTGGAGATACTGAACAAAATCCATACGTCTGCCAGATCCACATATTAGGAAGAGATTTATGCAAAAATAACAACTCAGTGACATTAGTTTTATTGACTTACTTGAACTTTGAAATGTAAGTATATCATCCTGAATGTTCTTTCTCAGAAAATTTACCACATGTGAAAATTACTCATTGCCACTTCAGTTATAGGAACACGGTAAAGTTATGATCATTATGCTAAATTGCCTGATGCCTTAAGACAGCGGATGCTGCCTCCACAAACATTCTGTGCTAACAGAACTGTGGAAGAGTACCGGCACCCGGCAACCCTGCGGAGATCAGCATCTATCTGTCATCCTTTCCCCCCATTTTTTGACGATTGAGAGAAAGTTTGCCAGAATGATACCACATTAACAAAAAAGCCAAGGCCGGTCAAAGAATATTTAACTACCAACATTACAACTGCCCCAAATTTTCATTCAAAAAAAACATTCCTCGGTATGGACTGGTTTCAAGAATGAGCATGCAAGGAATGGCAGTGGTCATAACTCAGCGTTTCCCCTGTGTAGGCAAACTGTACTTACAGCTGCTGCTCCAGGACTTTAACAAGGACTTTATGCTTATTTCAAAAAACACAGAATCCTGTAGACTCAACATCGTCTCCACGGGCTGCAGCGCAGCAGCAGCAGCAGCAGCAGCAGCAGCCTCGGATTTGTTGATCTGTCCTCGGAGCCGGAGCCGGATCCGGAGCCGAGCTGCTGTCCCTCTTCAGCTCGCAGGCAGCCAGTTCTGACCCACAGTGCCTTGCCTTCATTACCATGCAGTCTCGCAGTGACGCACAACTATAGTGGAACGCCGCTGAATGCAGATGAGCCATCGCGTTGAATGAACGCTCACAAGTTTATTCTAAGAGCCCTGAAGGACACCCTCACCTCTTTGGATGCAGACCTACACGTGGCCGCAATGATCCCTGTTTATGTTCCCGTTACCAGTTTTGATGAGCTGTGTCTCCCCAGCTGCTTTCGGGGGAGTCACTAGTGCGAGTAAACAGACAAGGGTAGAGCTCTGCCCTTGGATGCCAAGTTTCTCACCAGCTAAGGGCTTTAGAAATAAAAAGTGAATTCGAGTCTGACATAGCTTTAAATCTCTCCCTGTAATAGCTGACCAGAACAAAAACCACAGTGGTATGTACCCCACTCCACTACCAGTTTTCTCTGAGAGGTCTCAGTAGTAAATTCCCTCCACCCCTCTACACACGCAGGCAGTAAGCGGGGACTCTCTCCCCACGCTTGTGATGATGCAGAGTCCACCGCCTCACTTAACCCACCAGAGAGAACGCTGGCTACTGGGCTGAAAAGATGATGTCATGGACACCGTGGCCGAGCCTCCATCAGCTCCAAAACTGCTCAGCTCAGGACAAAGTTTCCTCTGCTGCATGCAACTGATTCAACAGAGAGAACTCTCTGATAATAATGGGGTTATTTTAAAACAGGGTCTTCTATTACTAAAATAGCATCAAATTCCCCTGAACATCTTAGACTATCAATGAACAGCAAGAAATCCTCCAGTCAAATAAAATGCACATCTTTAAAACTCTATAGAAACTTTTAAAACTGAAAACTGGCCCTGGTAAAAGCTTAACTACTCTTCAAAATAGTAGAAAAATTTCCAAGTCAAACCCGACAAAAGTATTTTATATTGACAGCAGAAGGAAAATGCCTTGACCTCATAATCGGTTTACTATGACTTTGAAGGTCATAAGGCATGTGTTTTTCCATATGTGGCATTATTTTTGTATTGACTCATCTATACAATTGTATTCTTTAAATACCATAAAAAAATAAGTAAATTCAGTGATCAAAGTTAGAACTGAATAAATTTAGGCACTGTATTAAAAGCTAAAAGAACATTCTTCCATGTACAAGTATCATACACTAAGGGAAAGGAAAATCATATTCATTAAGACATATTCAGTGATAATAGTATTATTGGGAGTGTCATTAAAAGCTTGCATTTCTTTAGCACAGTCCAAGAAATCTGGAATAAGTCTAGGCCATTCCTATTCCTGAACAGGCCCAAAACCTAAATTCAAAGCAGGGCTGCAAGAGCTAACCACAGAGGATTCCCGTAACACAACACCATTAACTGAACTCGATCGGAGACAGCTCAGGATCAGTTAAGGGCGAGGTTTCCCTGGTCTAGTGGAACACAAATGCTTCAAGGTGTTAACACGAATAAAGGGCATTCCACAGTCCAAAACCACCTCCTACTACATCTCATTCAACAACGATGTATGTCGACAAACCAAAGGCTCTAGTTGTACACAAAACAGTATGATTTTTCTTTTCTTTTTGTTAATCCTCATCCAATGATATTTTTCCATTGATTTTTAGAGAAAGTGAAAGGGAGGGGGAGAGACAGAGAAACATCAGTTGTCTCCTGCACAGAGGCCATGGATCTAGCCTGCAACCAAGGTGTGTGCCCTCGACCAGAATCGACCCTGCAAACATTTAGTCCGCGGGTCGGCGCTTTATCCACTGAGAAAAACTGGCCAGGGCTGTAATTTTTCTTTTTTAACTGAAGTATTCTCCAAAGTGATTTGAAAATACAATCCTTTCATCGAACAGCTGTTAGCAGGTTAGGAGAATAAGCTGATCTAGACCTATATAAACTACACCATTAAATGCTAATACTCAGCACTGAACCATGTCAGCAAGTGAGGAGGCATACACTACATATGTTGCCATATTTTTTCCCTACCCCTATGGCGCTAAGCCTACGAGACTCCAACAAATTTTAAAAGCTACTTAATACCACTTGGCTATAATGTCACACCAAAGAAACTAACGTCCATTCCTAGTAAACCTTTATATAAACTCTAACAAGCAAAACTGTTTTACGGAATATCGGAGTATGATCACTCTGGGGTGGGGTGATAAATAGTAAGTAATGTTCTCACCACCTTAAAAAAAGGATTTTCTTCTGCTTGAGTTTTGTTTACATGGATGGAAAAGAATAAACTTAATGTTTCTGTTTTATCTAATCAGCCTGTCACTATGTACACAAAGCCAAAGCCAGTAACGGTTTCTTTGGGACACAGATGCATAAAATTAATTTCAGGGTTTATTTTTAAAGTTAGATTCTACAGGTTATTCTTATATTATTATTTTCCATATGAACAACTGTAAACCTATTTTTGCCCACTCTTTACATTTCCCACATTTTCTACAATGAATGTTTGAACATTTTTAAACTTCATTACAGAAAGGAAGCAGGAGTGCCTTGTCAGTGTGGCTCAGTGGTTGAACACTGTCCTACATACCAAGAGGTTAGGGCACATGCTCGGGTTGTGGGCTGGATCCCCAGTAGGGGCATGCAGGAGGCAGCTGATCGACGTTTCTCTCTCATTGATGTTTCTATCTCTCTCTGCCTCTCCCTTCCTCTCTCTGAAATCAATAAAAATATATTTTTAATAAAAGAAAAGAAGAAAAAAAAGCAGGATTCTTGGAGAAATGGCTGATTCTAGGATTTAAGCACATAAAATAACCTAGAGCCGTGGTCAGCAAATGGCGGCTCGCGAGCCACATGCGGCTCTTTGGCCCCTTGAGTGTGGCTCTTCCACATAATACCACGTGCGGGCACGCACATACAGTGCGATTGAAACTTCGTGGCCCATGCGCAGAAGTCGGTATTTTGTGGAAGAGTCACACTCAAGGGGCCAAAGAGCCGCATGTGGCTCACAAGCCGCAGTTTGCCGAGCTGCAGTTTGTTGACCACTGACTAGAGCATCCTTTAGGGTCAAAAGTATGAAAGGGCTGCTATAACAATTTCAGCAACAAAATAAGTAACGTAGTTTCGGACTATAACCCAAACTATAAAATAAATATGAATCTACACTGATATAAAGTAATGATTACATACAAAAATAAGAAGAGATGAATCCACATTGTGCAGAAAAAAAGTTAACCCAGCAGGCCTGACTGGTATCCTTTGAAAGTCCTGCTTACAAGACTGGCCCTTGGCTAGCATCTAAGAACTAGATTTCAAGAGGGCCCCCACCATTCCCGGCACTGACATGAGTGGCTCACACTATGCCTAAACTGTTGGTACAAACAATACAGATTATGCTGAACATCTGCTTTCCTCTAGGCTAGGGAGTCTAAAATGTGGGTATGTGCCTGGCACTGGATACTCATGTGATCAGCCCTGGTAAAAATCCTGGGCACTGAGTCTCTACTGAGCTCCGTGGCCGGTCACATTTCACCCATGGTGTCGTAGCTCAATACTGGGCAATCAATTGCCTCCTCTATGGTGCTACTGGGAGACACTCTGAAGGCTTGTGCCTGGTTTCCCCTGGATTTCATCCAACGTGCCTTTTCACTTTGCTGATTTTGCTTACTGTCCTTTTGCTGTTCTTAATCATAGCTGTGAGTACAAGGACACGCTGTGTCGTGCGAGTCCTTCTAGCAGATCATTAAATGTGAGGATGGTCTTGGGGATCCATGATACACAGTCAGAAGAATTCTAAATAATTTATGTAGATACTTCACTCTCAAGGAGGAGCATTACTCCCGGATCCTTAAAAACATGAGCTATACTAGTGACCTTCTTTGGAAGGGTACAATATAGATAGCAGAGGGAAAGCGGAATTTTACTGTGAAAAAAATCTAACAAATACTACTTGAGCCAGGAGATCAAGATTAAACTCATCAGTGATAAAGTAAGAGCACACATTCCTGAGGATGAAAATGGCATTTTTCCTCTGTGTTCTTCCTAAAACCTAAAACCCCAGTCTACGTATGAAAAAAACATCATATAAACCCAAAATGAACAGTTAAAAAATACCCAGCCAATACTCGAGATCATCAAAAACAAGGAAACTCGGAGAAACTATTATAGTTGAATACCCAGGGCATTCTGCAGATACTTCAGAAGTGTCATGCCTTACTAATGGGCCAGTGGTTACTTTAAACCCTTCTTAACATAGCTTCAAAAGATCAAAAGCAAACCTCAAAAGATCAAGCTATCAGCAAGTAACAGCCTTCCAGAACAAAGAACAACACTTTAAAAGAATGTAACAAAGTCCAACATTTATGCCTAGCATCTAATTAAATATTATTAGATGAATCAAGCAGTAGGAAAATGTGACCCATAAAATTAGTCAATTGAGCAGATCTAGAAATGACAGAGATGATGGGATTAAGCATATGGGCTCTTAAAAAACTATTATATATAGACTCAAAAACTTGAATGAAGCCGAACCAGTTTGGCTCAGTGGATAGAGCGTCGGCCTGCGGACTCAATGGTCCCAGGTTCGATTCCGGTCAAGGGCAGGTACCTTCGTTGCGGGCACATCCCCACTGGGGGGCGTGCAGGAGGCAGCTGATCGATCTCTCTCATCGATGTTTCTAACTCTCTATCCCTCTCCCTTCTTCTCTGTAAAAAATCAATAAAATATATTTAAAAAAAAAAAAAACTTGAATGAAAAAGGAAACACAATGAGGAGAAAAGAGAATATATAAAAATAGACTGAAATAGAATTTTGAGAGATAAAATACAAAATATCTTAAACAATAAATTCACTGCATGGAACTAAAAAAGATTAGATTCCACAGAACAAATAGATTAGTAAACTTGGAGAAATGGAAATAGTAGCTCTCCAAAGTCAAGAACAGATAACAAAACGGTGAAAAAAATGCATGAAGCCTCGCTGACCCTCGCAAGAACATCCAATAGTCGAACATATGTGTTACTGGAATCTCAGGGAAGCGAAGAGAAAATACTACCTGCAGAAATAATGATCAGAATTCTAAAAAATTGATCAAGACCCACAAATCCAAAACAGCCAAACCTCAAGCAAGGATTCATGTACCAAAAGAACACATGCCAAGGTATGCCATAATCAAACTCCTGAAAACCAAATGACAAGAAAAATCTTAAAATCGGGGGGGGAAATGACACATTGCATACAGAGGAACAAAGATAAAAATGAACACAAACATTTCATCTGAAACTATACAAGGCAGAAGTTGTAATGATGTCACTGAAAAGCTTAAAGCATAAAAATTGGTGACTTACAATTCTATATCCAGTGAAAGTATCCTATCAAGAAACAAGCAAAAAACTTTTCCAAGATAGACAAAAGCTGAAAGAATTTATCACCAACAGGTATACATACAAAAAAATGTTACATAAATTAAAGTTCTTCAGGCAGGAAGAAAAGTATACAAGATGAAAACTTGAATCCATACAAATTATGAAGAGTGCCAGAAAAGGCAATGTAAAGGTAAGAAAAGACCTTTTATTTCTCATTTTAAATTGTCTTTAAGTTAACTGGCTGCTTCAAGCAAAAGTGTTTAACAATGTACTGTCAGGTTTATAACATATGAAGCAATAAAACATCCTATATAATGAAAGGCTAATATGCAAATAGACCAAACAACTGGTCATTATGACATGTGCTGACCACTAGGGGGCACGCGCGAAACATGGTGGGCATCAGCCGCAGCAGGATGGTGGAACAGGTGAGGAGGGACTCCAGACCAAGGCAGGGCACCGGCTGCTGTCATTGGGGTGAGCCTCTGGTGGTTACTGAAAATTCTTTGCTCCCATGTGCCAAGGTCCCGCCGGGCACTCACACCTGCTGCCTGTGCCAGCCCTACCTGCACTGGCTGCTGGAGCCAGAGCCACCGCTTGCACCTGCTGCCAGCACCCAGTGCCGGCCCTGATTGCCCCTCAGGGCTTCTCCACCTCCCCCTGCTCCTGAGAGGCAATTAGGGCTGGCAGCTGCCTCTAACACCTGCTGCTGGTGCTAGAGCTATCACTTGCACCCACTGCTGATGCTGGTCCCACTTGCACCTGCAGCCAGCAGCAGAGCTGCCACTTGCACCTGCTGCCAGTGCCCAGCACTGGTCCCGATCGCCCCTGAGGGCTTCTCCACCTCCCCCTGCTCCTAAGGGGTGATCAGGGCAACAGATGCCGCTTGCACCTGCTTCTGGTGCTGGCCCTAATCACTCCCCGCCATCAGCGGGTGCGAGCTGGATTGGCGTCGTCAGCCTGTGGGAGCGGCGGCAGCGAGAGTGAGGCTGCCAGCAGACAGGGGCCAGGAGGGGCCAGGTGGGGACTCGGAGGATGGGCCGAGACCCACCCCTGTGCCCACTGCAGCCTCGCAGATCACAGCTCCTTTCAAGGTGCATGAATTCATGCACTGGGCCCCTAGTTTGACTATAATAGTCAAAAAAAAAAAATGGAGGGGAGAAAGAAGTATAAAGTTTCAGGTTCTTATTATACATAAAATGTTATGCTATTATTTGAAAGGAAAGGATGATAAGTTCAAATTGATTTTGTAAACTCTAAAGCAGGGGTCCTCAAACTACGGCCCGCGGGCCACATGCAAATACAAATACTGTATTTGTTCCCGTTTTGTTTTTTTACTTCAAAATAAGCTATGTGTAGTGTGCATAGGAATTTGTTCATAGTTTTTTTTTTAAACTATAGTCCGGCCCTCCAACGGTCTGAGGGACAGTGAACTGGCCCCCTGTTTAAAAAGTTTGAGGTCCCCTGCTCTAAAGCAAGTAGCTCAAAAAGAGAATTTAATAAAGCAATAGTAGAATAAATTAGAATACTAAAAATATATACAAGAAGACAAAGAATGGAAAAAAGAAAATATAACAGATGGGACAATAGGAAACAATAGCAATATAGATTTAAGCCCAATCATGTCACCAATTATATTAAGTATAAATGGTCTAAACACTGTGCAGAGCACTATGAGAGGTGCTAAAGGATAATTTAATAACTAAAATAGATCTTTGTGCCCTTGGGAGGGTTAGGACCCAAAGGTGGAGCTAGAGTGTGGGTGTGGCTATGTGTGGCTCCCTCTTCTGAAGAATGAATCTTTATGCTTAATCTTGAAAAGGAAAATAGATTGTGCTCGCTTTGGCAGCATATATGGTAAAACTGAAACAATACAGAGAAGATTAGGATGGCCCCAGCCCAAGGATGACATGCAAATTTGTGAAGTGCTAAAAAATTCTTTTTTTTTTTTTTTTCTAAATTAAAATCAAAGTAACTCTGGCTGACCAGGGTTAGAGCACCAGATTCCTATCCACTCGGTTCTTCCATTTGCCTGAGGAGATTCACAAAGAAGCCCTGAAATACCCATAAGGCTCCAGGAAATACTGAAGTTGATCATCAAGTGCTATAGAAGAGTTTTGAGCAGGAAACTGACTAATTAGGTAAGGAATGGACTGGAGGAGAACGCAACACAAGTCAATGGGCCATTTATTTATTTTAATAAGTGTTGGGGATATGTTTTTATTGATTTTAGGGAGAGGGATAGAGAGATAGAAACATCAATGAGAGAGAACCATGAATCGGTTGCCTCCCACCCACCTCTCACAGGGGATGGAGCCCACAACCCAGGCATATGCTCTGACCAGAAATAGAACCAGTGACCTCCTGATTCATGGGTCCACACGACACTTAACCACATAGGCGGGGCTCAACGGGCTATTTAAATTGCTAAGGTGAGAAATAATGACTTAAAAAATTAATAATATACTTAAAACAATTCAGGAAAAGGCAATAGGAGGGGAAGAAGACAGATTCCAATTTTTTCATTAGACGTACTTGATGTACTTAGAATACATAGGGTAAAAAAAATTAAAGCCGAACTACTCAAAAGTGACCCTTAGGCTTAGGTGACTGCACAGACGGTACTAAACATACATAGGTCACACCAAGAAGAGTTCTGGCTATATAGTACAAAAGGGATGTCAGGACTAGAGATGAGAGGAGAACGTAGGGACAGACAACCAACCCCACAAGCCTTCCAGCTCTTCTCCATTGATGAGGGGAGGAAATTGAATTTCTTATTTTCAAGTACTTGCTAGCCAACAATAACCACAAATTAATGGCTTTCGGCTGAACTGAAGAAAAATAACAACAAGGTAACAATAATTCAAATCCAGCACTACAAAAGGACAAATGAAATAAACAGGTGAGTGATGAGGGGGATCTGCTCCTCAAACACTTGAACCAGAATTCCATCTAGATTTCTGGATAGGGAAGTTTCAGGTCATGTCCAAATTAAATGCTTATTTCAGAATTATATGTCAAGTCTCTAAACTAATGGTTATAGCTATAAAAGGGTAAGTTTTCTACAAATGTCACAGGTTGGACCAATGCAACAATGTATTCTCAAATTAGCAACATAACGCAGTAAAGAAGCATTTTAACTAAGCTCTGTATTTCAGGAGTGGTAACCTATGCAGCAATTCCATTGCTTGCGTATGCCGTGAGGTACAATTACTGTTACCTTCCTGACACAGGGTATTTATTAATAGCCCAATTGTTCCTAGTTTTTGGTTGAAGTTCTTTTTATATATTTCACACATAAAGATTAAAAAAAATGCTTCCTCTGCTTAAAATGAAGCAGTCCAGACCCCGTAATCATACTTTCTTCTTTGCCCTTAGCCATACCAATTTGATATGACTTGGCCCAGTGGTAAGACACTTACTCTTCAATAGAAAAAAAACAAAAGTGTTTCTGAGTATACTTGAAATTCAGTTTTGAGATTCCAGAAATTGTTTGTGAAATAATTTTTGAAAATTCTGCTTTAAAAAATCCAGATTTAAAATTTTCTATTCAAAAGGCTGCTAGTTACTGGATTTATATTTTTACAAGGTAACACAATGTCTATTCATCACCTACAAAGAAACTAGATTGTTAATACTAAGGTACTTTCATTGTCGATATACGGTATACAGATGTATTGGGAAGAAAGGGGAACATGCATTACTGGGAATGTATAAGAAAAATTCTAAGAAACATGAACAGGATGAAAATAAAATGTATTGTCCAAAGCAGGACATTTTTTGAGGGTGGAAATAGGCACTATTAACAACACGCCAGGACAGAGATGTAAACCGTCAACTCTCCAAGGCCTATGAGGACCTATGGTCACCTTAGCAGCCACCACAAGGTGAAGGCTCACTAATTCCCGCCAACACTTGCCTTTCTGAATTTTTCCTCCTTTGTCAGTAGCATGGGAAATTTACAATCAACTAGAGGTTTTTATTGTTTGAGCCACCTTTGAGAACACTCTTCACAACTTTAAAACAAAGGAGTGAGTCACAAGGCTGTACTCAAGTATAAGAGGAAGAGTCTACATCAGAAAAGAAAAGGAAGTGTCCAACTGCAGAGGCGACTAAATGTAAAGACAAAAATCACACTTAGAAAGGAGAGTGCCAGCTGGGGTAGAAAGAAGATGAAGAGATTGCCCAGAGAATTAAATGGGCCAGACTGAAACACAGGAAAATATTTATGCGTGGTTAAACATAATCATAATGTACTGTATTAAAAGTAATTTGAAAGAACCTACCTTCATAACCTTAATATTCGTTAAAGCACCTCCTAACCTAGTAAATCAGAGCCCACTTTTTAAAAGTAAGATCTCTGAGGTCACTGTTAAGCCCATTGAAGTTTAAGAAGAGCTCCTTTAAATTACATTTATAAAAATCTTATATTGCTTATGTTGTTTTTAGCACACATCTATACTTACTCAAAAATAGAGACTAGGAACCTTCAGAAGCCTAAGACATAATAAAGAGAAATTTTCTGTATTCCTTATAAGAACTTTTTTAGTGTTTTCTGAAGTTTCTCCACTTTGTAGACTAGAAATATAATCCAGCTTATACTTCTTGAGAACAGTCTAAGAGATCATCAGACAACTTACCTAATCTTAAACAAATCACTCTTTAGAAACAGAAAAATCTATCAAAAGTTCAACTGAAAAAAGAATTTAGGTATGGTGGTAAAAATTTACATCTGTACTATTTACAATTATTTTGGACTAGAGGCCCGGTGCACAAAATTCGTGCACTGGGGGGTGGGGTTCCCTCAGCCCAGCCTGCCCCTCTCACAGTCCGGGAGCCCTCAGTGGATGTCCTACTGATGGCCACAGTCTGGCAGCAGAGGCTCGGAGCAGGCGTCCCGTGTGTGTGTGTGTGTGTGTGTGTGTGTGTCTGCTGGGGGCCTGCCATGGAGGCTTGGAGCAGGCGCCCCTCTGTGTTGATCTCTCAGGCTCCTGCCTCCACTGCATGTTGTTCTCTCCCTTGAGCTGTGGCCAGGGTGGGGTGCTGCCTGCAGTCCGCGCTTCCCTGCTCACTGTTCGCTGGATCACTCCAGAGACCCAGGGGGAGGCCCTGCTGGGTGCTGCCTGGGCGGAACTTTCCTGCTCTGGGATTACAATGGCGACCCAGGAGCAGGCCCACCTGGGGGCTGTCTGCCCTCCGCACTTTCCTGCTTTGGGGTCTCCATGGTGACCCAGGAGCAGGCCCTCCTGGATGCTGCCTACAGGCTGCACTTTCCTGATTTGGGATCGCCATGGCGACCCAGGAGCAGGCCCTCCTGGGTGCTTCCTGCGGGCCGCACTTTCCTGCTCTGGGATTACCACAGAGACCTGGGGGCAGGCCCTGCTGGGTGCTGCCTGCGCAGAACTTTCCTGCTCTGGGATTGCCATGGCAATCCAGGAGCAGGCCCACCTGGGGGCTGCCTGCTGGCCTCACTTCCCTGCTCGCGGATCGCCATGGCGACCGGGGAGCAGGCCCTGCTGGGTGCTGCCTGCAGGCCATACTTTCCTACTCTCGGGTCGCCATGGTGAACCAAGAGCAGGCCCTGCTGGGTGCTGCCTCCGAGCCGCACTTTCCTGCTCGCGGATCACCATGGCAACTGGGGAGCAGGCCCTGCTGGGTGCTGCCTGTGAGCCGCACTTTCCTGCTCTCGGATCGCCATGGGGTCCTGGCTGGTGGCGGGGCTTAGGTGGCACACGGGGGGCCCCGCCACCCAGGGCCGCACACGGGGGCCCAGATGGCGGCTCGCGCTGGCCAGCCCTGCCTGCAGTATGCAAATTAGCCATCTTTGTTGGCGGTTGATTTGCATATCACTCTGATTGGCTGATGGGCATAGCGGAGGTATGGTCAATTAGCATCTTTGTCTTTTATTAGATAGGATTACTGCTTATCTATAATGTTTAAATGAATAGGGCAATGATGGAATGTTTGCTTTCCTGATACATAGTTTAGAAAACCGTAATTCTACAAGACAAACAGACTGATTCGTCCTCACTTTGATTGCTATCTTCCTACAAAGAATCACCTGAGATTGTCTAGGTTACATTTATTCTTGAGAGAGAGAGAGAGAGAGAGAGAGAGAGAGAGAGAGAGAGAGAGGGGAAGAGAGAGAGACAGACGAAAAGAAAGAGAGAGAGAGGGACAGAGAGATTGAGATTTAATAACGTGGCAGGATGAGGTGACAGAGATGGGTGGAAGGTGCAGGTACAGCCTAGTGGACAATGAGTTCCCCACTGTGGAAAGGGCCGCAAACGGGATTCATAAAAGCAGCCATTTCCCAGAATTCCACATCAGGATTTTAAGGGCATAGAGAAAATGTGATAAGCCAACAATTATCTTTAAAGAATAAACCACCTGGCCTTCCACAATCACAGATTTTTTTTTTTTAAATGGAAAAACATGAAAGATCACATAACATAAACCCTTAAATTTCAGATGAGATGACAGAAGCCCTAGAGGATAAGTAATATAGTTGGATCCCTAATCAAATCAGTAAGTATTTATTGAACGCCTACTACAGGCAAAACACTATTCCAAGGGTTACAAAAAAACACAAAAACGTGTAATATTGGACCCCTTCTTCGAAACTCCCATTCCCCGTTTCACAGGTGAGTTACATGATGTTAGCAATAGTCTCCTCCATATTCTAGCTTAGTGGTTGGAACACTTTGGCCCTCTGGCCAAGTCTGGTTCATCGCCAGCTTTTGTAAACAGAGCTGTGCTGGACCGTGGCCACACATACATTCATGTATCATCTAGGCTCCCTTTGCTCTACGAAGCCAGAGCTGAGTGGCTGTGACAGAGACTTAAATATTTACTATCTGGCCCTTTACAGAAAATGTTTGCCAAGCTCTGTTCTAGATCATCGTTTGCTCAACTTGAGGTTTTTGGTGTGGTTTGTTGTTGTTTTTTCCCTCTTTTTATTTGAAATGAATGGAAGGCTGCTTTTGCCTGAGGAGCCACCGCCCACTGAGCAATGTGCTAGATGGTTTTGAAGGAACAGTCAGTGGGCTAAATATGGCAACTGACAGCAGCTCCCGGTAACAAGAAAAAACTTGTTCTGGCATAAAAAGGACAAGGACCAAATGACACAGAATTCTAACATCCAACAAATATTTACTAACTGCTTACTAAGTGCGTGCCATTGGGCTAAGCTCTGGGGATACCCCCAATAAACAAGACCAACTCAGTTCACAAAGAACTGACTACCTGATGAAAGAAACACTTTCATGTTAAATGGAATAGTAGAAGCTAGTAGACAATGAGTTAGAGACCTGACCCAGGGAATAATGAACTGGGGTGAAGCTGGGGTGGGATAAACTACGCAAACCCAGGGACAGGCACACAGAGACTACGATTCCCCCTGCAGAGATCCAGTCCCAGGAAGTCATCAGGATTGGAAGCTTGTAACTATCTACTAGCACAGCTGCCTCATTCCAAGGGCCACTACTGGTACATGGGTGGAGGTAACTTGGATTGTACGTTGCTTCCTGAATTTCTTTTATAGCACATTTTTGTTTAACCTTTCTAGTATATTCCTTTAGTGACATTTTTAAACTTACATTTAGCTTTAGTCATCTTAACCTATTTTACCGTGTGTTTTTCCAACCCCACCTCTTTTATTTTCTTTAGCATCTTCCAATATAGATATTATCACATGATTCATCTTTTTACACTTTTATGATTTCAGTATGTTGTGACTAAAAATTTATTTAGTTGTATATTTTTCTTATCCCCCCACCTTTATTTCCAACTACTTTATCTTAGATATAACTCCTTCTTTTTGCTTCTTAAGAGAGGCTAAGCAGGGGTAATCAACAAAATAGTCAGCTCCCAGGAAGATATGGTAACTAAAAATTAAAACACGCCCAGCCTCAGAGTGGCAGTGGGTCCGGAAGGGGCCTAGTGTGCTTAGGATTCACCTTTTAGTTGATGAATCCAGGGGTGGGGTTCAAGAGGGTCCAGGGGCGGAGACAGAAGGACTGGAGCAGCAGGAGCGCTTGGGGGAGGAGATGGCACAGTAGCTAAATATCAACTGATGGGAGGAACTGTAATCTTGCAACAACCATTATCAGGATACCACTGCATGCTGACTAAACATCAGTCCTGCGATTAGGAAACAGCGGAGTAAGTGGGATAGAGAGGAGGCTTTTCCAGGCTCCTTAAAAGAGAGACAGATGCATCTTTATTTCAATTAAGTTTCTTGCAAGTCCCTTCTAAATGTCAAAGTAAAGAACCTGACCATACTGAACTGCTCCAATTTTTAAAAATATATATATATCCATGTAACGTGAGGAGACAGTCTAAAATGATTCTTCTTAAGAAGTGTTAGGCTAACTTTAAAAATAGCCCAGAGAAACTACTAAAGTAATACTGCTGCACTAACTTCTAAAAATCCTGGTAGCTGAATCTCACAGTCATTTGGCCACAGTGACTGGAAGAGCACACGCTGTGGACAAAGAAGGAAGCACAGGAAAAGGTGGTACAACTCAAGCGCCCATGAACTCTGGCGCAGCTCTAAATCACGGGCGAAGCTTCTTTGAGTTATGCACAATAGAAGACCTAGACCCAGATTCCTAGAATATTTTCCATGATGGAATGCTCTAATGATAAATTCTAGTTAAATTTGATTCATCTACCTCCAAGTCAAAATTCCAAAAGTTTTTGTAAACAATAGACACCAAGTATTAAACTATGTGTCAATTTCACAGCCATATTCTTATAATCTTAAAAACAATACTACAAAGAAGAACCATTCATAGGCGAGGCCAACTGGCCTGGAGAGATTAAGTAGCCTATTCAAGGGCACACAGCCAGTCACTGGTAGAGCTCAGCTCAGTCTGGATCCAAGTCCCACAACACTCCTTCTTCAATACTCCACTGCCTCCCATCACACCTACGTCTTCCTAGTCTCTCTCCTCTGTCATGAGAATTCTCACAGATTCTGAGAAGGCATGTATATAACAACCCAAGAGGGCTTCTGAAAAACACTCTAAAGGTCCGCTTACGTAAGAAAACCTCCTTGATTTCACGACACTACAAAAACCTAAAACTTCCAAGTCCCATTTGTGTAAGCAAGAATTCCTAAACCCCTTCATACATGGCAAGTACAAGGTATCATGTGGGTCAGGCCAGAAATTCCCTAGCAGACTGATTATTATTTGGAGCTCTCAGGTTCTTCCAGGATACTGCCCCACCCAAGGACCTTTTTATCACATCTGAGTCCCAAATGATTCTTCATCTCCTTTGGTCTGTTATCACTGCATGCATTTGAAGTATCAGGAGAAAATCTACTTCATTTCAATGTTCTCCCAGGACCTTCTCTAAACTCTCTATTCATAATCTAGTCTTTGATAAAGACTTAAATCCATCTCATTCCCTTCTGAAAAGAAACTGGCCTGCCATGCTATTCCACTACCCAATACATAATGTATCAAAAAAACAAAAATCAGAGCTCTTCTGGAGGTGCAAAATCTAATCACTGAAGGCAATGGTTCTACAAAAAACAAAACTGAAAAGATCACTTATTTAAAATATCTTACCTGACTGGCCAGTGTGGGTCAGTGGTTGAGCTTCAACCCCATGAATCAAGAAGTCACTGGTTCAACTTCTGGTCAGGGCTCATGCGGGGTTGCGGACTCAATCCCCAGTAGGGGGCGTGCAGGAGGCAGCTGATTAATGATTCTCTCTCATCATTGATACTTCTATCTCTCCCTCTCCCTTCCTCTCTCTAAAATCAATAAAACATTTAAAAAATATATTTCAGTAACAATTAACATTCCCTTTTCTTTACTAGTGAAATGTAGACAGCAGCCTTTAAAGCTCAACCAAAAGGCTTTTGGAATTTTTAACAAGTGCTACATTTTGGTTTGTCCTGGCTAGTGAACTGTCCTGAATATCTCAGGGGAGGTATACCGGTATACTATTTAAATGTTTATGACCCATGAAGTCATTAACACTTTGTAATGAAATGGAAATGGTATCTCAATGTGCACCTCTTAAGTGTGTTTGAAAAAGTCATGTGAAATAGCTATTCCCTTAATCAGCTTATCTAACCAGTGTTATAAAAATAATTATCAACTGTTCATTAAAGTGAAGCAGACTCTCAAATAGTAATGCTCAATATGTGCTGGAATTAAGGTTGTTGCCTATGAAAATATAGCTCTTATTAAAATAAAAGCACCCCCAAAGGTGTGTTTCCTTAATAGAACACCTAACCTTGGAAGATACAATTAGCCTTTAAAAATAAGTTTAGACATAAGGATTCAAAACATCAACACTGCAATGAGATGGAGTAGAAAGAAAGAACAAGCGCCTGATTTTAAAATAATGGCAGGACTAGCCCTACCTGGTTTGGCTCAGTGGAGAGAGCTTTCCGCCTACGGACGGAAGAGTCTGAGGTTCGATCCTGGTCAAGGGCACATGCCTGGGTTGCTCGATCCTCAATAGGGGGCGTGCAGGAGGCAGCCGATCAATGATTCTCTCTTATCATTGATGTTTCTATCTCTCTCTCCCTCTCCCTTCCTCTCTGAAATCAGTAAAAATATATATTTTTAAATGGTATGACTAGACCATTTAATAGTCAAAAAACTCAAATAATTTGGTTAAAGCCTCTCTGAACTTTTAAAACTTTGCATAACAACCTATCTCACTCAGTTTTCAAGACAACTTAGACAGCATTTGCTCATTCAACCAATATTTACTAAGCAACTGTTCTGTTCCAAGCCCTGGAACACATCAGTAGACAGAGCAAAGTCCATGCTCACCTTATATTCTATTGAGGGGGGTGGGGGGTGGGGAGGAAAACTGAATGCACTAAATAGACAGACAAATTATACCATTTCAGTTATTGGTAAAACAAAACAAGAAAATAATGCCCAGAATACAGAGAGCGCTCAAACTTTCTTCCATCCTTAATGTTGACATATACTTAGTTCTGTTCAATGTATCATTATCTCTGTCTGGTCTTGGTGAATTATAAAAATAAATCTTGCCCTGGCCGGTCTCAGAGGGAAGTCGGGGCGGGGAGGGGGGGGGGGCAGAGTGGGAAGAGATTAACGAAAGAACTTATCCATAACCCATGGACACAGACAGTAGAGCAGTAGGCCTGGGGGAGGAGGGGCAGGTGCAAGGTAGAGAGGTTCAATGCGGGGGAAAGGGAAGACATCTGTAATACTTTCAACAGTAAAGATAAATTTTAAAAAACAAAGAAAATAAATACATCTTATATGTACACTCACTTATTCTTGACTCCAAATAGAATGCACAACAACAACATTCAGGTTGATTCATAAGAATAAAAATAACCCAATCCCAGAGATACAAGGGCTTTGCAGCTGTCACGACAGAAGCCTGTGGAAACACACTGCCTGATCCTTAGGGTCTGACCCATGACCATGCCTAATGGTCATTGTTCCTCAATGGTCAGTGAAGGGCATTTTCTTCCCACCAACTTCTATGTGTGCGGCTAGATATTACTTGTGCCAATCCTACTAATATTTATCAGTGAAATCAGTCTTTGATCACATGGCTATGACTACACAAAAATTATATGAATATTTAAGCAGCTTATGAGTAAAATTTTTAACACAAATACATGAATCTTTGATTCCTTTTTCTTAAGGAATAGGGATAGCAAATAAGTGACTTACTTCTTTAACAAAAACTGCAACATTATTTGTTATAAATTATACTGTTAGTTAATCAAATAATCAAAAACCTTCATTAAAGTAGGAATTGTGGAGGAGAGATCTATAGGTCCACCGAAAGTTTTATTTTAACTTAAAAAATATAAAATCCAAGTTTATTCCCTAGACTTTTAATATAGTGCCAAGTACTTGTCTCTTAGGGTGAATTTGCTAATTGTTTTCTTGCCTAAAATCTAACCCTTGTACATCATTTACGATTTCCAGTTTCAATTTCTTCAAAGAGGACGGGGAAGCTGAAGGTATCTGAAAGCAAAATCCTTCCAATCATATACACTTCTATGGCCTACTCACAATTCAAAAGCAAATTTTTTTAGGAATTCACTTGTATGGAGTCTGATCAAAGTATTCAACTTTGTTTACACCACAATAGCTCTTTCTTTTCAGTCTCATACTTTACTGAATTACGTAATATTTAACTAATTTATATGATCACAATTACAAGTATAAATGGCATGAACAGGTTTGGTTTAAAATTCCACCCAACTCTTGGTAAGCACACAACTCAACCCGGTGGGAGCAGAAATGTTGGCAGAGGAGTTGAACAGTTTTGTGTACAAGAGGCATTTGTTAATTAATATATTTTACAGAGAAAGGGGGGATTTCTGATAAATCCAGTGGGTTGCTTAAGAATTTCCATAAAATTTAAAATATTAAGTTACTTAATATTTAGAGAAAGTTAAAAAAAATTATCAAAAGCAAAGATAAATGTTCTTCAATGTATCAACCCCGGCAAATACCTCAAAATTTTACAAATATTTTTGTTAAAGAAAGCATAAGCATCTATAAATACTTTTGGAGTTAAAAGTAGCAAGTAAATTTCTATATAGTGCCAACTAACCAAGTCTCTCTTACAGAAATTGCCAAAGAAGTCCTTTAAATTAATTTTAAGAGTCATTTCCTAAAGTTGAATTTTATTCTGGGGGAGAAACTGGGCAAGATTATTCCATAAAGAACCTGTAGCCTCTGAAGTTTCAGACATCAGATTCTTCAGTATTCGTGATTTTGCTTTGTTTGACTGTGACTAGAAAAAGATAGCTACTACGGAAAATTCTTAATCATTCAATTGAGTGCTTATGTGAAAATTAATATAAATTACAAAATCTAATTATTATATTTTGTAACCTGTGTGCTATGCTCAAAATGTCTTTAAAAAAAATAAAAGGTGACATATTAGCCCTAACTGGTTTGGCTCAGTGGACAGAGTGTCAGCCTGTGGACTCAAGGGTCCCAGGTTCGATTCCGGTCAAGGGCATGTACCTTGGTTGCGGGCACATCCTCAGTAGGGAGTGTGCAGGAGGCAGCTGATCAATGTTTCTCTCTCATCGATGTTTCTAACCCTCTATCCCTCTCCCTTCCTCTCTGTAAAAAATCAATAAAATATATATTTTTTTAAAAAGGTGACATATTAAACTAATGGCCATAGTATGTTACATTTAAATACCAAGTCCAATCACACAGGCTGTGATAAAGAAAATGATTAAAGACTGAAAGTTAAAGAAAAAGTAGTTTTTAATAACTTAAATAACTGCATATATTAATATATTCACATTTTTCACTTATTTATACTTGCACTATTGAACACAAAACTAAGTGCTGAAAGACATTCAATTTTAACTGAAATTAAGAGGTACCAACTTAGTGGCCTCACTTCCACTTCATTCATTCAAATGAGTGAATAGTATAAAAATAAGAGAAACTTCTAATACCAATACATTGTAGATAACCATATATATTTCTTTTTAAAGCTTAAAAGCTCCGTGTCCTTTGTTTTAAAAATATCCATTATGTAAAAGAAAGTGCGGTTTCTCACAAATACGACCCTAATTTTTAACCTGACAAGAAACAGATCGAGTGTGAATGCAAGGAAATGGAGGCACTCATCTTCAGCCCTGAGGAACCGAAATTGGGAAATTTTTTAAAGGTAACTTAGCATTGCTGACCAAAATTTTTAATGCACATAGAAACTTCTATCAAGAAGCAATCATACAAAGGCATAACGTGATATATAAATGGATATTTATTTTTAATAACTAAAAATAGTCATACTAAATGTTCATTAATAAGGGACTGATTGAATAAATTATATCCACACAATGACGTGCATTTTAAATGAGGCAGAAAGATGTTTATGATGTATTAAATGAAAAGGCACACATCAAGACAGCCTGGATAGTAAACCTCATTTTTAAATACTACAAATAAAAATGTATGTGTGCATATTAAAGTATGCATAGAAAACAGCTATAAGAATATATACATCAAACTTGTAGAGAAACTCTCTTCTTTCCATAAAGTATTATATTAATTTATATAAGCAGTTATTTATTCGCAAAAAAATCATAATCATACAGAACATTTTAGTCAAAAATTTAAAAACTTACAGCATTTTTCAATTTTCTTCCTAAAGGATTTCCTTTCTTTTAGTATTTGCTATTTACCAGTACTATATACAAAACTGATTTTTCTCCTAACACAGACTATCATTTGCTCAAACTTTAAAAGGCATTAAATTTAACTTTGCAGGATTATATTAAATAAAGGTACTTTGAGTCAAAATAATCATGATTATATTCAAAGATGTGACTTTTTATGTTTCACCCCAAATATTTGCTATCTTCACAACAAAATAATGAAGTATATTTTTTTAAAACAAAATGGACATGGTTTCTATGGTGATAGGTAAAACTCAGTATCTTATTTTTCATTTACATATTCTATGGGTTACAAATAACATTTTTCCAAATTGTGTTTTTCCAACACATTTTCCAAAGATCATCAAACTGTAAACTTCTTTACAGAAATATTGATTTACAGCATCAATATTTCCCCATCTAAACTCGCAGCAAAACTTTGATACTAAAATAACTTTACACCAACTACATATTTACTGTATTAAACATTTTATAATATTTAAACTTGACTTTCAATACAGATTTTTTTTCTCATTAGAATTCAAACTTGTGAACATAATTTCTTTCCTAAAATACTTTTTAAAGGACTGAAAATAATACATTTTATTCCCATTTTACTTTACCGAGTTGTTGATGGAGGTGTTTGTCATAATTACTGTGCCAGATAGCGATTCCATCTTCCTCACCTACAGTCTTCTCTGATGAAAACAAACTGAGACGTCTCATCTTCAGTAATCGGGGGGAACCTTCCTGAAAACTACCTCTAGCTTCCAAACCCACATCTCCCGAAAGAATGGGAGGCACAACTCTTTTTAAGAAGTCCATTATAAGGCTCTTCTACATTACTGGTCCTAGGAGCACACAGAAAAGGCGCCTGCACCAATTTCCTTGATGGGGAGATAAGGTCCACTATGTATGTCAGAGAGCAGACACGTCATGGGAGGTGAGGTGGTGCTCAACACCAGCAGGCCAAGTGCCAGCTGTCTGGAAGCTGATTTTCAGGACATCTGCTGTTCACACTGATAACAAACCAAACAGCTATCGACCATGAAACGGCACTTCACGTGTACAAGTCCTTGTACATCTACAGTGGGTGTTAACAGTAATATTCAGACCATAAAAGGTTTAGCATCCGTCTAGTTTAACATTTAGACTTTGAAAACTTACGTTGTAATAATGTTGGGACAAATTTACTTTGGCCTGAGGTGTGTCGTCCTTCTAAATAAACTTACAGCTGAAGTGCAGAACTAACTAGTAGTCAAAAGATGACTCTTATGCCCTTGGCTCGGTGGATAGAGCGTCAGCGTGTGGCTGAAGGGTCTCGGGTTCTATTCCAGTCAAGGGCACATACCTCGAGAGCAGGCTCCTGGCCTTGGTCAGAGGCATGTGGGAGGCAACCAATCGATGTGTCTCTTTCACATCCGTGTTTCTCTCTGTCTCTCCCTCTCCCTTCCACTCTCTAAAAAATCAATGGAATAAATATCCTCGGGTGAGGATTTAAAAATAAAATAAAAACAAAATGATTACTCTTATGATTCTAAAATTCACTAACAGACCTCAGGAACATCAAGCTTCAGAGGACATGAAAGACGTATTATGAACTTGATTCATGAAAGCAGTATTGTAGTATGAACATTCCAATGTACTTTTAAAAATAAAAAAGAGTCCTCATCACAATCAATTGCAATTATCAACAGTAGCAATGGAGACATTGGCATGAATTGCCAAAAAAAAAGGTGATAATTTATAATATATGGATCTAAAATATAGATTTTAAATATAATGATCTAATTAAATAAACCCAGTAATCAACCTTACCTAAGTAGTAACTGAGCACTCTACTAAATATTTTTAAATAGCTGAAGTGGCTGATCCTATTGCTTAATGTACTCCAGAAGCATGACGAAATACTCCAGTGGACGTTGCCTACGTAAGACTTTGCGAACTGAAATTAATACCTTCTTTTTTCCCTTCCTTCGCCTGCCCTCTGGTGGGGATAAGTGAGCAAGAAGGAAATGAAAAACCAGAGAGAACAGATAGGCGTAAACTCCCTCTAAGTAATCAGATTATAACTTTGAGGATATGTGTCTTAGTAAGATAACAAATCTGATTCACTTAGTGAAACACAAGCACAATCTCATTCTTCTCAACACGAAGAAACGGATTTACATCTTTTAAAAGATGAAACATAAAACTATCTATATATACGTATCAGGAAAAGTTATAATGAAAAAAATTTCTGGTTCTGAATTAAATCCTCATTTTTCTACATTAATTATAAAGTCTACTGTTCTTTATTTCATTATTTGAAAGATATGGATTGAAGGTCCTCTACATGTAGAGCATTCCTATAGTATTAAGGTTCAGAGAAAAGTTAGAGGGCTTACTAATGCAAATCCTGCCCCAGGGAATTCTACAGTGAAAAGGAGGTTAAAAAAACAAACAAGGAAGTCGAGTATAGGACTTAAAGCAGAAATGTACCTACTAGGAAAACATACTGACTTTTAAAAAATGCTTCTGAGAGACAGAGTTTCTCTTAACCCTTGAACATGAAAGGACAACAACCCATCTGATCAGCCTATTCCCCACACACAGAAGGAACAACTGGTTAGAACCGTAATTCATATGCCTTAATAGCCTAGAAGTTATCAACGTGTCTTCTAGCGCTTTTTCTTTCCTCTTTATGGGTGTGATCTCATGTTCTTTAACACTTATGTTTGTGGCTTTTCTCAGGCCTCTTTGCAGGCCTTCCTTATCTAAAGAGCCCAGAAACACAATGGTACATAGCAAATGCTGACTGTAGAGGGCAAGTTACCTTCTTGTCTGTCCATGGTATACAAGAACCACCTGTGTCACTATTAACCTACCGCTCTAAACTGAATTTTCAACTGGGAAAATGAAGGGCAAGGATTAGGTGTCACTGAAGAAACTGCAACATTTTTCTCAGATTTCCTTCATTTGACAAATATTTACTGAGCAGCTCCTATTGTGGCCTGTGCAAGACGCAAAGGCACTGACAATACGTCTCTCTACCCAAGAACCTTACTGCTCATGAAGGGAAAGAAATTCTCACAACTACAAGATTCCCTATAGGGTTGGCCAAGGCTGTGCTGAGCCTGCCCTGCAGTTCAATGTCCTCTGCCCAACCTGCTTCTACACCACCTCTCTTAATAGAGGCTGAGACCTAATAAAACCCCGGAAGCCAAACTCCTTCGCAGGGTCAGCTTCCAGAGGACCCATACAGCAAGCAGAAAGCATGGCGTTCCCATGACAACACTGTACCCATTACTAGCTGAATCCATGAGGAGGAAATGCCCTAAAGCAGTGGTTCTCAACCTTCCTAATGCCACGGCCCTTTAATACAGTTCCTCATGTTGTGGTAACCCCCAACCATAAAATTATTTTCGCTGCTACTTCATAACTATAATTTTGCTACTGTTATGAATCATAATATAAATATCTTATATGCTATATGTTTTCCGATGGTCTTAGGCGACCCCTGTAAAAGAGTCGTTCGACCCCCAAAGGGGTCGCGACCCACAGGTTGAGAACCGCTGCGCCTAAAGCCTTGTTGGCATGTTGATGTGTCTACGATCTTCGGTTGATTATCACAACTTTTAACTCCAGGTATAACAATTATAGGATTAAGAAATTATAATAGGAGGTAGTGGCTCAAATAAAGCATTTAAAGGGCTTTTTAGACCTCATACTCACTAATTAGCCTTTAGAATATGTAGTATAATCTTACCGTAGGACTCAAGACAGTAATTTCTTAGTGGTAACTTCGATCATCTAATCCTGACTGTGGGACTCTTGAGCAGTTTTGAGAATTGAGCATTTAGGTGTTAATCATCCAAGATTCAAATAAATGGCTTCAGCTCTGAAGAAAAATAAAATACAAGATTTATACATTAGTTACGTTTATAATAGCACATTTGTGTGTTGCTCATATCCATCCTTACTTCTGAATGTATTATCCAACAATGTCACCTGGTGCTGCAGTTATCTTCTTTCAATAGTGTTGCATTACACTGCTTCTGAATTTATTTTTCTTAAATTTTCAAAATAATGCAAAATCAAAACTAGTATAATAAACACACACCATTATTAACTCATGGCAAATCATGTTTCATTTATATCTCCACCTAGCCCCAAACCCCTTCTCCCACCACTCTGGATTATTATGAATCAAATTCCAGACATTTACCACTTCATCTTTAGATAGTTCTGTATGCAAAGATCTGCTTTTAAAATATAATCCAATATCATTATAATATCTATAACAAATGAATAATAATTTCTTTTTAACATCAGCTACCAGTCTGTGCTCAAAATCCTCTGTCTCATAAGTGGTTTTCATTTTTATTTTTACTATTTTTAAAATATATTTTTATTGATTTCAGAGAGAAAGGGAGAGGGAGAAAGACATAGAAACATCAATAATGAGAGAGAATCATTGATCGGCTGCCTCCTGCACACCCCCTACTGGGGATCGAGCCCACAACCTGGGCATGTGCCCTGACCAGGAATTGAATGGTAATCTCCTGGTTCATAGGTTGATGCTCAACCACTGATCCACACTAGCTGGCTCATAAGTGATTTTTAAACAGATTGTTCCAATCCAGATCTAAACAAAATCCATATAGACAACTGTTACTGTATCTTTTAAATCCCTTTTAATTTACAGTTCCTCCCCTTCCTTTCTTCTCTTTACAGTGACAATGCTTTTACTATCCAACGATTAAACCAATACATAAAAACCTTAATTATGCCAAAATACATTTAATATTTTAATTTTATTCAGTAAAATAAACAGATTTGCAAAGTAGTTCATATAGCCTCTGGGCCTAATATTTATCCCAGCTACAGAAAATGTTTGGGATATATATTTTTCAAAGTCCAATTATAATACTTTTGAGGGGGTCATGAATTATGAACTATTGTACCATACCTATAATAATCATAACTGGTTTCTTACTATATTTTTCTGTTTAATGAATTTAATCCTCAACCCAACAGAAAGGACTAACTACTCTCTAAAATATTAATTTGTACGTAAGCTTCTTAATTTGAAATTCCTTTAGCAGAATTGGAAAATATAATGATATTCCATTGATGCACAGGCATAATCAACTAAATCTTTTTGAAGCCAGAAAACTGGTGAGTTCGAACAAAAACCTAATTCATATGCACTTGTTTACAATCAATCCTATTCAGGCTTAGTGGAATTTTGGACAGCCCCACCAAATATTTCTGAATCTACTAACAACGTGATATCTAGAATTCTGCCATAATTCTTGATACTTTATCTTAGGTTCATGAAGTCATTTCTCCCTCAAAGCAAATAAAGCTATGTGACAAATAGCATATCATTTCTGTAGATAGTGGTTGCAGTAGTCATGCACTGGTATATAATGAAATTTAAAATATTTTTCACTTTATCTGCTAGGACAAATGACAAAGCCAATTACTACTGGAGAACAAAGCAATTTTATAAGTACAGCCAGCCACAAGTTCATCGAGGATTGATTTGTACCACCATGTCTAGGTCTTTTGTTTTGCTTCACTTTTGAATAACCTTCTGTTCAGACATAGCGAGGGCCATGTTTTTTATACGTGTTTCTGTAACCACACTGTCAGATCACTGTGTCATTTTAAGACTTCCCAATGTTTGTCTGAAATTTTCATTAAGTTCCTGAGTTGATATACAACCTTCCTATTTTCAACTTTCCCTTTTAATAAAATGAACATGTCTTTGATTACCCTTCCAGGAAAATATTTGCTCTATACTTCTCTGACTTTATAGGTTATAATCATTTTTAGCAAGAATGAAGATTTTTGTTGTTGTTTTTGTCTTGGTTTGGGGTTGTTTTTTGCATGCCAATCACTTTTTTTATCTTGTTGCCAAACCTATAATTGAGTATGGGACTCATTTTTCTTTTAATTTCACTTGATTAATTTGGAGAATATTCTATCCACAGGAAGAGTAGTTTTTATTAGTACTTTCATACCCATATTTTTGAGAGGTTAGGTAAATGTGGTCATGGTGTACACATGATCAATGCTGTTGTTTTTTATTTTAAAAGAAAAAAAGTCATATAAACAAGAGTGACTTGAGGAGGTCAGTTGGTATTTGACAACACTGAAGGCTTTAAGTAACACAAGCTTTGAAGGGGCAAGACTTTAAACCTGCAGTAAGAGTAAGGATCTAAAAGTTTCCATGAGCAATAAATAAGGAGAACAGTGGCCCAGCTCTGGCACTTGGGAGGATCTCAGGTCAAATGAGGTCCTTTAAGGCGAGTCTTGCTTCACTTCAGAGCAGAAAATAAAAGAGAAAGTTGAATGGGTGTTCAGTAACACATTAACCACGTTTCCTTTCTGAACAAAATTACTAGAATAATAAAGAACGGAAATGCACAAATTTTATGTGTATTCATTGTAGTCAGACAAGATAAATGAGTCTCTGATAATACAATAATAGAGAAAATAGTAATCACAAACAAATAAAGAAAAAATTAAGGGTAAATGGAATTTTGGTGATGTTCATTATAGTAATTTCAATATTTGTATGTATACTTCACAATTTAAAAAGGAGAACTAGGAAGTTATGGTGCCTAACACAAAATAGATTTGAGTTCAATGAAAAAATAACTTAATTATTGCATAATTAATAAGAAGGTTGCTTCATAAAGAAGTAAAGTCCCTGCTCAGTGATTTATTAGGCAAAGATTGTTAGAAACTCTATAGAAAGGATCTGCTCCCTGGCTAAAAGATTAGGCTAAATTACTTCAAAGATACAACTACAAATCAATTTGAAGATCAAAACTCTAAATTCTACTTCAAACTATATTTTATACTAAAACATGAATGCTAAAATGTGTGGTGACCTAGAAATTGATCATAGTTTAACTAAAGAAAGAAACCACATACCAAGATATGGAATCTATGAAGGCAAATGTTTACCCTTCTCTTAATTATTCTGGGTATCTTGCAAGGGCTTTTAAAATGATGCAAACATTCTGACAGGTGTTTTGTTTTGTTTTTAAACTTCATTTTTATTGCTGGCACTATTACAGTTGTCTCCATTTTCCCCATTTGCCCACCCTTCCCTCTGGCCACCACCACATTGCGGGTTATGCATATATGTTCTTTGGCTAATCCCTTCACCATCTTACATCCAGACCGCGCCCCCCCCCCCCCCCGCCCCCACACACACACCACCACAGACAGTATGGATGCAATTCTTTTTTGTTTTTAAATATATTTTATTGATTTTTTTACAGAGAGGAAGGGAGAGGGATAGAGAGTTAGAAACATCGATGAGAGAGAAGCATCAATCAGCTGCCTCCTGCACACCCGCTACTGGGAATGTGTCCGCAACCAAGGTACATGCCCTTGACCGGAATCGAACCTGGGACCCTTTAGTCCCCAGGCCGACGCTCTATCCACTGAGCCAAACCAGTTAGGGCAAGGATGCAATTGTTTTTAAATAAATTTAAAATAATCATAGCTCCTATTCATAATAGCAATATAATTATGGAAAATGTAAGATTATATACAATGTAAAAAAAATCTACTCACAAATAATCAAGTGCAGGCAGCAAACAAGTACTCAAGTAAGTATTTTTTATGTCTGACTGGTAAAAATCATTCATATAAAGTATGTACCAAAAAAAAAAAAAGAATTTACAATCATCTCTTTAATTAAGAAAAAAATTGATTCATAAAAATCAATACTGGTTCCAACACACTCTGACTTTTAGAAATTCACTTACTCTCTTATTTAGAAATGCTATAATTATACAATATTTAAGATGGACTTGCATTTTAACCTTCTCTCTGTTGTTCTTTAACCTTCTCCCAAATTTCAATTTTAAAGAGCACAGAAACTTATTATGCTGACTAATGTAATCACAGACTACACTAGACCACTTGCTGAAAACACTGTATAATGGTACTGATCTGGAATAACTGGGCTTCACTGCAAAAATCTAACTCTCGTGCTGATAAAGCAATGTTCCCTGCAGGTCAATTTGTCAACATTTTGTTGATTTTACATTTTTAGCCAGAATAGCAGTTATTGTCATACTACTTGATCTAATAAGAACAAATTAGCAAAATTTTCCATTCACAAAATTAAGGGCAAGCTCTCTATTAAGGTTTCATTCATTGAATCAAATTAAAACAGCATCAGAGTACATTTTCTAATACAATGATGAATAAATATATCATTTAGAATAATTTTCCCTATTACATTCCCATGTTAAAAAAAAAAAAAAGGAAAGAAAGGAATTCGACCACAAACTTATTATACAAATACTCTACCTACTGATCTCAGCATAAACACAGGAGTAATTTTTTGGACAAATGTAGAAGCTGACATATATCCTAATACTAGCTTGAGCTTTTGGGAGTCATACCTTTAAAAATCTGAACACAGTGCTAGACACCTCACCTTCCAAAATGCACATACACCTAAATTTACAATACAATAATTAATTTACAATAAATAAATTTACAATACAATAATTAATTATGGATCAAGAGCCCCTGATAAGAATCCTCCTTGTGCTTACTTCCCATCTCTGCCATTTATAATAGTTTCATAATTGGTATTTTTCCATTCTAATATTTAAGGCTTTCAAATTTCAATAGAATATGTTCTATTTATCCCATTTGAACCTCTCACAAATTCTATACTGTCAAATTACACTTTGTCAATCTTGGTCTTCACAGAAAACTTGACCCTAACCTCTATGGTAGCTTCATAGGAAAATTTTGGTATACTTAGAAGATAAATGTTATCCATCAATTTAAAAGCATTTTTATTAATGTCACAATATTCACCATATATTTTAAAATAAGAATTAGAAAAAAAATAGTATTTATAGTATCTTCCCAATTGTTGAAAATAAAACTACATATGGAAGCAAAGAATAAACTTAGAAGGAGAAACAAATTATCAAATACTCAATCTCTCTATGCGTCCATTTCTTCATCTATAAAGTAGGGATAATAAAACCTCTTAAGGCTATTGTGAGAAGTGAAGAAGATGAAATATGCTAAAAAAGTGTTTAACACATAGTGAAGTACTCAATAATATTATACGGATAGACAAATTTGCAACACTAACCCCCCCCCCCAAATAATGAAGAAATAAATATCACTCAATTCAAAACCTAAAGACCCACTATTAATTCATGTTAATATCTGGGTTAATTTCTTTGGGGTACTTTAATATGCATTGAAAAAATTGGTATATTATTTCATTTCTAGTGGTTACAAAATATTACAATATTTTACAAATATATTGCGTGTGTTTAATCACTCCAATATTATTGAGCATTAGGTTTAATTCTTCACTGCTATAAATATTACAGTGAATACCTTGATTTGCAGTCTCTGTACTCATCTTTGATTTTTTTTCCCCCTTCAAGAAAAAATCTAGAAACAGAATTTCCATCTCAGATAGTATAAAGTACACTTAGTTTTACTCCTGTACAGACCTGTATGGAATGTGGACACATATGTTCAAAAATGCCAATTGCTCCCTTTTCTTCCCATGGACACTTAAAAGCTATTGATTGGCTTTTCCACTGTAACCTTTCTATTGTTTTTTGGTACACTGCTTATCAGGTATTTCTCCTTTTCCATTTATTCCATTTAAAGGATCCCCTTTTCTTTTATATCACTCTAACACCCCAAACATACCTTAAGGATTCATAACTTCATACATTCCTCAAAAAGGTTACGATTCTACTTCACACGTCTAGAAATGAAAGTCTTTGTTTTTCAGAAACACATCGTGAAATATTTACAGATGATGTTTTATGACAGAGGAAATGCATCAAAATAATTGGGAATTGAGGAAAGGGAGTTGGTAGAAGCTAACAAAGAGTCGATAAGTGTTGGAGCTGTGGAATGGGCAAACGAACATTCAGTCCACTATTCCTTTCTTTAAATATGTTTTAAACTATCTTTAGTGAGAGGAAATTTTTAATCTTTAAAAGAAGATATAATTATCAAAATTCATAAAATAATTATGGCTTAGCTTCTACCACAGGTCTTAAGGAAAAATTCAATGATTAGTAAAAAATAAATAAATAAATAAATAAATAACAAAACCAAAAATATTTTAGCCAAATTTAGAAGTGAAGTAAACAACTACAGTATTTAGAATCTCTCAAATTACACTTGCCAGTAATTCCCACAGATAAAAACATACTACAATGCCTTTTTCCAAACCATGGCTTCAGCATGCCATGCTGATTCTCCAAAACAATATTAGTATTTATATTGTGCACGACAAGAATACAATTATGCCTCTGTCTGTGCCCACATGAATATTGGATAAATAGTTTTATTATGTATTCTCTTGGTGCTTAAATCACATCTTGGTATCAAGTTAGGCACATCATAAACAACACTTGCAGATTAACAGTTAGATCCACCAGCTGAAACCGGTTTGGCTCAGTGGATACAGCATCAGCCTGCGGACTGAGGGGTCCCAGGTTCGATTCTGGTCAAGGGCATGTACCTGGGTTGCGGGCACATCCCCAGTAGGAGATGTGCAGGAGGCAGCTGATTGATGTTTCTCTCTCATCGATGTTTCTAACTCTCTTTCTCTCTCCTTTCCTCTCTGTAAAAAATCAATAAAATATATTTAAAAAAAAACAACAACAAAAAAACCTTTTCCCCCTTTGCCTGTTTAATGATATTATTATCAAGGAGTAAGGAAATAAGCTAAACATAGGCCCAGTACAAAAGAAAAATAACAGGGAGGACCAAACAATATAAAACTTTCATATCTCAACCATGATTTATGGTACTCTAAAGTCCACTGGTTCTTGGCTCAAAGTCTCTACTATTGTCTTAGAAGGAAGTTTTCTCCAAAAAAATTCCAATAACATCGAAGTTTTTTCCTATATACATTAACTACTATGGTTTAATTGAAGTGGTGGGGGGGGGTGAAAAAGGAGTACACAGAAAAGATTTCTGGTTTTAAATCATAATAAAACCATGTGTAGGTAAAGTAAATCCTTGTACCTTTTATATGTTATCAAATGCCATATAATGCAATAAAAGACAACTTTCTCACGACAATCTGAAAATAACATAACTCTCTCTTTCCATAAACATTACCAAAAATTCCCATTATTTTGAGGTTTTGAATTACTTGAAAAAAAAATCTAAAATTTTACCAAAATTAATACAGGGTTGGGGCAAAGTAATTTACAGTTGTGAGTACACAAAGCACAGTTTATTCTTATTTATTATTATTTTTCATACAAACAACTATAAACCTACCCTGTATAATTTTTAATTTTTAAATGGGGATGATGTTTACACATATGTTTTTGTTACTTATGAATATAATGTTTTGCCGAAACCAGTTTGGCTCAGTGGATAGAGCATCAGCCTGCGGACTGAAAGGTCCCAGGTTCGATTCCGATCAGGGGCATGTACCTGGGTTGTGGGCACATCCCCAGTAGGAGATGTGCAGGAGGCAGCTGATCGATGTTTCTCTCTCATCGATGTTTCTAACTCTCTATCTCTCTCCCTTCCTCTCTGTAAAAAATCAATAAAACATATTTTTAAAAAAGAAAAGAATATAATGTTTTTTAATGCATCAATTTCAAATTTCCAGTTCTGGTTGATATTTCTGACCTTTTCTTAGATGTAAATTTTAATTCATACTAACTTAAATTTATTTATTTTTTATTTTTATTTTTTTAAATATATTTTATTGATTTTTTACAGAGAGGAAGGGAGAGAGAGATAGAGAGTTAGAAACATTGATGAGAGAGAAACATCGATCAGCTGCCTCCTGCACATCTCCCACTGGGGATGTGCCCGCAACCCAGGTACATGCCCTTGACCGGAATCGAACCTGGGACTTTTCAGTCCACAGGCCGACGCTCTATCCACTGAGCCAAACCGGTTTCGGCCTAACTTAAATTTAAAGGTACCTTAAAAGCTTTGGAGAAAAGGACTTGAACTGTTCCTTGAAAGAAATACAGGAAATAGAGAATCTGCGTTGCCAGAGGAGAAAGAGATGAGAACGGGAATGATGGCGGTGGTACAGGATACAGGAAGGTTAGCCTCTCCAGAGGCTCTTCATTAAAGAACTGCGAAGAGAGAATGTCTACCAATGTAACTGGGTCAGTTAATGTTGGGGAGTCTCCGCAAGCCACAGGGAGATGTGCACTGAACAGTGACTGGGGGTCAACGGTGAACTCCCAGAATCTGCACTAAGGTAACCATTACACAGACAACACTGCCACCAGCCAGGAGTTTATAGATCAGCTAGAAGACAGAAGTGTGATGACACATTTTAGATGCTTTGAGAGAACCTACCTAAATATGCTCAAGCTACTATCAGGAACAAGTCATCAATTTAAGTAGAGGGGGGGACAGAAAAGATTTCGCTCACAGCCTCTGTTGCCAGAAGACTAACGGGGGCAACAATCTACAACTACATGAATGGCTTTCTGCTTCTCTCTGAGGAGCTGGCTAGATGTGATTAAGAGAGTTTAAATAATATTATGGCTTCATAAACATGACTATTTCATAGTAGGCCAATGTGACAGGCTCCCAAGTTCGGTGTTATCACATGCCCTCTTATACGTTAAACGACAGCACCTGGCTTTATCCCCAAAATGATAATCTGGGGATTGCCTCCTCCCCATGTTTATGAAAGAAAGTATTTGTCTGTAAGGTTTACACTGACTGACAGTTCCTCTCTTTCTATAAACTTATAAAGGGTAATAAGCAATTAATTCAGATCAACTTCCTCTGTACAGAAAATAACACATTTCGAAATGAGTAACAAAACAACATTCCAAATCAGTTGGTCACTATTGATGACCATACAGAACATAGCACAAAGCTTACCATCCCATTCCAGGACATCCAGTAACTCTAGGACTTGCATACACAAGTCAATAAGTGCCACCCCACCAAAGGCTTTCTTCTCCACACCGGCTAAATCAGTCTAAGTGAATTACAAATAGAGGAAGGTAGAATTCAGAATTGGCTCACTGTACCCTAAAAATTGTACCCTAGGAAGTCAAATTAACTAATTACTAATTACTGAGGACCTACTATGTGTGAGAAACTAGGTTAAGTGCTTTATATACATTAACTTTATTTTAACCTAAACAAACCCATTATTTCTATAAATGTTCAACACTGCAGCTGTGGAAACTGACAAAGCTAGTAAATGAGCTGAAAAAATACTGCACATCTGGATTCTTTTATATTTTAAAAGAATAGGCGGTTATATGGAGTTTTATGAGATAAAGTTCTCAAATTAAAATGCAATTATGTTTCCAACACGTTTTTATATTGATTCTGAACCTCAGAACAAAAGCTTGAGACCTCTCAAATAAGGACAATCAAACATAATTAGCACACGATCTATCTCAATATTTCATGAAGAATAAATTTGCATTATAGAAAGTAAAAAACAGGCAGGAAAGGAGAAATCATATTATGGCCAACAAATCACAGAGCTGCTTATTCAACCATTTTCTGTTAATGTCTTACCATTAATTAAAAAGTCTAAGAACAACTTGTTAAATGAAAATGACATTCCCATTTTAGCCAGAATACTTAAAATAATCTTTAACGTGTTTCTCAAAGACGGATACTCAGTTTAAATGGCGATAATACAATCAGCTGCAAAAATTCCATGTCACAGCGTCTGTTACCATCGTAAGCAGCTAGCTCATATCAATAATAGGAAGTGAGCAAAGGGAGGCCAGACATTGTAAGCATGCTCTTCTGGGCAGCTTCACCAGGAAGCTGCAACCTTACACTGCCCACAGGGAACCACTGGTCCATTCCCTGCCAATCACTGGGGTAGGGATCCAACAAAGAGGAAGAGGGGCTCCCGGGCAGTGATGTAAGGAAGGTGCCTGCCTGACTGTCAGTCTAACCTGGGAACAAAGATAATTGGCCAGAGGGGTGGAGTCACAGCGAGCATGTGCAATCCTGAAGGATTCGTTGGATAAACTCCTAGTATCAGTGATGGCGAACCTTTTGAGCTCGGCGTGTCAGCATTTTGAAAAACCCTAACTTAACTCTGGTGCCGTGTCACATATAGAAATTTTTTGATCTTTGCAACCATAGTAAAACAAAGACGGATATTTTTGATATTTTATATATTTAAATGCCATTTAACAAAGAAAAATCAACCAAAACAATGAGTTCGCGTGTCACCTCTGACACGCGTGTCCTAGGTTCGCCATCACTGTCCTAGTTAAAATCTGCAAAACAAAGAATTTTCTCTCTTGTTCCTCTCGCTTTGCTCCCGGCTCCCGCCTCCTTACACTCGCTGACTCCGTGGCCCACACTCACCTGTGCCAGGTGGAGCCCACAGGCAATGGACTACATGCAGCTGGGAGCACAAGCTGGCCTAGCCGGGCGCTGGGCTGGACCGTGCAGACATGGGGCAGAAACTGGGCAGTGGCTTTGATCTTAGCCCGGCTGAAGACAAAACGGACTTTTCCCATGGCAGGGCGGAGGGAGATGGGACCTTGAAGGGAACTCCCTTAGTGTTACATCGCCGATAAAGCTTTCTCTGATACCTCATCTCCCCGTGGGGGCCTCAGGAAATTCTTGCTCCCGCAGCACTCCAAGAAGCCCACTTCCACCGGCAAAAGGTGGGGACATGGATAACATTTCTACATTATAGGGAAAAACCTGACACAGTATACAGGTTATCAATTGCTATAACTGTGGTTTAAAATGAAACTTCCCTCCACTCCACCTAAATCATCCTTTTTCTCCTGCATCCCTGCATGCCTTTTTTTCTTTTATTTCCCCTCTAAGTTGAAAGAGTATTTGGTCCTTGGTTCAGTTTACAGGAGTTCAGGGTCACTGGAATGATACCTTCTGAATGTTGTCTCTGGACCAACTTTACACCGTAGGTTTTGCTCCTCTTCTTGTTAAGAAGTTTAACATACATTCAAATCATAATAAGGCTAAATGTAAATACTAACTAGAAAATGTATCAAAAGAAAGCAAAAAGAAGTCCTGGTCAAGTAGCTCAGTTGGTTTGAATGTTATCCTGATACACTAAGGTTGTGGGTTTCACCCTCAGTCCAGGCACATATAAGAATCAACCAGTACCACAGCTCTGGGGACTGAGGCTACAGTTTCTCAGCTCCCCTCTGCACGCTGGGGGCTGGGCCTGGGGGGGCCTCCCACCTGGGGGCCTGAAGGGAGGCCATGACCCTGCGAAGACCAGGATGAGAGGAAGTGGTAAAAAGGGGAAAAAAAGAACCAACCAATAAATGCATTAATGAGTGGAACAAATCAATGTTTCTCTCTCTCCCCGGCCCCACTCCAGTTCTCAAATCAACAAATAATAAAACGAAAAAGAATAAAGAAACAAAAATTAAGCTTTCCAGAGACCTAACACCAGGTACAGTATAATAAACAGAAATGGACATAATTCTATTACCTTCACTTAGCCCAACTGCATATTAAGGTAGTGAAGGACACAATGAATAAGACAAAGGTTGTGATCTTATGGAATCTGTAGTGTGGTGTGACTCACCCAGTTCTAGGACCATCCCTCCTAAACTGTCCTAAACAGAAAGTGCTGTTGAAAAGTTCCAATGTGGTACAGATGGAATTATTACAAACAACAAGTGCTTATCACAACATAGCAGGCTTTTGAATTAATGTGATTATATTCACGATGTAATGATACACTCATGTAGGATTTGAAATGAGAGAGGAAAAAAGATATGGAAAGTGCAAAGTGAGGAACTTGGAGTCATTTCTCCCACTTCGGGTTTTTTCACCCTCACTGCTAGTTACATAAATCCTATGTGGAATGCAATATTTAATTTATGACAATTTTATCTTTAAGGCTTTTATACACCTGTCAAACCAGAAGTCACATGAAACAATTTGTTTTATAGATACTCAGTATTAAAAAAAAACAAAACACTTTCATCACTCCAAACTAAATACAGTTTGATTGAAGATCAGATTACCAAATGATAATTTTATTCTTACCTATAAGCACCTGCCTTAGTTACTGTTTCAAGCTAATTTTTTTAAAAAATCATATTTCAAAATCTAAAGGTCCTAATTTAATCTTAAGCAAACACATGTAAAATTTCAATTAAGATATTTCTACCTTAAAATAATACAACCAAAATACTTCTCATTCGTTAATATTGCTGAAACACCAAAAATCTGAGAAGTGACTTTGGGAAATTTACTTTTGTAAATAGATTTAAAAGGTTTAATCCCTACTGCATTTTCAATGACAAAAATAAATCCCATTCAGTATGGAACCAAAAGTATAATCTCCCAACCCCTTTATTCCATCAATATATATTAGAAGACAAAAATAGCTGATCCAAACAGACTAAGAGATTAATATCTGAAAAATCACATGTAAACTAAATCTGTATAAACCCCATTTCCATTATCATTTCAGAGAAATTGCCTCATAGGCAGCCTAATGTATGTAGTACAGTTACGCAATACTAAGCTATATTAACTTAGACAAAATGATTTAACCTCATCTATAAGAAGAAAGGGAGAGAAGGAAGGAGGAAGAAGAGAGGGAGACAAGGAAAATCTGTTAAGAATAAAAAAAGATGGAACACATAATATCATTTTGCAAGCTTATTGGCAGTAAATTATAGCACTCTGCTCCACACACACACACACACACACACACACACACACACACAAAACATGTTAGTGGGCCCTAATATACAAACATAATCACATATGAGAATCAAGCACAGTAATCTTTGACAACGTGCAGACTACATTTAACCTAGCAAGATAACTGATAACAAGTTAGCCAAGTGGACAATTAGTCCACAAGGCACCTCAGGTAAAAACAGGGATACATTTATAGATGCTATATATTCATGATTAATTTGGCCATTCTCCACCACCATAAATCAAATATTTAATGCTCTAAGTGGGCCATTAGTCCCCTGAAAGTTGTGAGAAATCTCTGATATTGCCATGTAAACATATTTTTTGTCAAACTACTATAGAGAACATAATTATTATTTGATGATCACTGAACTTTAAAAACTGTTTCAGAAGGCGAGTTAGATTTCCCTATCTGTACATGAGGTCTACTCCCTAACAGTTCAATACAAGGTATTTGTGAAATTGGACTCAAGAATTGTCTTTTTCACAAAAGGTTTCCGGGAGGAATTACCACATGAAATGCTCCCTAATTTCATACAATTCAACAAACATCTATTGAGTTATCAGTTTCAAAAATGAAAAACAAATACTTCAATATTTCTAATGCAACACAGACTGTGATACCTCTTAGAAATGACATGTCAACAACAGAAAACTAGGGTGTGTGGGTTAGAAGTCAACCTGACTGAGGGGAAATAAAGAGGATTAGGGGAATCACTAGGATTTGAGCAGAGCTTTTAGGGAAGAAAAAGAGGGGAGACAGGGTTCTGGAGGCAGAGAGGTGACAGAAGATGAGCTCAAAAAAAAAAAGGTAGAAAGGGAAAGTAATCTCAGAGGAACAGAACTTGAGTTTAAAGAAAATGATACAAGACTTCAGTTTCAGGTGGGCTTTCGTTTTTCCACAATGAAGGAGTGTATTCGTCAGGGTTCAGAGACTACAGAGAAACAGAATCTATAGGAGAGAGAGAGAGAGAGAGAGAGAGGTAAGAGGAGACTTACTGCAGGGATTGCTCACATGATTATGGAGCCAGTGGTTTAACTGTCAGTCTGAGGCCGAGGGGGGTAGAGTGGGGTTCAGGAGGCGGGGAGGTACTGCTGGTGCCAGTCCCAGAGTCCAAAGGCCCAAAACTAGAAGCTCCAATGTCTGAGGGCCGAAGAAGATGGAAGGCCCAGCTCAAGGAGGGAAGCAAATTGCCCTTCCTCTTCCTTTTTGTTCTATTTGGATCCTCAAGGGGTTGGATGATGCCCCACAATGGTGAGGGCGGGTCTTCTTAGCCTACTAATTTAAATGCTAGTCTCTTCCGCAAACACCCTCACAGACATACCCGGAAATAATGTTTTACCAGCTCTCTGGGCAACCTGTAGCCCAGTCAGGTTGACACATAAAATCACCCATCCCAGGAAGCCTTTGAGAAAGGAGGTGACAGGAACAGACCTGGGATTACATCTTCTGAAGTAGATTAGACTGGAAACAGAGACAAACACAGAGTGGGGACCTATCAGGGTAGTCAAGAGTTAACTTTCTGAGCTCGGGAAATAAAACTATGGGAGGAATGAGCAAAGCACTGAAGAAGAACTAAAGAATCTCACAGCAGAGTCATCACTTTTCACAACGACAGCCTCCTGACCAGGCTTCTCCCAATTTCCACTTGCGCCCCAGTGATCGGTTTACAAAGTAAATCAAGTCACATCTCAAGGCCCTCCACCCCTGCTCCCTGCACACCAGCCAAACTGGTCTTATTGTTTCCTAGCAGCTCAGCCTCTTTCCTGCCTCAGGATCCTTCCACACTGTTTCCTGTATCTGGAAACTGGCACCCTGGTTTTTTTCACCAGATAAACCCCTAATAGGCCTTCAAATCTGTTTAAATGTCAGTTTCTCAAAGAGGCTATCCCCTAACCTCTCCAGTCTAACCTTGTCCCAACCCTTAAATTCTCTTGAAATACCACAGTTAGTCTTGGGTTTGGGTATTAATTTAATACCTTTTCCTCCATCAGACTCTTCCCTGGAAGCTAGGACGAGGACTATTTGTTACTTAGTAGTGCCCAGCCCAAGACCTGGCACTTGGTTGGTTCTCGACAAACACTTGCTGAATTAATAATAAATAAACGTCAAAAGATCACTTCGTGTTCTCAACTGGGAAAATGGTAATGCCACTTACCTGCTAAAGGAACACAGGAGCATCAGGTTTGCAGATAAAGTCGCCTTCTACCTGGGGCATGTTGAGTTTGAAAAAATAGTAGAATAAGTCTGAGCTATAGATGTGGAGTCATCAAATATTAAATGATCACTGAGCCAGGAGAATAAATGTAACATTATCAGAAAAGGATGAGAAGCAAAATGAAGCAAGCTAAAATAAAGGCAGCTTAAAGAATACCTCTATCTAACTGGCAGAAAGAAAACACATAGACAAAAGGTTCCTATCACTAATATGTAAAGAGCTTATAAAATAGAAAATGCCAACAAACACACTGAAAACAGGGCTAAAGAAATGGACAGCTAACAGAAAAAGAAATGTAAATGCCTCTTAACCCAATGTGCACCTCCAGGTAAATACGTATGTTATCTAAGAAAATCACTGTTGATTTATCTGTTGATTTAAATGGTTCTGAAATGTCTATAAAAAAGAAATTTTTACATTTAAAAAATATATGTTCAAACTCACTCATAATGAGATGGAAATTAACACTACAATGAAATTCCCTTTGGCAAAACAAAACAAAAAACAAACAAAAAAACACCCAAGATTGTCATGTTCTGTTGATGAGGTTCATGTATAGAAAAATAGGTACTTTCATATTTTACTGATGGGAACACAAAGAGATATAATTCTTATGAGGATAAATGTGGCAATATCTAGTAAAACTGTATACTAGTTTACCCTTGACCCTGCAATTCCACATCTAGGAATCTGTCCCAAATATATACTGAAAAACATAAAAAAGACATTTATATGCACAGGGCTATCCATTGCAGTTGAATACAAACAACCCAATTTACAAAAATTTGAAACAACCCAAATGCCCATCAGTTTGGAACTGGTTAAATAAAATATGGTTTATTTATTCATTCAATGGGATATTATGCAGCTATAAAAAGGAATTGAGTAATTTACAACTAAGGAGTGATTGCCAGGATATATTAAGTAAAAAAAAAAGCAAGGTATATAGCATTTTATCATTTATAAAAGAGAGGAGGAATATGAATATATATGTGCTTACATTAAAACAATAATAGGATGGAAAAGTAAACCAAAGCTTTTAGAATCTAATTACTTAGGAGGGGAAGAAAAGGGTAGAGAAAACAGAGAACTTACACTCCCTTGACTAAACCCATGTTTTGTGGTTCTGACTTTGAAACTATGAAACTAGTATATATACTTATAAAACAAAATTATATTTACAACAGGAATTAAATATCAAAAGTAAATAAATGAACTTAAATCCATATCCAGTTAGTACATAATTGTAGAGAAAATTTATTAAGACTGACCTAAACAGTGTGGTAGTCACTCTGAGAGGAGCCCACCACCTCCTGGTATTCACACCTCTAGGTATTACCTCCTAAGTATGGAGTAGACTCAGACTGGTTTGTAAGAATAGCATGGAAAACATCGATGTCCGTGGCAGTGTTATTCACAATAGACAGAAAGAAGGAAGCAAATGTCCATCAATGGATAAATGGATACACAAAGTGTAGTATATACATGCAATAGAATATTATTCAGTCTTAAAAAGGAAAGAAATTCTGACACATGCCACAACATGGATGATCACGGAAGACGTTACGCGGAGTGAACCATGCCAGTCACAAAAGGACAAATATTCTGTGATTCCACTTATGAAGTACCTCAAGTAGTCAAATTCACAGAAATAGAAAGTACAATGGTGGTTGCCAGGGGCTGGGGGGAGGCAGGAATGGGGAGTTATAATTTAATAGGTACAGAGTTTCGGTTTGGAAAGATGAAAACAATTCTGGAGATGGATGGTAGTAATGATTGCACAAAAATGTGAATGTACTTTAACGCCAATGAACTGCACACTTAAAAATGGTGAAAATTGTAAATTTTGTTATGCACGTTTTACCACAATTTTTTTCAAAATAAGAATGCAGCCTATGTGATGGGTTGGCACGCTAGGAAAAGGTTATGAAAAGGCCATGGCTTCCATCGTGGACACCCTATCTGCCTTTCTCCAAACTATAAAGCAGCTGCTGCGTTGTTAGTTGTCCCATAGAGGGGCCCAGGACCGGGTGCTCTGGCCAACAGCCAGAAAGGACCTGAGACCTGCCAATGATCACATGAGTGCGCTTGAAAGCACCCCAAAGGATCCTTTGTGTCCCTTCCAATGGAGCCTTGGGATGAATGTGGCCCCAGCTGACACGTAAACTGAGGGTGGAGACACCCTGAGTTAGAGGCACTCAGGTAAGCTGCGCCCCTACAGAAACTGACCCACGCAACTGTGAGATGTTTGCAGAGTTAAGCCACTAAGTTTGGGGTGATTTCTTGCACAGCAGTAGATAATTAATACGCAGTATTATGACTAACCATTCCTAGGGACATGTACCCTTCGTCCAAAGGAGAGCTGCAACTTCCATCGCTGGGTAAACAGATGGTCCCTGAATGACAATGGTTCCATTTATATTTCAGCTCTACAATGGTGGGAAAGCGGTGCACATTTAGTAGAAACCGCATTTCAAAGTTGTAATTATGATCTTCTCCCAGGCTATGTACACTTCTCCCAATATATACACTACTCTCCCATGATTCTGGGAAGCCACTGCAAGCCACAGCTCTCAGACTTGCGCACGATCAGGGGGGTAAAAAAATGATACTCTAGTACACTAGAGTCTAGTAGTGTACTGTGCTGCCAGTGTTTTCTGGATATTGGGTTCCTAGCATGTTGAAGGTAGGCTAGGCTAAGCTACGATGCTCATTAGGTTAGGTGTATGAAATGTACTTACAACTTACTACGGACTTAACTTATTATCAGGACATAAGCCAAGTCAAGGAGCATCTGTATATCCAAGAGAAAAAGTGCCTATGTCCACCAAAAGACATGGACAAGAATGTTCATAGCAACTTTACTCATAATTATCTCAAACCAGAAGCAACTCAAAAAATCATTAACTAGAGAACGGACAAAAAATTGTGATCTTTCACACAATGGAATGCTACAAGACAATGAAATAAAAACCCAAACTATTATTAAATACAACATGGGTAAATCTCACAGATGTAATACTGAGCAAAAAAGGGCAGACAAAAGCAAACCTTTAACATTGGTATTGCTATCTGGAGACTGACCAGTATTCTAGTATAATGGGGTACTATAAATAATTATATAATGTTCTAATTGTATTTATTCCTCGTCGCATTGAGAACCAGGATTCTCAGCTGAGAGAAAGATGAAAGTATCAATTTAAAAAGAGTAAGTTAAAATCTTTTTGTGCTGTCATTGAATTAGAGGTATCAGTATGAACTCATGAGGTTCTCTCTCTATATATATTTTTTAGTTCTGACTACTGAAGAGGCCTAGAAACAGTGATCAATCCATTAACAATGAGAAGCCCTAGAGCCCGCCCAGACTGTAGTCCTGAAATCCCATCCCCCAATAAGAGAATCAGGACTCTCTAGAGAACCTGGTGATATTAGGTGTGTAGAGAATATGTACACAGTGAGCCTGGAATTCCTTGTCACACCAGACAAAGAAGCTTTCCAAAATGACTAGCCATGTTAAAGTAACTCAGTAAGCAACTTGAAAAAGCTCCCACACCCCAAAGATGAAATGATTTAAGTACCAATAAAAATAATGAACATAATTTTTTAAAAATCCAAATCATATTTTTTGTTTAAATTAAAGAGTCCATAACAAGTTTGGGGGAGAAGGGAAGACCATAATTGGTCATTGTTGGAGAATGCTAATATAACCAACTTACTTTTTGAAATTGGCAAGCCAAGGGAAACTTTAACCTTTATCCAACTTTATCCTACTACACAGCCATGAGCCGCTTACTGACTGGGATTCATTCTGAGAAATATGTCTCCAGAGGATTTCGTTGCTGTAGAAACTTGGGAGTGCACTTACACAGACCTAGATGGTACAGCCTGCTGCCCACCTCAGCTACATGGGATACAGCCTATTGCTCCTACGCTACAGTCATGCTACTGTACAAAAAAACAACAACAACAGCCCACAAGATTAAATCAAGAGCAAGAGAACATGATGCAAACAAGAGACGCAATAAACACGATGTATCAGGCATACTGTTTTACAGCAAACTTTTTTTAATAAGTAGAAAGAGTGCACTAAAATAATGATAAAAAGTACAGTATAGTGAATACACAAACCAGTAACAGTCAACATTTGTTATAATTATCAAAAAAGTATAGTATATAATTTATATACTATGCAACAATTTATATAATTTATGCAACAGGTGGCACAGGTTTATTTCACCTGCATCTCCACAGACACGTGAGTAATGTGTTGCACTATGACATTATGACGGCTACGTCGTCACTAGGCAATACGAATTTTTTTACCTGCCCTGTAACTCTACAGGACCACCGTCGTATATGTGGTCCCTTGCTGACTGAAACACTGTTAGGTCGTGTACGACTGTACAAACTGTACCTCTAAGGTAACAAACAACACATGAGGAATACTGTCTCTTTATAGAACATGCCATCTGATATATGAACAGTAAAGTTATAGCATTAAAATATCACTATCTTGCAACCCCTAATGATTTAATTAATAGACCTAAAGCAGGAAGTCCATCACCTGTTTCTGCAAGTAAAGTTTTCCTGGAACACAACCATGGCCACTCACTTACTAGTACATTTTGTCTGTGGCGGCTTTCCCATTACAACAGCAGAGATTAGTAGTTGCTGCAGAGAAGACCAGATGGCCCACGGAGTCTAAAATCTACACTATCTGCTCCCTTACAGAGAGAGTTTGCCAACCTCTCATCCAAAGCGATGCGCACAAATAGCAACTAACCACCAACAAGCAGACGTGTGCACCACACAGTCACTTGTTACAGACACCGGCCAAAAGCAATCAAACCTGAATCTGAGCATGTCTCGAGATCTAACTACTAATTAACAAGAAATACGAAGGATAGATTAGTAGGTTAATCGCTTCACAGAAATATAATCAGAAGCAGCCACATCTACAGGACAAAGACCCAATTTGTTCAATAAATCAATTTTCAGGACAAAAAGGGAAGGTGCAGGTGAGGAAGAAACCTTAAGAGGAAAATCAACCAATTTCAATGGAAGGAGGGCTTACTTAGATCCTAATTTAATCCAGTCAACTGCTTTAACTGGCACCAACTAGGTAAGTGATTATACTAAAATCGTTGTTTATTTAAGGATGATAATGGTATCATGGTTAATCTGTATATTTAATTTTATAAGAATTTATTGGAGCCAAACTAATAACATGCTGGAACCAAGATCTCAAGCACTCTCATGGGTGTGTGTGTGTATGGCACACACACACACACACACATATTTTTTAAGAAGGTCTTATACTTTAAGAATACATACTGAAATCCAAATAAATGATCTGATGTCCAAGATTTGCTTTAAAATAATACAGGAGAGGGAGAGAAGTCAGTGGGAGACAGATAATTTGGCCATGACTTGATAATTACTGAACTTCGATTAGCACAAGGGGGTTCATTATACCAGGGTTTATTTATTATACAAGTCTATTTGCTTTTGTATATGGTTTAAATTTCCCATTAAAAGATTTCTTCTTCAGACACCAAAAACAAATCTGAAGTGAAAAGAAGAGGTCAGGAAGTATGCTAGGTAGACCCAAAAGGCAAGCTGGCGGTGACAGGGGATGTGGTCTTCTGAAGGAAGGCTAAGCAGCCAACTTTGAAACGAGCCAGTTTAGACAGACCTTTTCCAACCACATCAAGCCGCTGGGACTAGGAGAAAAGAATGTAGGTGGCATTTTAACTTACATTTGAGATTTGGTAAAACAGGTTCCTTAGGATGTTAAAAATGCAAGAGAATGCAAGATGCTGCTGCAAGGATGACCACGGGGTTGGGGTGAGTAGAAGGCAAGTGAGGCTAGGAAAAAAACTAAAAATAAGAAAACTCCAGGAAACTCCAAGTCATAACAAGGACAAAGAACAAATTCGAAAAGTGCGACATGATAGAGGGTTATGAACATGACAGGAAACTTCCCAAGACCTCAGAAATGGAAGTGGTCCAGGAGAGGATGAGGTCTGAGGAAGAGGCGATGGGGTCTGAGGAGCACACAGAGCTGTGGGGCTCCAGGCCTGGGGAACTAACGCTGGTTTACTACTTGGTTTCAGCTACCCGCTAAAGAATCAGACCCCCCTCCCAAGCTCAGTTCAGAAGGTTGTAAAAGGGCCCCAGGACTGGAACCGCTGTTCTAAGACATAGTGTCCTGGAAATGATGGATGCCAACCAGGTCAAGGGCCATGCTGAGAGCCACAAATATGATACAAAAGACAGACAAGGAGCATCTGAGTCAAATGAAGAAAATTTCTATAGAAGTCAACAGAAGAGAAGGATAAGAATGTGGAGAGAAAAGAATAAAAGAAAGAAGAAAGACATCAACTTCGAAAGAAAATGGTTAATTGAAAAATGTTCTGATAGTGAGGATCTTATTCTAATCCCACAGTTCAAAGAAAATAATCTGAAAATATCTCTGTGAGACAGGTTAGGGAAGAAATGGTATCCTCAAAAAAAAAAAAAAAATCTATCAATTTGTTTATTATGGTCATAAAGTGTTAGGTATATGAAAACACCAAAAAAATCTTATATATCATTTAGCTTAATTCACCCATTTCATAGATGAGAAAGCCGGGGTCTACTAAGGCAAATTAACCTGTACTCAAGAACACAATGCAATTAATGGTTAGAATTAGAGCTAAAACGTACCTCCCTGCCTTGCACCATGGTTTCTATTTGGTGACTTACTTCCTTACAAATGCTAAATGTCATTATACATTTTCATCCATAAAGAGCAGGCATTTGGTAAGTATTTGTTGACTAACACTCAAAATGAACCTACTTCAATCATTTTATTTTAAAGATCTCAAATTTCAGCAATTTGTTCTGCTCCATTTTATTCCTCTGTACCCCACCCCCAAAATGTGTTCTCAGTAAATCTCAGACGTTCAAAAACATGTTGGCTAACTAGCATCTACAATTCCAAAAAAAATGTTAAGAATATGGAAAGACACACATAGTGCCTGCTATAAAAAGAAGAACTGGAATTACACACCTCTCTTATCATCTCCATAAATGTATACATAATTTACAATCGCTAGGAAGAGGATGTTCTTGACCCAATGTATTCAAATACCTAAATAGAGAGGAAATGATAATCCTGGGATAAACTACCTCAGCCTCATAACAAGGGATTATAGAGTACAGAGAGTACACAAACATAAAGTTGTTCTCATATTTTTATTCTTTATAAATAACACATATTATACTGTAACCAGAATATAATATGAAAAGGATGATTTAAAGCTGCCAAAAACTTGATGTTACTGCTATTTCAAGTTGTGATTTTTTTTTAATTAGCAAAAATAGTGCAGGTATTACTTATATGTAAAAAGAGAAGGTATAAAATAGGAGAAGGCAATCCAAATATTGTTTTACAAAGTTCTATTATTTTTTAAACACATATCCTTACCACTTAGAAAGGATTGTTGAGGCACACAGTTTGTAGAAAAGACACCAAATTTGGAAAGGATCCATCTAGAAGCCTTTTCAATCTTGTATTTTGTAGGCACACAAATGGGCACGCCAGTGCAAAGCAGCAGTGATTCACCATGTACAAAGCAGGATATGGAATGATAAAGGCTGGAAAAGAAAGAAATATGGTTGGTTATTAGTAAGAGCCATGTTTGTAACAAAGTTGTAACATTTTATCATTAGTGAAATTAGTTTTTATAACTGAGAATTTGGCCAACAAGAATTTACTTATAAAAAAATTTCAACTATATAGGGAAAATCTATCTGCAAAGAGAAAACAAGATTCAAATTTAAATATATTTTTCACCACCTGTAACATCTTTCTCAAGTACATGATGAACTTCTTCACCACCTGTTTCTTGACGACACAAGAGCCATCATCCTAAGAGTGCTTACATGGTACTTACAGGCATATACTAGTACATTATGGGACTTGGAGTATTAACCCTAGAACTATCTATCTTTCAAAAAGTTCCCAAGGAGGTAAGCATTCTCCATTGCTCAACTATCCTTCTGGGACATTCTTCTAAAGGCATATTGTAATTGTACACTCACAAAATAAAGCAAGATTATTGTGGGATTACTTGTAAAAGTGAAAACAACCCAAGAGGGTTGATAAAGTCACCTATGTTACATCCATAAGAAAGAATATCATGTAGCTGTAACAATGAATGAGGAAGCACTTAGTGTTTTTCTATGAAAAGATCACCAGAACAAGTAAGGTACGGAAGCATATATACAACAGGAAACAGGGATAGGAATTAACAGCACTCAATGTGTCATTTTGACTTCTGAAACATGTAAATGTTCAAACAAAATTAAATGTAAATTTTTCCAAATACGCTTGATTTTTGCTTTCATTCCTTTTTCATAAAAACATGAGCTTCAATATGATCGGTATAACAAGGCTACTTTTCCTGGAAAATCAAACGGCAGTTATTTTCTTGTCCTTCAGAACAAAATTTCTCTTTCCTACTGGAAGCAATTCAACATAGATTCAGTGCCTACTATGCCTACATTGTACCAGCACCATATACATCAGAGAACAAAACTAAAAAGTCCCTGCTAAGTGGCCTTAAAACTTGACTGTTATCCATTTACTCGCTGCTAATGAAGGTGCAGTAAAAAAGGCATAAATATCCACTGCTAAAGGAAATGTAAATTTGACAACCATCATGAAAAGCAGTTTGTCAACATAGAACAAGAATCTTTAAAACAGTCATAGCTACTGACCTAATTACACTTCTGGGAACTCAAAATGCATATATAAAAATTTTACATTAGTTATAAAGAAAAACTGTAAGAAAGCTAAGTGTCCAAATTTGGAAAGTAGTTAACTAAATTATGATTTACTCAGCAGATGCACTATCGGGTTCTAGTTAACCTAGAAGTAATTTCTAGTTAAACATGATACACTGATTAATGTATTTATTCCCACTCCCTTCCCACACTCCTCTAAACTAATTGTAAATTTGAAAAACTAAAAAAAGAGAGAACATTAAAGAGAACAGAACAGATATTCTTTGATAAAATAAAAATACAATTTCAAAAATAACATAGGCAAATGCTGTCAACTAAAAAAAAAAAGGCATGACTCAATTATATATCATTTCAGCCATATTTTTAATACATTAAAACATGAAAAAAACCTACTAAATATTATTTCTAAATAGTGATTTTAAAAAGTGATTTTTTTTCTTTTATGCTTCTCTATATTTTCCAAAATATCTCCAAAGGGCATTTGTTACTGTTATAGTCAGAAAAATAAAATCACTGTAAAAACATAGCATGCCACTTTGAAAAACAGTCTGGCAGTTCCTCAAAAGTTAAACATGACCGCAAGACAGTCTCTTCAATAAATGGTGCCGGGAAATTTGGTCACATACATGCAAAAAAATGAAACTAGATCACCAACTTACACCATACACAAAAACAAACTCAAAATGGCTAAAGGACTTAAATGTAAGACGGGAAACCATTAAAATCCTACAAGATTGCATAGGCAGCAAAATAGCAGACATATGTCATAGCAATATCTTTACTGACACAGCTCCTAGGGCGAGAGAGACAAAGGAGAAAATAAACAAATGGGACTAAATCAAAATAAAAAGCTTCTGCACAGCAAAAGAAACCATCAACAAAACAACAAGAAAGCCCACTGCATGAGAGAACATATTTGCCAATGATATTTCAGATAAGGGTTTAATCTCCAAAATTTACAGAGAACTCATACAACTTAACAAAAGGAAGATAAATGATCCAATCAAAAAAATGGGCAAAGGACCTAAATGGACACTTTTAGAAAGAGAACATACAGAAGGCCGAGAGACATATGAAAACATGCTCAAAGTCACTAATCATCCGAGAGATGCAAATCAAAACAACGAGACACCATATCACACCTGTCAGAACTGCTATCATCAACAAGTCAACAAACGACAAGTGCTGAAGAGGATGCGGAGAAAAAGGAACCCTCGTGCACTGCTGGTGGCAATGCAGACTGGTGCAGCCACTGTGGAAGACAGTATAGAATTTCCTCAAAAAGTTAAAAATGGAACTCCCATTTGACCCACTAATTCCACTTCTAGGACTATATCCCAAGAAACCAGAAACACCAAAAAGAAAGGATATATGCACCCCTATGTTCATAGCAGCACAATTTACAATAACTAAGATTTGGAAACAACCTAAGTGCCCATCAGCAGGTGAGTGGATTAAAAACCTGTGGCATATCTACACGATGGAATACTACGCTGCTATAAGAAAGAAAGAACTACCCTAACCGGTTTGGCTCTGAGCATCAGCCTGCGAACTCAAGGGTCCCGGGTTCGATTCCGGTCAAGGGCATGTACCTTGGTTGCGGGCACATCCCCAGTAGGGAGTGTGCAGGAGGCAGCTGATCGATGTTTCTCTCTCATCGATGTTTCTAACTCTCTATCCCTCTCCCTTCCTCTCTGTAAAAAAAAAAATCAATAAAATATATTTAAAAAAATAAAAATAAAAATCATCATTCTCCCCTTTAAGAAAGAAAGAAAGAAAGAAAGAAAGAAAGAAAGAAAGAAAGAAAGAAAGAAAGAAAGAAAGAAAGGAAGAACTTTTACCATTGGCAACAGCATGTATGGAACTGGAGAGCATTATGCTAAGCGAAATAAGCCAGTCAGAGAAAGATAAATATCACATGATCACACTCATATGTGGGATATAATGATCAACATAATTTGGTGAACAAGAATAGATCCAGAGACAAATGGCAGGGGAGTGGGGGTTAGAGAGCAACCAAAGGACTTGTATGCATGCATATTAGCATAAGCAATGGACACAGACACTGGGGCGGTGGGGGCTTGCCTGGGGTGGGAATGGCTGGGGGCGCGGTGGGTGAGGGGGTCAAGCAGGAAAAAGGAGACATATGTAAAACTTTAGACAACAAAATAAATAAATTTTAAAAAGTTAAACATGACCCAAAAATTCTACTCCCAGATATATACCAAAAGAAGTGAAAGCATACAGCCATGCAAAAATAGGTACACAATGTGTATAGTAGCACTTTTTGTAATAGCTAAAAAACAGAAACAACACAAATGTCATCAACTGATGAATGAATAAATAAAATGTGACATATCACTCCAATGCAATATTATTCTTCCATAAAAAGGAATGAAGTGCTAATATATAGATGCTACAAAAATGAATCTTAACATTATATGAAATGTCCAGAATAGACAACTCTATATAGAGAGAAAGTAGATTAGAGTTTGATTAGGGCCACAGGAAAAGAGATGGGTTTCTTTAGAGGATGATGAAAATGTTCTAAAATCGACTGTGGTGATGGTTGCACAATTCTGTGAATATACAAAAACCTCGAATTATACACTTTAAATTGGTGATTTGGATGATGTGTGAATTTTAGCTCAGTAAAGCTGCTATATTACATATATATGTGTGTGTGTGTATATATATATATATTCTATCATTTCCTCAGCACTAACCAATATTCCACATATTATTCCTCATCCACTTGCAAAATACTATATGATGAAAAATATATAATTGAATTCAAGATAAAACCAAACTCTTGCCAAACCTAAAACCATGGACAAGCCACAACTTCCGAGGTTCCATTTCCTTTTGGGGGGAGGAGGGGTTCTCTCTGATACACCATTTTATTTTTCTATCAACAACCGAGTTGCATGCCTATCAAGAGTAATTTTTTTATAATTTAATATATATTTTTATTGATTTCAGAGAGGAAGGGAGAGAGATAGAAACATCAATGATGAGAGAGAATCATTGATCAGCTGCCTTCTGCACGCCCCGCAGTGGGGATCTAGCCCACAACCCAGGCAAGTGCCCTGACCGGGAACAGAACTATGACCTCCTGGTTCATAGGTTGATGCTCAACCACTGAGCAACACCAGCCGGGCTCAAGAGTAAATTTTATTTGTTCCAAAATCTGCTTATGCCAGTTGTATTAACTATAGTGATGTAATTTAGTTACATATTACGTCAAAAATATGAGCACACAAAAAAAATTCTTTGTTGCTGAAACTTAAGCTTTTCAATTTGAAAAAGGCAAGTCACTTTTAAAATATCCTAAACAGAAGGCCTCAGCTATACAGCAGAAGACTGAGGATATGTAAGCACTTAAACACTTATGAATTATAAAATATTTAAGGTACGTCTCTTTCCTACTATTCCTCATTTTAACCAAATTTGTTTAACCAGCCCAACAACTACTGGGTTGCATAAGAGAGAAGAAACTTGATCTTATATAAGTTATTTGCATAAAAGACTAATGGAAGTACACTACTATTACATTACTATTATTCTATCTCGTGCTCCGAAAGAGTGATGGCTGTCCCCAGTGAGTTCCCTCTTAGAGAGGTTGAGACTTTTCTACCCTTCAAGTTCCCAGACACCCCACAGTCTCTTCCTCTCTACAGATACTCTCACCTCTCAAACTGAAAGGGGGTGCACAATGGAAACTTCAGATTCAACTCAAGGCTGCCAAGTCCCTCTCCCTGTGCTCAGGCTCTCCGAAGCCCCCTTCTGAAAGCTAAACCTACATCTCACCTGTGTATTCAGGTGACCATTAAGCAACAACAACAAAATCATTTAAAAAAAATTACTCATGCACCACAGACTCCTCTTTATTTCCTCTTACTACACACTTGTGCCTCTACTTTCTCACCAACCAACTTATCCTCAACTACCAGTCATGTGCACTGACCCCAATCACTACAATACTAACTCTTCCTAATGACTTCAAAAGAATTCTAAGTGGTCATTCTCACTGCTCTGACCACCCCTCTCACTACTCCAATACTACCTGATATTGCTGCCAAATGCACCTTCCTAATATACAACTCTAATCATGAAACTCCCTGGCTTGGTGATTCAGTGGTGCTCCACACGCCTACAGGATAAGTTCCAGAAGTTCATTAGCTTCAAAGTCAAGGATCCTAATGGAAAAGAATACGCTGCTAGCCCATCTCGATAATGTTCTCTAACTTGTCAGGCTGAACTCGGCTCTGTGCAAACACACCCCGTTCATTCCTACACCCCTATCTTTCATCCATCTGGAATGCCCTCCTTTCATGTCTTTGCATTGAAATTCCTTAAAACGCTTTTTAAAGGAGAAAATCACTTATCCAGAGCCTTGGGTTTCTCAACAGTAACACCTTCAAGGGATGCTTTACAAGGATTATAAAGTGTTAGAAGAATTAGAAGTATAGTGTAAACTCAGACAATAGCCAATAGATATCACTCAACAAATGTCATTACTACTGTTCATTCAAAAGGAGTACTCAATAAATATTTTTTAAATTGACATACAAAACAAAATATCTTTTCCATCCAAACTGTACTCTTTGCTCTAAAAGTAACAGTTTAAAAACTGACACCTCTGGAAGTTAAGATGATGAAAATTTCTGATATGCAATTAGTTTTCAATTTATGGGAACCTCACAAAGATTCGTGATGTTAAGAACAGCAATTCGTGATGTTAAGAAATAGTGATTAAGTCACTATTTCATGACTTAATCAACAACTTGATTTGTATATCTATCTATCAGCATAATGACTATATATATATATATATATACATATATATACATATATATATAGTCATTATGCTGTACACCTTAAACTTATACAGAGTCAAATACATCTCAATAAAATGAGCCCTGACTGGTTTGGCTCAGTGGATAGAGCCAAATAAATAAATAAATAAATAAAATGAAAAGAAAAAAAGAACAACTTGATTCACTAATATCTACCCAAAAAATGGCCCAGCCGGTGTGACTCAGTGGTTGAATATCGAGCTATGAACCAGGAAGTCATGATTAGATTCCAGGTCAGGGCACATGCACGGGTTGCTGGCTCGATTCCCAGGAAGGGGCGTGCAGGAGGCAGCCAATCAGTGACGCTCTCTCATCATTGATATTTCTCTCTCTCTCTCTTCCTCTCTCCCTTCCTCTCTGAAATCAATAAAAACATATTTTTTAAATCTACCAAACATGGGGAGAGAGGGCAAGCTTTGCCAAAATAGTTTTGTTATTTACACTTTTTTTTTTAAATTGTGGAAAAATGCACATAACATATAATTGACCATGTTAACCAGGTTTAAGCGTATAGTTCAGTGGCATTCAAGTACTAGCACACTGCTGTGCAAACATCACCGCCACCCATCTGCAGAACTCTTCATCTAGCAAAACGGAAGCTCTGTGCTCATTAAACAATAACTCTCCATTTCTGCCCCGCCCCCAGCCCTGGCAACAAGCATTCAACTTTCTGTTCCTATGGGTTTGACTACTCCAGGTACCTCCTAAGAAATATTTGTCCTTTTGTGACCAGCTTATTCCGCTCACCATGATGTGCCTCAAGGTTCATTCGTGTTATTTACTTTTCAACAATAACTCCAAAACTGCACAAAGGACATGCTTTAAACATATCCCATATTATATGACACTACTCTGCAGATTTAGAAGACTCAAATTACAGAAAGAAAGGAAAAAGAGGCTAACATGTACCCGGTAATTATATGTAGGCAAAAAAGAAAAAGAAAAAAATATTGAGAATCACTACACTAGTGGAAGGGTCACACATTTGAATCTAAACATAATCGCTGCTTTTCTCTGATGCTTGTCCACAGGTACATTTCTTAGGTACTCAAAAATTGGGAAACTTTATTACTGACAAAGATATTAGAAACAATGGATTTTTTTCAGCAGGGATGGGAGGCGGAAGGCATTGAAAGGCAGGGGTAGAAGATAAAATTCCAACTGAAAAGTCCAATAATCCAAAAAGGTTGGTCGCCAGTGAGCCCAAATTTCCTATCACATCCCCCATCTTCTCTAAATGTTGTTTTTATCAATCCCCACATACTAGCCTTGGTGACAAGAACTTTTCTATTAAGCATGAATTTACAATGGGAAGGGAGATAATGAGGTTGGGATATATAGTCTACTCACACCTTAAATACAGTCTCACAATAATATTAACTATCTTCACAGTTATTATGCATTTCCTTCTGCTTCAGAATGAAAGTAAACATTCTCACCATCCTGTATTGCTACATTCTCTCCCTTAAAATTAAAACTTGAGGTACATTTCAAAAAATTAAAAACTAAATACCCATGCCAAAACCGGTTTGGCTCAGTGGATAGAGCGTCGGCCTGCGGACTGAAGGGTCCCAGGTTCGATTCCGGTCAAGGGCATGTACCTCGGTTGCGGGCACATCCCCAGTAGGGGGTGTGCAGGAGGCAGCTGATCGATGTTTCTAACTCTCTATCTCTCTCCTTTCCTCTCTGTAAAAAATCAATAAAATATATTTAAAAAAAAAAAAAAAAAACTAAATACTCAACTTCTTACTTGCTTAAACTATATCTTTTCATAATTTAAATTATAGCAAATATCTCCACAATTAGAAGATTTTAAAATGTTATGAAAAGAAATCAGCTCTTTAAGGGCTCTCACTAATTAAATCCCCACTAGTAACAAAAGTCTCCATTTCTCATTAACATTGTTTTCACAAAGTAGTTTCTTTTGATCACAGTCTGAAAAGTGTTACTAACAAAAGGAGTACTGTGCGCACCAAACAATTTTATCTTCACTGATGTAACAAGAAGTCAGTGGTTTCCTTTTTGCGGCAAACAATGGGCCTTGGGAAACATTCCCTGTTAAATCTCTTTTACATTTTTTAATACACAATTGGTTCAACTTCCTAATAATCACCATTTACCAGAAATGTGAAAGATAAGAATCTATCAAGATACACAATATGACTAAGCAAGCCAAAAGGAGAAAAATAAAAGAAAATTACAAAGGCTCCCTGAAGAGGGTGGGGTAGCGAAAACTTCCACCCAGCACCACGCATCTCCAAACCAGTTTTTAAAACTCAGAATGTAAGTTTCAAGGTAACAAAAAACTCACATCTTTTTTCTCCATTTCTGGGGATCATGTCCATCAGTCTACAAACATACTATAATAATCACCGACATTAAAGAAAAAAAAGTCCTCCTGTGATATCGTGATTTATAATATGTAGATATATATATATATATATATATATATATATATATATATATATATTCGGTCTTGTCCCATTTCTGACAAAACTCCTAAAACCCTTGAAATTTCCTAAGTGATGAGAGCCATAAGTGTCAATGAGGTGACTTTTAGACTGAACCTAAGGACAGGGGCTGGTTGCCAGAAGAACCAACCTTGTGATTTAGGTCAGTGGTTCTCAACCTTCCTAATGCCGCGACCCTTTCAGACAGTTCCTCATGTTGTGGTGACCCCCAACCATAAAATTATTTTCGTTGCTACTTCATTACTGTAATTTTGCTACTGCTATGAATCGTAATGTAAATATCTGATATGCAGGATGTATTTTCATTGTTACAAATTTAACATAATTAAAGCATAGTGATTAATCACAAAAACAATATGTAATTATATATGTGTTTTCCGATGGTCTTAGGCGACCCCTGTGAAAGGGTCGTTCGACCCCCAAAGGGGTCGCGACCCACAGGTTGAGAACCGCTGGTTTAGCGGGTCGGAACTTTCAGACCCACCCACCTTTAAGGGGAGGGGCAGCTGAAGGCTGATCACTTGCCAATGGTCAATGATGTCTCTATCATGCCTACGTAATGACTCATCCATAAAAACCCAAATGGACAGGGTCCGAAGAGCTTCCGGTTGGTGAACACATGCTGCAGGGAGAGTGTCTGAGAATTGCTTGGCATTGTGGAGGGGAAGGAAGGTGTGTGTGTGGAGAGGGGGGGATGGTAGAGGGAGCCTGAATCCCCACATACTTGCCTTCTACCTCTCTTGGCAACAAAACCCCTGCCAGTGACTGGTGCACTGCTCTGCTGCCCTTTATAATAAAAGCGCTCCGCACAGTTGTCGCTATTCAGTATTTCACCACCTTCCCTCAATCCCATCCTCGCCTCTATCCAACTCCAAGGCTTTCTACTTCCACCCCTCCACAGGGCCGCTCGTCAGTGTCTCTAATGACCTCGGCGCCACAGGAAATCCAACGGTCAGTATCAGTCCCCATCTCACCCGACTTTACAGCAGCACTCCGCTCCCCTTTTTCAAAGTCCCGGTTCCCTCGGACAGCGAAGTGCCGCTCTCCCGGTTTCCTTCCGCTTCCTCGAGAGCCGGCTGCTCTTCCTCCGCCTTCTTCCCAACTCGGAACGTGAAAGAGCCCGGGCTCAGCTCCTGGCTGTCTTCTCCACTGACACTTTCCTCCAAGGGGCCTTACCCAGTCTCAGGCCTTAACTTCAAATCTGGGGTTCGTCGGCAGATAGGTGGTGTCTCTATGCCCTCTCTCCCTCTCCTGAGCACTAACCCCACCGATGCAACTATGCATTTGGACATCTGATAGGTCTCAAACTCAACTCTCCTAAATCTACACCTACCCCCGGCATTGCACCTCAGTAAATAATGCCAGGATTCTCTAGTTGTTCAGGCCAAAAATCTGGCCGCCGCTTTTATTCATTCCTTTACTTCACACCCTCACATCTAACCCGTCAGCAAGTTCTGTCAGCTCTATTTTCAGACCACTTCTCTCCCGTCCACTGCTCCCAGCCATCATCATCTCTGGCCCAAACAATTCAAGTAGCCTCTTAACTGATATTCCTGCGTCTACTCTTTCCCCAATTTCCACACAGTAACCAGAATGACCATTTTGGAATATACATTTATTCTCTCCTCCCATGCTCGGAAATCTTCCAGTAGTTTCCCATCAAATGCAGAAAAAATATCCCCCGCCTTTCTAACCTTTCCTTTCCTCTATTCTAGCCACACCAACTTTCCCACTATTCTTCAAGTTCAAGAAGCTTATTCCCACACTGGGGGGGATGAAGGGTGGGTGCACCTATAATCCCTTCGCCTGGAAAGTTCTTCCCCTAGAGCAGCAGTGGGCAAACCTTTTGAAATGAATAAAACTATTGAAAAAAAAGACCGTACCCTTTTATGTAATGATGTTTACTTTGAATTTATATTAGTTCACACAAACACTCCATCCATGCTTTTGTTCTGGCCCTCCGGTCCAGTTTAAGAACCCATTGTGGCCCTCTAGTCAAGAAGTTTGCCCACCCCTGCCCTAGAGCATGATTTTGTTTCCTCCCTTCCTTCAGATGACTGCAAAATGTTACTTCCCCAAAGAGGCCCTCCCCACCACCCTAGCTGAAATAATTGGCACGCATCCCGCTCTAGCTACACTTAGTTTTTCATCATAGAGTTTATCATCCAATATTTGTTTAATTTTGTCTATCCAATTAAAAGGCAAACTCCAGGAGGGCAGAGACTGTCTTGTTTAATGTTTATAATCTCCAGTCTCACAGGCACACAATAAACATTTGTTGATTAAATGAATGATGCCAATGAAAATAAATGACATGCGCTAAAAAAAAGTCAATATATAGACTTTCAAACATTTTATTCAACCAAATGAATATTAACAACTTCACAAATTTCCACTTTACAGCTGTTAGAGAAGATAAGAATGCAGGATAACAGAGGAAGAAAGGCGAACTTCTTGTCTTCAACAAATAAGCCCAATATATTTGCATACCCTTAAATCCATTTTGAGATATAACCCAATGTTCCCAGAAAACAAAGGTTTCAAACATTTCCTTTCTTCCCTGCTAATATATCTGAATCAACCTACATCAAAACAAGCTTCAAAGAAGGAATGATACTCAGATGAAAACCTAAAGTTATGTATTTTACTAGCTCCCTGTTCCAATATCCCAAGATGACTTAATCAACCCAGGAAAACTCAAGCAACATTAGAAATTAGAAAAGGGTCTCACCCCACACCTGAAATTCTGAGTTTCCACAAAGATATTTTAAGGTGGTAACAATAGGGAAGGAGAAGCAACCTGCCATTATATCAACCATTCATTATCTGCTCGGAGAGCCTGCTTCCCCATCCACTCTGCTTAGGTGCATCCCAGAAGAAAAATGGCCCATGCCCCAGCCCTCCCTCCATCATATTCACTGGGCTAAATACTAACTACAATCTTCAACAAACTCTGACTATGATTTGAGAGAAGGGGAAGAGAGAATAAAATATGCCAGGCTGGGATAGAATCTGTGCCATTTATCTACAGAATAATGGATATATGAAAAAATCTACAACCTTAAGCAACCGGCAGATACAGAGAACTGACCCAAATGTTTTGAATTCCAAAGAAAATGATCTTGGCTAACTTCTAACCCAAGGTGTGAAAGGCAAAAACCTTTTGCTTTTCTATGCCAGTGGTTCTCAACCTTCTGGCCCTTTAAATACAGTTCCTCATGTTGTGACCCAGCCATAAAATTATTTTCGTTGCTACTTCATAACTGTCATGTTGCTACTGTTATGAATCGTCATGGAAATATCTGATATGCAGGATGGTCTTAGTAACAAATATGGTAGCTATTAATCCAACTACAACAATAACTGCCTGGAACATCAACAGTCTAAAATGCACCAATTAAAAGACAAAGACTGTTAGAGAAGATCGAAAAGCAAGGCAGCTCTGGCCAGTGTGGCTCAGCTGGCTGTAGCATCGCCCCATGCACCGAAAGGCTGCTGGCTCAATTCCCAGTCATGGCACATACCTACGTTGCAGGTTCCATCTCCGGTAAGGGTTAGGGTGCATACGGGAAGCAACCAACCAAATGTTTCTCTCATGCATCTATGTTTCTCGCTCTCTTCCTCCCTCCCTCCCTCCCTCCTCCTTCTGTCCCTCCCTCCCTCCCCCCTTCTAGAATCAGCAGAGTGTATCTTCAGGTAAGAATTTAAAAAGAAAAAGAAAATGGAGTAGCTATATTAATTTCACAAAGAGCAAACTTAAAGCAAATAAAGTAATTAGGGATAAAGAGGAATATATATTCCTAACATGCAAAGTGTCCCCTTGGGAGTTCGACCCGGAGACCGGGAGTTCGCTCGCTCGCTATGACGTGCGCTGACCACCAGGGGGTGCACAGAATGAAGGAAGGCCCCAGCCAGCAGCCAGGGAAGAAAGGCCCCAGCCAGCAGCCAGAAGGCCCTGATTGGCCCTGATCGCCAGCCAGTCCTAGGGACCCTACCTGTGCATGAATTTCATGCACCGGGCCTCTAGTTACATAATAATAAAGGGGTCTATTCTCCAAAACATAACAATCCTCAATGTGTATATGCCTAACAACAGAGCATCAAAATACGTGAGACAAAAACTGATAAAGTGCAAGGAAAAATGGATGAATCCACTATTATTATAGTTGGAGACATCAACACCCCTCTATCAGAAATGGGCAGATTCAGCATGCAGAAAATCAATTAAGGACATATGTAGTTGAACGCCACAACACCACAACACCAACAATCAGCTGGATATAACTGACATACCTAGACTACTTCCTTCAACAAGAGCAGAAGACACATTCACCTGGAACATTCACCAAAATAGAACACATTGTGGGCTATAAAATACACCTTAACAAATTTAAGAAAACAGAAATCATTTTGGTATTGAACTAGAAATCAATGACAGAAAGTTAACTGGAAAATCGCAAAATACTTGGAGATTAAACAGCATACTTCTAAATTACACATAGTCAAAGACGAAATCTCAAGAAAAATTCAAAATAATTTTAAGCTGATGAAGAATCTTGCCCTCCTGTAGCTTACATGCTAACAATGGGAGACAATAAACAGTATATATAATAAGTAAATTATGGGAGTATAAAGCTATGGGAGGAGCGGGGAGGAGCAAAGATTTGAAGAGTCAGCCAAATGGATGTCGGGGGTAAGCATGTTCCAGCCATGGGGAAGAGCCAACACAATGAAGGAAAAACGCCTGGCAAGAACAAGGGTGATTAGGGCTGACAAGCAAGGGCAATGCAGGAAACCGGAAAGAGGTGCCGAGGGACCAACTCAGGTAGGGCCAGCAGACAAATGTGCTGTAGTGAGCTGGGAGCCACTGCAGGGCTTGCCGAAGATTAGCATGGCTGTCATACGTTTGGAAAAGGTCGCTCTGGCTACTGTGCAGGGAGCTCTCCGTAGGAAGCTGTTTGTGACTGAGGTGTTAGTAAAACCCTTGTCTTGCAGCATGAGAAGCTGGTTTTGAATTCAGTTAACCTTCTAGCTCTGTTTCCCAGGAAACCATACAGGCAGAATGTCAGCTGTGTTACTAGGCAACATGGTTTATGGTAAAAATGGCCCGCTGGTAAATTGCTTGGGACTGCGAGGAACTATCAATACATGGTGAGTGGCTGGAACGTTGGGCTTAGTGTAGTGACTCCTACAATTGGGGGTGTACCTTGTAGGGATCCTGGGAGCTATGCTCACGGGTTGTTAGACAAGGCAACGAATGGCTCTCGTCGAACACGGGCCCCGTAAGCCAGGTTTGCTGCATACCCACTCGTGAGCCTCCTTACTCACACCTAAGCTTCGCCTGGAAAGAGAGGAGAGACACAGAGAACAGTTCTGCTCTTCTCTCTGTGGACTGCCGCAAGGACCCCCACCAAGGAGAACACCTGATGCTTCCCTGCTGGTGAGCTGTGGTTCCTGTCCCATATCCTCAAGTGAATCTGATGTGTCATGTGGCCTAGAGCAATCCTGGTCTGTCTAGTTGAGCACTAAGAAAATTCCTGGGTAGGCACTGCTCTATTGCATAACCCAGGCAAGAAATGGTATTGGCTTAGACAAGGATGGTCATGGTATAAATAGGGGAAAAAAATAGATTATAAATACAATTTGAAGGGGAGCTCACACAATCTCCCAATAAGCAGAATGTGGGATGTGACAGAAAGAGTAAAGTTATGGATAATGCCAAGATTTCTGGCCTCTGCAACTGGAAAGATGGAGTGAAAAATTGGGGGGAGGGAAGACTATCGGGAGTTCAATTTTAGATAATTCTGAGCTGAAGGTCATTCACCATCTCACTCTCTCCTCAATGACCCAAGATGGCCGCAGCAACTCCGAGAGTCATGAGCTCACATGACAACATCCAAAAGAGAAGCTATAGCTTCACCAATGGAAGAAAACCTGAGTCCCAGCAGACTTCCCTCATGAGTCACTATGCCTAAACCAATCACTGGCAAGAGGAATGGGAAAAACACAAATGACATTAGGCCAAGCACCATTCACAAATCGCTGGCTTTGGGCTGGAGGCGGGGAGCCCATGAAGCACATGAGCGCTACGTAACCTGAACCAAAGTGGGCTCCTACTAGCCAGAAAAGAGAGGGATGACTAACAGGTGCACTGTCTGTCAGAGGTACTGGGTGAGCCATCCATTATCGATGTTAAAAATCACCAGAATAAGAGAAGTGCGATCAGTAATAAAGTCCAGGTACAAAGTAAGACAGGGGCCAGGAGATAAAGGCAAGGAAGCAACTCTATTCCATGAAGATAAGACATCTAGGCAAATCCTGTGAAATTTCACAACAACTGAAAGATTCTGAGTGATTTGAGGGGGGAAAAAAACAGGAAGAATCTGACTAACACCAGAAACACTCAACTGTAGCAGAACAGTCTCAAAATTTTTTCCAGAGTGAAAGAATTTTGTCTGAGACTCTTATATCCAAATGCTCAATCAAGTGAAAAGGTAGAATAGAGACATTGTCAGACATATGAGGACATATTCCTGGAGGATCTCTAGCAAACGAGTATGGAAACCTAATAAAGTAGATGTGAGAACACAAGAGGCAGTGGAAGCGATCCAAGAGTGAAATGAAAAAGGACTCCCAGGATGGCAGCTGCGCGGCAGGACTAGACAATAACTCATCCTATTACAACAGAAAATTAGTGAGCTCCATGAAAGGAAGAAAGGAACGGGTTCTGTTCAAAAGGCAGAATAACTGAAAAGCTGGCTTCATGACAGGAATGTGATGTTTCTCTCTCAGTAGAGAAAAGATATGTAACAGAAAACTCCAGCAGAATGCTGCCCACAGCTTCCCTCCCTTATTGCTAGAGGAACCTAATTTTTTTTCTTTCGTTCTAAGGTTATCAGGTGAGAAGCATATGATGCGAGAAGAAGCCCGTTCCCAGGCCCACGGGGTGAATCACCACAGGTGGACACTAAGCCTGGAAATCCCATTCTCCTTTGCCAGCCACTGGCCTGAGCAGCTGCTCCTGTCCCGCTGGGGACAAGCAATTCAGTTCAGGCCAAAGAGACACAGGAAAGTCATCTGGGGAGCTCTTTGAAAGATTTTCCTCTGAGAGAGAGAGAGGTGTCTTTTGTAGGGAGTTACTGGGCAACTGGTGAACTTGAATACGGACTGTATATTAGATACTGGTATTGTGGGAGACATAGAGATGTACCACTCACATCCAAAAGACTCACTGCCAGGTGTGAAGAGGATGGCTAGGCAGTTAGCTTCATCAGAGTTGACTTCAGCTTTCAAAAGAGGGTTTTGCTATTCTCTGGATAGCTCCCAGCACCTAACCGAGAAAGGCAAAGTACAGGATAAGCCGTTTCTGCCCAGCACAGAACTCCTCAAATGACCAGCTGGGCGCCAGGTCTGCTCCTTGTGCTGGCGGACAGGTGTCACCACAACCGACAGCCCCACCTGCGCAGGCCTGCCTCTTTCTTTTAGTTTCACGCAATCCTAATTCTGGTTCAGCATCTGCTTCCCAAAGAACTCAACCTGTGGCAACTAATTTCCTGAACTTAATCATTGCTCCGTGATCACGAGAGAGTCCTTTCCTTAGGTGATATGTGGGGAAATCGTTAAAGTTAAAAACTCATGATCCCTGCAACTTTCTCTCAAAAGATTCACCAAAATAAAAGTATTAAGTATAGATCTAGAAACGTAGCCAAAGATAAAGAAAGGAGAAGACAAACATAGCAAAATGTTTATCACTAATGAGTCTAGGTGAAATTTAGATAAGGTTTCTCACAAGTTTTTTTTTATAAGTTTTAAAAATTTTCACACGTTTTAAAACGAGAAAGATTAAAAAAAAGCAGCAGCCACCCATTCTATCCCCTTCTCCCCGTAGGAAGAAAAGGATGCTTGGAGCTAAGCAGCCACTGGCAACCAGAGAAAGGTCAGGACAATCACGTGTGTCACCTGTGGCTGGACATTCTGTAAAATGCTGCCAAAGACAATCAAAATAATACACCAGGAACAACCAAAGAGCTATTCAAGGAAGTCATGGTTCAAATGTGAATAATATATGTAGGACATGACTTTGAGCAACTGATGGATGACAGGAAAAGAGCCCTCATTTGTCTTTGATACCAGGAACATCACCCTTCGATTGGCGTGGCGCCCCGACACGGATGTGTGGAAGGAAATGTCACCGTAACTCCCGACTCCACTCTGCAAGGAATATGTGCACGACAATCAAAAAGCACAGAAACAACATCAAAACAAAGCACCAAAGACTTCAGTAAGAGTACAGAACGCAACGGTTTTCAACCGGCTCAGTATAAAGGGTACAGCCGACAGAAGTCGGGAGGGGCAGTGGGGGAAGGTGAAAGGGAAAAGAGACGCAGCAGAAAGGCTAGGATTCCAATTCTAAGTCCTGTAAGACGAAAAAACCTCCTCTGAACAGATTCCACTTGACTCGTTTTTAAGTTTTCATGAGGTATAACTCACATACCATGAAATTCACCCGTTTATTCGTCATTTTAATTAGGCTATTTGTCTTTTTGAGTTGTAAGAGTTCTTTATACAGGGTGGGGCAAAAGTAGGTTTACAGACCTTATTTCTGTTGCTGTCTGTGTGTGCATGCGCGCGCGTGTGTGTGCGTGCATGCGTGCGTGCGTGTGTGCGTGCGTGTGTGTGTGTGTGTTTTGGTAATTCTCACCCGAGAATATTTTTTCCTTTTTAAGAAAAAAAAAAAAAGATTGGAAGGAAGGGAGGGGGTGAAAGGAGAGAGAGAGAGAGAGAAGGGAGGGAAGAAAAATCAATGTGGGAGACACATCTACTGGTTGCCTCCCTCATGTGCCCCAGGATTGAACCTACAACCCAGGTACTTGACCTTAACCCAGAATCGAACCCGTGACCCTTCCATACACTGGGCAGTGCTCTAACCACTTAGCAATACCAGCTAGAACCAGAGTTTATTTTTGTATTATTTTTAAATTATTGTATGATTTTCCATTCTAACAACCGTAAACCTACTTTTGCCAAACCCTGTATATCCTAGATAAACATCCCTTATTAGATACAATTTACAAATATATTCTCCCATTTTCATGGGTTGCTTTTTCACTTTCTCCCTGGTGTCCTTTGAGGCACAAAAGTTTTATTTGGATGAAGTCCAATTTATCTATTTTATATTTTGGTGCTTGTGCCGTTAGGAGTATATCTAAGAAGGCTTTGCCTAACCCAGGGTAGTAAGATTTACTCTTATTTTCTTCTAAGAATGTTATCATTTTAGCTATGACATTTAGGTCTATGATCTATTTTTAGTTAATTTTTGTGGATTGTGGGAGGAGGGCTTCAAATTCCTTCTTTTGCATGTGGACCTCCAGTTGTCTCAGCAACACTGGCTGACAAGACTATATTTTCCCTGTTGTACTATCTTATCACCTATGTAAAAAATATATATATATATCATAGGGTTTATTTCTAGACCCTCGATGCTAGTCAACTGACTTGTATGTACTGATGCTTTCTCAATTTAGATAAAATCCACATAATACAAAAATTAACCATTTTAAAGTGTACAGGTTAGTATATTCCTAATGATTTGCAACCAACATCTCTATAGTCCCAAAGCATTTTCAGCACCCCAAAAGGAAACCTGGACTTGTTAAGCAGTCACTCCCCCTTCCCCAAGCCCCTGGCAGTCACTAATCGGATTCACGTCTCCATGGATTTACCTGACCTGAATATTTCCTATAACGAAATCATACAATATGTGATCCTTTGTGTTCAGCTTCCTTCATTTAGCATCATGTTTTTGAGGTTCACACACTTTGTAGCATTTATCAGTACTTCGTTCATTTTTATGTCTGGATATAATACCAGCTTTTGGTTATCCATTCATCAGTTGATGTACGTTTGTGCTGTTTCTACCTTTTGGCTAATGTAAACTGCTATGTAATTTGGCTAATGTAAAACTGCTGTGAATATTCATGTACAAGTATTTGTTTGAATACCTGTTTTCAATTCTTTTGGGTACATACATAAATGTGGAATGTTTGGGTCATATTGTAATTCTAGGTTTAACTGTTTGAGGACCCGCCAAAATGCTTTCCACAGCAGTAGCATCACTCCACATTCCTACCAGCAACTTATATAAGGATTCTAATTTCTCCACATCCTTACCAATACCTATTTTGTTTCCTGACTCATTTTCAAATTTGACATCCAGAACGTAACCCAGTACCCCAGATGCAGTCTAGCAGGTGCAGAAAGAGGTAAAGACTAACACCTTTCCTCTTCTGAAGCTCCTCCTCCTATTACTCCAGACTATGATTCTATAAAGACTTTCTGGTAGCCACATTACATTTTATATCCATACTAGAGGCCCGATGCATGAAATTCACGCAAGAGTAGGCCTTCCTTCCCCCAGCTGCTGGCACCTGCCTCCCTCCAGCTGCCGGGAGGCATCCAGGACCCGGGCTTCCCTCACAGCCCCGGCTTTGGCTTCGTCCGGAAGGTCGTCCGGAAGGATGTCCAGTCTAATTAGCATATTATGCTTTTATTATTATAGATTGAGTTTATTAGAGTAATTAAAATACCTAAGTTGTTTGGATTCAACCACATCGCCCTATAATTACACAGCTGTTTTCTGAACCCCATACACCCAAACTCCATTAAGTGATCATGTTAGCCTTGGCCCACCATTTCAGTCAGAGATATTATTTTCAAAAGTTAACCTTAAATTTTTCATTTCATCCAAAAACTTGATAAGCATACTATCAATGTTTTCTTTTACAAAATTACAAAAATATGGACAGTGACCTTCAGTATCTGACCAGAAATTTTTCTCCAGTTGTCATCAATTCATTTTTCATTAATTTTTGGAGGTGCTACTCAACCAATCATATTTTCACCTAATTTTATGGTCATCAGCCCACATTTCCCCATTGTTACCAGAGAAAACTCTTATAAAATATGTGGCTAAAATCCAGTTACACTGTATCTTTTGAATTCTCTTAACCCAGCCTAATAGTCATATCTAAAAAGAAGTAGGGTTAGTCTAACATTGTCATTACTGAGGCCATGTAATACTTTCCTTTAAAATTGTAATCATAATCAATGATTTAGCACATAAAATAATGAACTCAGATGAGATTATACAAGGTTTCAAATCATAGTTTGAAGTCTTAGCAACATTAAAGTACAATACAATGAAAAATATCAAGCACGCAAGGCAAAACAGGGAATAGATATCTCACGTGTTATACTTCAGATCACCAAGACAAATGTGTTGTCAATTTACTGTTAGTTAAAAGGTTTTTAAGATTCTACAAGTCTCTCAACCGTATAAAGTTCAATAGGAAAAAAAAAATAATTAAACTAGTAAACTTTAAGAAGTTTTGTGTTTCTAATAACAAATTATTTTATTGAAACCCATTTCCCTAATTCCTTTAAGAACCTATTTCTAGTCCAAAAATCTCTTCTAAAAAGCCTTCACAGGTTGTTCAGTTTAAAAGTCTCTCTCTACTACTGCCTACTACTCGCTTTGACACCCAGTCATCTGATGCTTGCATTTACTACTTGTTAACTGGTAATTTTCTTATTGTCTGCAGTGGAATCCTGTGGAGAAGAGACCTCTCCTTCTTTTCTAACTTCATCACAACCAACATAGGCTAGTGCTTATAAAAAGCTAATTCATGTAATTTCACATAATATGTATAAACCTATAAAGAATTTAAAGTGAAAATTATCTAATAAATCTGAAGACACTGGGGGACCCTCTGTTTCTTCAGGGCGATCCGGGCGTGGTAACTCAACGGGAAAGCAGGGTTCCCCAGGATGAGGCAGCCTGTGCAGGTGTCCGGGTAGTCGGCAGAGAGGCAGGAAAGAAATGAAGGAACGGGAGGTGAAGGAAAACGTGGGGAGAGTACGATTAGGGGCTCACGGGAAGCGACCAGGAAAGGACGTCTTTCTTTCTGAAAGCGGAAAGCGAGGTACAGAGCAGACAGGGCTTAGAAACAGCAGGCTGTGTTAACAGAGAAAGAGAATGCTTGTTTAGCTTCCCATAGGTGTTCAGAAAGTACCGGATCAGTTTCCTGTTGCCCTGGCGACAAACTACCACAAACTGCGTGGCACAACACAAATTTATCATCTTACAGTACTGGAAGTCAAAGTCCAACACAGTTCTCACCGGGATAAAATCAAAGTGTCGGCAGACCTGCATTCCTTTCTGGAAGCTCTACGGAGAATCCCTTTTCTTGCCTTTATGGGCTTACAGAGGCTCAGGGCCCGCCCTGTCTCCAAAGCCAGCAACGACTGGTCCATTCCTTCTCAGGAGGCCAATCATCTCTCTCTCTGGTCCTGACCAGACCGCCTGGTTCTTCTTTTAAAGACCCTTGTGGTTACATTAGGCCCAGGGGGTAACCCAGGCTTCTCTCCGTTTTAAAGTCAGCTGATTAGCCATCTTAATTCCACCTGCAACCACATGCTTGCTATGTGACACAGGATGCACAGGTTCCGTGGATTAAGCTGTGGATACCTTTGGGGAGGCCTCATTCTGCCTGCCACAAACACTATCTTATGTTTCACTTTCTTAGCTCTTTTTATTTAATCCTTGCAATCCCATGAGGGAAATCATCTTTTACTTATTTTAAACATGAGGACTCTGAGGCTACCCATGGCACCTCTAGAGATTTTAAGTAACGTAATCCAGACTGCCAGACTTACAGGAGATACTATCCTAAGTGTTTGTGGAACTGAACCAGTACAACCAGGATTCAGATAGCACAGCCTGCACTGGCCTATTTCTAAGCCCTTCATGTATGTGTGTGCAGTTTTGAAGAAAACTGTAAAACAAAATAAGGCTTTTCTTGCCACCTAATCCAACCAAAACCATCTCTCCTCTCATTACTTTCTGAGATCTCTGGGCATGATTCTGTTTAAAGAAAGGTTTTTAAATCTCTACTCTCCATGCTACATTCCATTTAGGCTTTGGTGTATAAGAAGAGAGCATGTGTTAAGAAACAAGGCTAGCCCGGCCAGTGTGCTCAGTGGTAGAACATCAACCTGTAAACCAGGAGGTCATGATTCAATTCCCAATCAGAGCACGTGCCTGGGCTGCAGGCTCAATCCTCAGTAGGGGGCCTGCAAGAGGCAGCTGATCAATGATTCTTCCTCATCATGGATGTTTCTATCTCTCCCTCTCCTTTCCTCTCTGAAATCAATTAAAAAAATATATATATTTTTTAAAAAGAAACAAGGCTAAAATCATGTGAAAAGGTGACATACTAGATGTGAAAATCCAATGCATTTATGTATCTCTGAATCCTCTTACCAATTTTGGATGATTACAGAATTTAAATTAGTAGATTTCTTCCTAAATTGTACATATTTGAAACTATTTCTAGCACTCAGATCAACATATAGCTCATTATTTCTCAGGATCCCATCAATGCTAAGGGAACATACCTTTTTCAATGATTGCTGGAGCAATATAACTGATTTCCAGGTATCCCTTCTCATATAATAATGATCTATGATGTTCCTTGACTCTTCCCTAAACACTTGGGTAACAATAATTGTCTTTTTATGTCCTGAAAAAGGTTGGAGATACAGAATGGATATCGGGGAAGGGGGCTGTGAAAACAGCATAAGCCTTGGTGTTGAGTGGTTGGCAAGTTTCGTGATTGAACTTACACCTCTAGAGCAGCCACTTTTAATTTCCTGGATTCTGGCCTCTGCTTTGAGAATCCGACGAAGCTACGGACCTCTCACTAGGAAAATGCACATGAGCATATACTCAAAGGTTTCCACACAACTGATTTTATTGAATTTTAAGTCAATTCCCAACACAGATCATATAAAACCAGTCTTTGCAAGAATAGCTGTATGTCTCATTTTTGGGTTTGTGCCAAAATTTGCTACACCCAGGAATAAAATCCAAAGTATGCAATAAAACACAACAAACTTTAATTATTTCTGACAAGTGGATAGCAAAGGAGTGGTGACTGCTGGCTGTAGAGCCTCTGGCACCAAAGCCCAGTTCTAGGAGAAAGCCTACCTTGTTTACATCATTCTCCCGGGAAAGCCGGGGAAAGCAGGTGTTAGAAGACTCCGGTCCCAACTGTAAGGGAAGAATAACGTCGACTGAATTTAATGAGTGTGTTCCCAAAACTGTGACATTTTATACTTGTATATATTTATAAAGGAAAGTATATGGTTTCAGAAACTGGAAGATAAAAGATACATTTTAAATATTTGGGGGGGGGGGAATCATACCAGGCCTACTATGCTCCCATTACTTAATCATTCAAAATAAATTATGTTCAGAGTGGAGTGCATGCATCCTTCAGAGGCAGGGTGATCAAGCCAGTGGGGCGGAAATACTAGATTATTCGTATGTGTTATCTTAAATTTGAGCTTTACTGATATTCCATATGCGAGGCTGACCACACCACCCTCTTGGTCCTGTGTCAGGCAACTTGCAGCCTCGTGGCATGTGTGTGCGACGTATGCGGAATGTGACACATTGGCTCACTTGACCTCCGTTCACCTATGGGCAATTTGAAAAGCAATATTTTGGCGGTTTGGGGGTCAACCATGGTTGTCGAAACACAAGATCTCTCCACAGCATCATTCCACTGTCCACTCTCCGGCTTCTGGGTGACGAGAATTGCGTGGCCGGGGCAGTGGCAGCAGAGGCTCCTGGGTGGGACCTCCTAACCCTGGGCTGAAGCTATGGGTCCGTCCATCCGGCAGCTTCCAGGCATCTGGAGGCGAGTGCAGCAGATGCGGCACGAGCTCTGGATTCCAGCTCCCCTTGTGGGGGCCGTACCCTAAAACCCGCTGCTAGGCCCTGTAACAATTATAATGCCCTGTATTCAGCCTCGTCTACCTTACAGTACTCGGAAGGGTTCCTGTTTGTGACAGTGAATGCACACACACAGTATCTCCTAAAGGAAAGGGGGCAGTTTCACACCCTGGAGGGGCCATTTGTGATGCCCTCCCTTGTTTGTTCACGTTCCGCATATGGCAACATCCTGCAGCTGACATGGGCCCAATTAAGTATACTGGCAGATCTCATTAGAACTATTATCACCCACTAATGAATTTTTAAAAGGTTTTTACCCCCCCCAAAAAAAAGGCCTATTAAACAATATATTAAACACTAGAGGCCCGGTACACAAAATTCGTGAAGGGGGGGGGTCCCCTCAGCCCAGCCTGCACTCTCCAATCTGGGACCCCTCAGGGGATGTCCGACTGCTAAACCGGCAGTCGGACATCCCTCTCACAATCTGGGACCGCTGGCTCCTATCTGCTCACCTGCCTTCCTGCCTGATCGCCCCTAACTGCCCCCCTCCCCCCCGCCAGGCTGATCACCCCTAACCATCTCTGCCTGCCGGCCTGATCGCTCCCAACTGCCCCCCCTGACAGCCTGGTCACCGCTTACTGTCCCCCCCCCCACCGGCCTGGTCACCCCCAACTGCCACCCCTGCCGGACTGGTCGCCCCACGCAGCCTGCTGTTCAGTCCTCCACCTGCTCATTTAGGTCTTGACGGCCCCTGGCTTTTTATATATTAGGATAATATTAGTAAAGCAAAATATAAGCAAGCAATAAGAAAATGGTAGAACTGACAACTGCCTGTTACCAATACTAGGGTTTTATCAAAAATTGTAAGGTAAGCAAGTGATTATCCTGTAAAATGTAAAATTATAAAACTTTTAGGAAAAAATCTTTGAGACCTAGGACTAGGTGGAGAGTCCATAGACATGACACCAAAACAAGAATTCATCCAAGAAAAAAATTATTAAATGTGGTACATGAAAACTTAAAACTTTTTTGCTCTATAAAAGTCCGGATTTACCAGCCACAGATGGAAAAAAAAAAAAAAATCTGCCTACCATCTATCAGATAAGGACTTTTATCTAGGATATGTAAAGAACTCTCAAAACTCAACTATGAAAAACAATCCAATTTGCTCAGTAGGAAGACAATAGGTTTGCCCATTAAGAAAAAGCAAACTAAACACACAATGAGATATCACTACACAACTATTTGAATGACTAAAATTTTTTAAATAGTGAAAATATCACATTCTGGCAAGCATATGGAGAAACTGGATCTTTCATACATTGCCAGTGGGACTATACAGCCACTCTGGAAAACAGTCTGGCAGTTTCTTATAAAACTAAACATGGTTACGCTACAACCCAGCAACTAGTGATGGTCTGCGAGCGCTGGCGGCCGCCTGGAAATTTATCCGAGAGAAAGGAAAACTTTTGTTCACAAAAACCTGTATGACTTTATTCATAATAGCCCCAAACTGGAAACTCCTACAGGTGAAGAGTTAAACTGTGTGCTGTGGTACATCCATACAATGAACACCACTCAGCAATAAAAAGAAATGAACTACTGATAGATATGACAACTCGGATGGTTTTCTAGGGCATGTGCTGAGTGACTCAAAAGTTTACATACAGACGGATTCTATTTATGTAACATTCTCAAAATGATACAGTTAGAGAGATGAAAAGAAATTAGTGGTTGCCAGGAAATAAGGATGAGGAGGGTGGGAAAGGAGGTGACCTTGAGCTACACAAGGATGTTTCTTGGCAGTGGTAGAACAGTACTATATCTTGATTGTGGTAGTAGTTAAATGAATCCACTCATGAAATGTTATCACATTGCATAGAACCACACACACACACACACACACACACACACACACACACACACGAATGAGTGCATTAAAAACCATGAAATCTGAATATAGCTACTGACGAGTATTGTACCAATGTCAGTCTCCTGCTTTAATGTTACGTTATGTTAAATGTTATGTTATGTAAAATATTAAAACTAGGGGGTGCTGAATGAAGGTTACACAGGACTCCCTGTACTATTTTTGCAACTTCCCACGAGTATATAATTATTTCAAAATAAAAAGTTATTTAAGCAATGACATTCAATCATACTTGTCTTAAAAATCACTAATATTTTAAGTGGAATCAAAAGCATGGGAATAATGCATTCTAAAATGTTTTTCATCTTTATCTCATTTTTGTTCATTTCTTCTTATGAACATAATATGTAGTATATAGTTTACAACAAACTTACACATATTAGAAATGTAGACACAATTTTTTTATACTTCTGGGTATAACATAAATGTCTGCAGACCTCTGTTATAGAGGCTACAAAAGTCTAAGATTCTATCTATCCCTTAAACTTTTTACTTGGGTAAGTATTAGTATATGCTAGAACAGGAAAAACACTGGTCTATGAATAAAAAACAAAACAAAACTCAATTCTGTCCACAGTTCAAACAAGTCACAATCTCATTTCTTAGCTACAAAATGTAAGAGCTGCAGCATATTATTCCCAAGGCCACCCCGCTCTAAAAACATGACTCTATGAATTCCAACAGATAAAGAAATCTACAACTAAAACCCTAACCAGTATTTACTCAAAGTGTAGTAAGGGTTCAGTACTGCCAGGAATATTAAATACAAGACATAGAAGTCTAAGTTGTCATCAACACAAACATAGAAAAGGGCATCTATGACGATAACTCTACCTCAAAGAAAATAAGTTAATTGCCAAAAGATCCAGTTTAAATATAAATATCTAGGTGACAGGCACATGTGGCATTCTACATGCGTCCTCACAGTTCTTTAAGGCCTCTAGTTTCTGCTCATGGCATTCATTATATTAGGTTCTATGTTACAGCACGTATCCTGGTGTACAAACTTGGGGTTGTGATGGGTCTTCCAAGAAGTAGAATATCAAGGCATGCGAAAAAGAATTATTCTCCATCCACTTGAGTTAGACTTAAGACTGAATTAAGAGGACCATTATGTGGGAAATTAGACATCTACCCCACCCTGTTACAGCACCTTCTGCTATCCAAAATATTACTTATCAGAAACATAGTCCAAAACCAGGAAAGAGGCACGAGTCCTCTAAGCAGTAAAAGCCCACATAACAAGGACCTAGCACTAATGCTCCATGCACATGCCAGCCCCTTGGCTCCCCACAGAGCCTTCCACCATTTTTACCCACCATTCATTCAACAAGTGCAGTTATGGGTGCTAGTCTCACAGCACACTAAAAATATTAAATTAGAAAGGCAAGGAAACCTCCACAGACAGGTGTGATGAGAGCAAACACAGGATGTAGTTGGTGAAAAACCATATGTTGACAGCTCCTGGAGATTTGGAGAAAGCGGTGGCTCAGGTTTGATAGAAAATGGCCATTCAAAATAATCTTAAAAAGGCAAAGAAATGATCAGAAGCCTGTAAAATTATCCATGGAGATAATTACAGGAAATTCTCAAAAATAAACTGTATCATTTTACCTTAAAAGACAGTACATGTAAGTACCTATCACATTATTTAGTAAGCACTCAATACATTTAGCTACTCTTATTATTACAAGATGAATAATAAGGACTAGTAGAGCTGATGAAAATATCTATGGTCACAGTAATCAGGCAATCAATAAGCACTTACGTGCCTACAAGGTCACCTGCATTGTGCAAGGGCACACGAAAGTTCATCATGATCAACCTAGGAAGCATGATTTTTGATCAAATAAATGGTGAGTTGCACAACACAACAGTTTGAATCAATAAGTAAACAGCACATTGTATTCAGCAACAATTAGAGCTTACTAAGTACTTTCCACTTCTTTTAAAGTACTGTCCTTTATTTAAGTCCAGTATGCAGAACTCGAGACATAAACTGTTTACTTGAAGAGACTCACCAAATGATTAAATGAATATAAAGAAGTGTCACCAAAATGAGTCTTATGATATTCACGGGGGGGTGGGGGGGGGGGGGGGGGGGAGGATCTCTTTCCCCATTACTCTTCAGGCTTAGGTAGAATAAGGATTTAGATAAATTCCCTTTTAAAGAAAATCTTTTTATAGTTGGCGATACACACATCATGATAGACCCTCTCCACTCCTAGGGTTAATACACATTGGGAGGGACCAATTTATACAGGAAGGTACATTAAAATATCTAATTTTCCATGTATATGAAATGTCCAGAACAAGCAAATGTATAGAGATGGAATATAGATCAGTGCTTGCCTCGGGCTAGGAAGGGAAGATGGGAATGTGATGGGGTGATGAAAAAGTTCTAAAACTGTTTGTGGTGGTGGTGCACAATTCTGGAATATACTAAAAACCACTGGATACTGTACACTTTAAATAGATGAGTTGTATGGCACATAAATTATCTCTCAATAAAGCTGTTATTTTAAAACTCTGACTCTTCACAAATCTTGATAAATTCATTCACTGGGGCATTATGGTCAAACTCCATAGGATACACCAGTCTGTTAGTCTTCCCAGCCTCGGTGATCCCATCACTGACAGTCATACAAGGTCCCTTTCTTAGCAATCCAGTCCCTTACCCTCAAATACACTGATCAAGCCACAAGCATGGGGGGAGGGAGGGGCGCCCATTTTGCAAAAGTTAAAAATACTTCACACTGTATTTTAATACAAGTGATTTTTCAAAATAATTATTTTTATAACATTGATAAAGGCACCTATTTATTATAGTATTTTAAGTTAAAAAGAACGTGTTAATACTCTATTGGCATCTTTGAAATGAATGATCCCTGAAGGGTACGTGGAAAAAGACACACCAATGTTTGTAAAATTCCAGAAATATTTTGCCACATCATGGGAATAGGAGAGTTAAAAAAAAAAAAAAAATCTAGCGCTCATACATTTAATGTAACAGGCTCCATGGAGCCCAATCCACCTCCTAGGGAAGACCAGGTTTGTTTGCTAGGACATTTTGGAAGAAGCAACATAGAACAATAAACAAGAGTGAGTAACTAACTCACCTAAGCTGGCACTTTGCTTTCCTGCCTTGAATCCACACGTACATTATGTCTATTTAAGGATCCTACTCAGAGGAGCTCATAACTTGTGGTGGAGACAGACTTACCCTCATCTTCAACAGACTTACCCTCATCTTCAACAGACTTAACCTCATCTTCAATGTCTAGAGCTCAGTGCCTGGCACGGTGCACAAAGTAGGTGAAACTCTCAACAACAATGTGCTGAATGAATGGAGATTTTATCAGCTAATTAGGCCACCTGGCTGTGCTTGCAGCGTGGATTTCTGTTTAGGAACCTTTGGGAAACCCTTTTTTCCCCTCTGGGCCAGCCTTATGAAGCACTTGAACAATAGAATCTTATCACCTAGTTCATCAGCCTAAACTGTAGCTCCCTTTTTATGAGCAACTTCCTGGTAGAGTAAAGCCTTCTGTACGGTCCTTCTTTGGCTACCAGGAGAAGTGCCTGTTGCAGTTTCAAAATAAGTTTAATGTTCTCTAGAGATGAGAAAAATCAAGAAATGGGAAAAGAGTATGCTTAGAGTATATACTCAAAATGTATTTTAGGGTAAAGGCAGATACTATTCGGGGACACAGGTTTTGATCAATTTTTGAAATGATTATGAGGTCTATTTTGGAATACAAACATACTGGTGGCAGCTTTATAACTCAAGAAAAGTTTAAAAAAAACAACAACAACAACACAAAATTACTGAGCCCGGAAAAATGAATAATAAATAAGTGTATAAAAATTGATTACCTTTTTCCATTCCCAGTAAATACAACTTACTAATTAAAATTGTCAAATATGATAGTTTAAGGCAGTCCTATCTAAAAAAAAAAAAAAGAAGGGGGGAAAACAAAGAATAAAGACCAAAACATTACCAATGGTTATGTGATAAGAGCAGTGTTACAGGAGTACTTTTAATTTATAAAATATACATTTCTTTCATACTCATATTTTTCAATGAGCATGTGATACTTTGGTGGTAAGGAAAATAAAGATCTTTTTCCCTCTAAACAAAACATACATTCACCACCAACCCCAAATACAATTTTTTTGAACTTCTATACAGCTTACGGTTTTTATAGAATACTAGTGGTCTAATAAAACTGCTCAAGTACTTTAGGCAACAGCAAGAAGGTGGGGTGGGAAGGGAGGGCCTCTAACTTTTGTAAATGGCCTTTACCAAAGCCCAAAACCTAAGGAAGAAATACCCACATAACCATACTACAGGTCAGAGCGTGGCTTGTGCTGTAAAAGGGTATTTTACAGGAGCAAGAGGAAAGAGCAGTCACTTATGATTAGGAGAACAGAAGTAAAGCTTGCAGACAAGATGACATCTCAGCTGGGATGATCCCTCTGGTGAGGTAACAATAGTTGAAATACAGAGCACATGCTCTGCCCCCCCCCCCCAATTTATTACAGATAAAAATAGTTCAAGTAGAGAACATACACCCAGCCAACCCCCAAACATACTTCATTTTTAAATTTATTTAAAAATATATAATATCTGTCTCACGTGTAGGGTCCAAAAGGCACACACAAAATGAATGAGTACACAAAACAAACAAAAACAGACCCACAGATGTAGAAAACAAGCTGATGGTCACCCAAGGGGGAGAGGGAGGAGGGGAGAGTGGGAGGATGAGACTATCTGTAGCACAAAGCAATGAAAACTTTCCAACCTCACCTAGGTTTCTCCTATTATTGCACTATTCCTTTACCATTTTGGCATCAATCCTGTGTCGAGGTTACTCTGCACTTGTCACTGCACTGAGATACAGTCTTTTTCTTATGGATGTTAATTTTGCTACTTCCCATTAAACTGTCTACCTTTGAGAGTAATGACTGCCATCCATTTCTACTTTATCTTCCCATAATACTCCTTAAATAAATGGGTGCTCAACAGATGTTGACAGATTAAACCTAGTTCTAATAATTGTGACAATGAGCTATTACTGTCACAAAAGATGTCTGTGGAACAGATATTATAACAATAAACAATTAAATCACATTTTTGTACACAGAACAAAGAAGTTAATATATTTTCCCACAGTTACTGAACCAATTGCTGTACTCTGGTTTACCTTGTTTAGAAAGGTGTTTATTAAAAAATAAAGTACTTCAAGCCACCTGTATAGAATATCATCTTTTTCTGTCACAAAGACCTAAGACATTTACTGGGTACTAGGAAGGCGCCAGGTGACACAGTGAATTTGCACAGAAATGGAAGGCAGTCCTAGTTCCCAAGGATCTCAACAGAGTTCACAACTCGAGAAATGTCTTGGTAGTGTCTATACATAAGACAATGTGTTTTTTAAAATGTGAAAAGCTCACAAGAAAAATATATTTTCCAGGAAACACAATCTAGATATTTTAAAGATAATTCTTTCTGAATGTGTTCGTTATATGTGCTTTTATAAAAGTTCAGAAATTCTCTCCTGTACTACTTAAATAAACTGGTAAGTAAACCAAGATAGAAATTTGGAAACATGTTTTAATTTTCTACTTTCTATCATGTAATGGGGAAAAAGGAAGATTGTGCCCGCAAGCTTGCCTGCCGTCCTTATCACAGACGAGGATTAAGAGGGGTGGGGGTTGGAGGTGGATATTAGATGTAACAATACCAGTTAATATCAGGATTCCTACAGCATAGGGAATATAGTCAATAATACTGCCGCCTGGCTGGTGTGGCCCCGTGGTTGAGCATGGACCCAGGCACCAAGAGGTCACTGGTCAGATTCCTGGTCACAGCACATGCTCAGGGTTTTGGGATCCATCCCAGTAGGGGGCGTGCAGGAGGCAGCCCGCAGCTGGATGAATGTTGATTGATGTTGATTCTCATGATGTTTCTATCTCTTTCCCTTCCTCTCTCCCAAGTGGTTTCTCCTTTGTTACTGCTGAGTCTGTTAACTTGTCATGTTTCATATCACTCAGAAAGTTACTAAATAGTGTTTTCATCAACACTCTGGGAAATGGTTAGTATTGCTTTAAAAATAACAACACTGGGCCAGGTGTTCCGACAAAATTCACTCTTCTACGTAAGTAATTTTACAAAAATCACTCAGAATGGAAGAAAAGACTGGATGGAATGTTATTTTTTATGAGTAGCAAAAAAAGACTACAGAGTAACATACCACTGCTACTTTGCTACTTTGTTTATAGGACTGTAACTTGCACATGCACGTGCTCTACTAAGTATGTACAAGAAACTGTCAAAAATGAATGCTTATGAAAACATTCCTTTTCTAAATAAGGTCTCTAACAAGGAATGTGCTGTTTCTAAATATGATTTCTTTAGCAAGTATCGACAGGTACAGCATAGCACTAATGCTCAAGATGAAAAAACCTTTTATACTTGTTTTACTGATAGTAAAAGTTGGTGTTACGAATAATGCCTATGAGTTCAATAGTAGAAGTTAACTTTACCTTTTGTAAGAAGAAAAAGAAATTAATAGAAGATATCTGCTAGGCAGAACTGCATTTTAGAAAACTATTTCTATCCGAAGTCTATTTCTTCCTAATCTCATAGACCCTGGCAACCGGGTTTTCTGTTTTCTTTTTTCCTTTTCCTTCTAACAGAACCTCAAGTAAGTCGGGGTGATACTTTCCACAGTTCAAAGGTTAAGGCAAGTTTGGCTCTACAGGGAACTCTTGACCTCTCCATCACACCCCCACCCCCGCCTTTTTTCTTTCTTTCTTTCTTTCTTTCTTTCTTTCTTTCTTTCTTTCTTTCTTTCTTTCTTTCTTTCCTTCCTTCCTTCTTTCCTTCCTTCTTTCCTTCCTTCCTTCCTTCCTTCCTTCCTTTCTTTCTTTCAAGTTATCTTGATCTGAGAGAGTTTAATGCTCCCAGATGACTGCAAATGCACAAGAGAAAAGATTTTAAGTGCTGAGGAATGAAACTGGGATGGGAAGGAGACCGACAGCAGTCAAGAACCATTTTTCCCTAGAAATCAGCCTCTCCAGGACGCAGGAAACTAGCTTACGCCCAAAGAACCTGCCGCCCAGAAGCCACAACTTCCATCCATCCGCAAAGAAAAGTTGCAAGAAGAGCTCAGCCGGCGAAGGTGCGAGCTTACAGCAGCAAAGACACTCAGCAGGCCCGAACCGCCCTCGGGCGGTGTCTGCGGCGTCGATTGGGCCACTCCAGCTCCGGAAAGCTCTGGGTCTGGGGGTGCACAGCCGACCCGTAGCGACGCGGGCACAGCGCCCGCATCCGCACCCCTCCCAACTACCGCCAGCAGTGGGCGGAGAGACCAAAGGAAAAGAGGGACAATGCTGGGCCGGGCAGGCTATTCCGCGCGCTCCGCCGGTCTCCAGCACCCCTTCCGCCCGGGGCTGCCAGCTGCCGCCCCAAGTTGGCTCCTCGGTCCACCCTTCAAGGCCAGGGCGGCGAAACAGTGGCCGCCGACCTCCCTCCGCCTCGCCACCACCGCCTTCCTCCCTGCCCCGCGGCTCCGGGAGTCCGAGACGAGGCGGCGCGCGCTAGGGGAGGCGGGCGCGCGAAGGGAAGGGGGCGCGCACGAAGGGAGCCGGGCGCGCGGGGGAGCCGGGCGCGCGGCGCTCCCCGAGGACCCGGCGGGTTTTCGGTTGAGACGGGGGCTGAGCTTAGTGTCCGTTATGAGTCTTGGCTCGGGAGGAGCAGCCTGCCAGCCATCCTGGCCCGCCTCTCCCACCGCTTCCATCGGACAGCCAGGCGAGGGCCGGCGACCTCGTCTCCCGCCGGGGCTGGGGCCGCCGGTCGGCGGGCACCTCGGCGCCTGCCCCTGGGGCTGGAAGAGAAAGTGAAATGAAGCGCCTTTCCCCCAAGCAACACCTACCCGTCCCCAGTCCAGGTGCAGCTGCCTCCTCAAGCGCCGCTGGTCCCCGCCCTCGGGCCCCAGGCTCCGTTCTCTTGACAATGGCGCGTCCCCTTTAAGGAATAATCCGATCGGAACCGATCCGTGGTTAAACCTCCCTCCGCTTCTGATTTTCACCGGATTGCTCCCTCTCCCCCGAGCCCGACGGGCGCTCGCCTGTGCTGCGAGCTCTTACCACCCTTCCCCGCCCCGCCCACTCCCTCACCTTGCTGATTGGCGAAAAACACTACAACAGGAACAGCGATTTTCGCACTCCACTGGCCAGTCCGGCCGCCGCTCAGAGCTGCCCCCACCCCACCCCGCCCCTTTTCCCGGGTTGGTCCTGCCTCTAATCACTCTCTGTCTTCTACTCTATCGTTGCTTTGGAGAACTGGCAGTCAAGGCTCACCCTCCCGCCTCCGGAAAGCGAACTTTATTTTTATTGGTAAAAAGACATCTTCCTGTGCACCTGATTGGGCAAGGAAGGAGTCTGCACGCCCCTTATCCATTATCGCTCTCCCTTTACGGGTTCGAGAGATGCAGCCTCTAAGTCCGCTCTATTTTGCCTTTTCCTAAGCGCCTTTCCCTTTAAATGTGGATAGGGACAAAACCACAACCTGTATTGGAGAAAGCCGGAAAAGGAGAAGAGAAAAATTCAAACTCTTCTCCAGATGAGTAATATTTCCCGAGCTGGAATCTCACCCAGTGAATGGAGTGGTTACAATGAATTAGAATACCTGAAACTCTCGCGCTGACTCCTCCTGAGATTTACAGAACAAGTTTTCACTCCCCGTCCACACCGCTCCTGATTCCACTGCATTTCCCTACCCCGAAGAGCTTTAATGAAGCTATCTGCAAACCCGGAGGTGTCCTTGTCTCACGTTCATTCATTTAAAATATTTAAATACTGTCCTTGAAAAGTTCCGTTTAATTCACGTCCTTTGTGTTTTCTTAACGTTTTCCAGGAGAGTTAAGTTACTCTTCTGAGAAGATTGAGTAGATGGTCCCCTCATGCCAACTTCAAGTTGACGTCAGTCCCCCTTGCTAGAACTGTAGCAGAGGGAACCCTGGCTAAGCCCAAGCCAGAACCAGAAGGCTACTCCTTGAAGGGAAGAGGGGATCCGGCACTGGAAGATTAACTCTGCAGCAAAACCTCACGCCTCGAAAGAGGTGAGGTTCTGCCGCAGGCTGGAGGGATCTGCCCTGGAGAGATCATCCCTGAAGGGATGTCCCCACTTTCCCACTGGAGCTGTAAGAACCAAAAGGGTTGTGACTACTAAAACTGGGTATGGTTACGTGCTTTTGATACCCATCTAAGAATGTTAGAGGAAAACGTTTAAGTTTTCCAATTAAGTTTGACACTTTGGACCTCAGAATATTTTAGTGCATTTGTAGTGATAGCTCAGCGGAACCCAGTGGTGCCAAGAAAGCAGCAGTGCTCAGCAGTGTCCTAGAAGGGGGGTTAGTGACAGAAAGGGACATAAGCAACCGTAGTCAATAGGACTTTTCTGTGAGTGCGGGTGAAAAATCTCCTGGGGATACCCATTAACATCAAAGAGTGAGAAAAGGGAAACATTGTAGGTGGTGAGGACAAGAGACAGGAAAACATCTGGATTATCTATATATATAAAAGGCTAATGTGCTAAGTGTCCGACCATCCACCAGTCGCTATGACGCGCACTGACCACCAGGGGGCAGACGCTCCACACAGGAACTGCCAAGCTGCAGTGACTTGGCAGTGGCAGTTCTCTGGTGACACACCTGGAAACCAGAGAGGAGGCAGCCCGATCTTCCCGGGGCCACATGATCCCACCTTTGGCCATGGGTTATGTTAGTGCTGGGGCACTGTTGGCCCCAAATCTGGTTTAATGCATAGCTGCATTTGCATTCCACATCCTATAAGACAGCAAATTTGCAGAGTGCCCTCTCGCACTCCAAGACCCCTCGGGGATGTCAGAGAAACCCCTCGGTTTCAGCCCAATCCTCATGAGCCAGGCAGAGGGACCCCACCTGCCGGAGGGACCCTGCTCACTCTGCAGACGCCAGGGAGGGACCACTGGATGTTGGCTCCAGGGCATGTCAGGCCCGTCTTGCCCAGTCCTGCCCCACTGGCCACCTTCTAATTAATTTCCTTTCAATGCGCATGAATCTGTGCACCAGGTCACTATCCTATCTAATAAAAGAGAAATATGGTAATTAGCCATACCTCCGCTACCCTTCCCATTGGCTAATCAGGGCAATATGCAAATTAACTGCCAGCCAAGATGGCGGCCGGCAGCCAGGCAGCTTGAAGCGAACATGAGGCTTGCTTGCTTCAGTGACGGAGGAATCCAACGTTCCCCGCCTGCTGCTGCCGGCCTCTGAGCTTGCAGTTTGAAACATTGTTACAAATATAGAAGCTAAACCAGCCGTGGGCAAACTACGGCTCGTGGGCCGGATCCGGCCCGTTTGAAATGAATAAAACTAAAAAAAAAAAAAGACTGTGCCCTTTTATATAGTGATGTTTACTTTGAATTTATATTAGTTCACACAAACACTCCATCCATGCTTTTGTTCCAGCCCTCCAGTCCAGTTTAAGAACCCATTGTGGCCCTCGAGTCAAAAAGTTTGCCCACCCCTGAGCTAAACAAAACCCCAGAAACCTGCTTTCAGCCAGCCGGGATCTCAGAGTTGGAGTTGAAACAGTGTTTCGATTATAGAACCCAAACAAACCAGATACCTGCTTTCAGCCGCCGAGGCCTCAGAGCTGGAGCCAGAGCTAAAGCTGGCCCAGAATAAAAAAAAAAAGAAAAGAAAAAAAGGAGCAGTTGGGAGCTTCAGTCACCCGCCAGCCTGAAAACAGCCCTCAGCCCCTCACCCAGACTGGCCAGGCACCCATGCGGGGACCCCCACCCTGAAGGGGGTGTGACCAGCTGCAAACAACCATCATCCCCTCACCCAGACTGGCCAGGCACCCCAGTGGGGACCCCCACCCTGATCCAGCACACCCTTCAGGGCAAACAAGCCGGCCCCCACCCGTGCACCAGGCCTCTATCCTATATAGTAAAAGGGTAATATGCCTCCCAGCACCGGGATCAGCGGAGCCGCGAGGCCTCCCGGCACCGGGATCTGGTTCCCAGACTTTTTAATTTCACAGGCAGGTAAAATTTGCAAGGAATTGTTCAGGAATTGACATAAGCTTAACTTTTTATTTTGCAAAGTAAAGGTATAAAAATAACTATAGCCCTAGCCATTTTAGGAGTTTTATATTTTAAGACTATTTTTATTATAGAGATATTAATAAGGTCTTAACTTACTCAAAATACATTAGTTCTGCTGGTATGTTACTTTTCTGCCATTTTTCTCTCCTTTATCATTACTAAACAGATCCATTGTATGAAAATGTGAATTCTAAACAGACCCATTCTAAACAGATTCATTGTATGAAACATCCGTTGTATGAAAATATGAATTTAAAAAAGAGGTAAGTCAAGGATTAAATACTGACTTTATAGGTAAATTACTTTGATGGATTTTTAAAATATTACTCAGTTTAGGTCCATTTCCATTCAAAGTTTTTCAGAAATAAAGGCATTATATAAAGAAAGACACCTATGCCCTAACCAGTTTGGCTCAGTGGATAGAGTGTCGGCCTGTAGACTGAAGGGTCCCAGGTTCGATTCCAGTCAAGGCCATGTACCTTGGTTGCGGGCACATCCCCAGTAGGAGATGTGCAGGAGGCAGCTTATCAATGTGTTTCTCTCATCAGTGTTTCTAACACTTTATCCCTCTCCCTTCCTCTCTATAAGAAAATCAATAAAAAATATATTTAGAAAAAAAAAGACACCTATGTTCAGTACCATCTCCTTTGTCTACTCTATCACTAAAAATATCTTTGAATTCAGCAGCCATAAGCATACATAGTGGTTACTTTTCAGATTAGATTTTAAGTTAATTTTCTTAAAGGAATGAACAGATCGTCTGTCCAGGTTGGGATGATTATGGTGATATAACTTTGAAACTATCTTAAAACTTTGTTAAGCCTGGCCAGTATTGCTCAGTGGTTGAGCATTGACCTACAAACTAGGAGGTCACAGTTCAATTCCAGGTCAGGGCATATGACCAGGTTGTGGGCTTGATCTCCAGTGCAAGGGGGGGAGGGGGGGGGGACGGGAGGGCGGGGGGGGGGGTGGTACAGGAGGCAGCCAATCAATGATTCTCTCTCATCATTGATGTTTCTCTCTCTTCCCTCTGAAATCATTAAAAATATATTTTAAAACCCATTGTTAGACTTTAATGCATATTTTAAAGTGTTGCTTTGGAAAGTATGCATTATTTGTAACTAGAAAGGGATGTGGTCTCTTTAAAAGAAGATTGAAAAAAGTTGTTTTTAATGTGTTCCCAGTGTATGAGTTGAAGGAAAGTTGGTGGGAAAATATAGGCACTCTTTTTAATTCATTGCTACCATCTATCAACTTATTGTCTGATTTAGGAAAAAAATTCATGAATTATCCAAAGAAGTAGAAATACCTGATTAGGGGAGAAAGTCACATGATCAAACCACTGGAAGAGGAGTATACCACATGACTAATGTCCTTTGGGGGTTCCTGTCTGTTGATAGAGAAGCAGAAAAACAAAGGACAAAGGAAAGTCTCTTTAATTAATCCTACCAACTAAGCAAAATAAATAGATCACTTGTTTCAGCAATAGAAGCAAACTGTTAACAATTGAGAATGGCCACCTGCAGGTGCTTTTGAACAGAAGCTGCCCAAGAGCCCGGAATTGCTATTGTTTAACACAAGGGTCAGCTAACTTTTTTTGTAAAGGGCCAGAGAGTGAATATTTTTGTTTTGCAGGCCATATATATATACTCTCTGTCACACTCCTCAGTTCAGTCGCTGTAGCACAAAAGTGGCCATACAGAATACATACATGAATATGCAGGGCTATGTTCCAATAAAACTTGACTTATGGACACTGAAATGAAATTTTAATTTTCATATATCAACAATATATCATTCTTCTTTTGATTTTTTTTCAATCATTTAAAAATATAAAAGCCTTTCTTCGCTTGCAAAACGAGATAGTGGGCCAAATTTGCCTATGGGCTGTAATACTGACTCCTGTTCATTCTTTTGTTTGTTTAGTACCTAGTATGTGTCAGGTACTATGGTAGGCCTGGGGAATATAATGGCTAACAAGATAGACATGGTCCCTGTCCTCATGGAGCTTATGGTAAAATAAACAAATATATAATTAGAATAAACTCTTAAGAAACAGCAATGAAGAAAAAATAAAGGATGCTCTCAACTGTGAGTTGTAATGTAGACTAGGAGACTTCCTTGACAAAAACTGAAAAATTGGTATAAATCGTCACAGTGAAATAGGGGTTGGAAAGGAGGAAAATATGTCAGGCACAGCCCTTTGACAGCACTGAAAGTCCCATCTGCCTGGAAAATGCAAAGTGAAGGGGAGACAGTTAAGATGGAGAAATAGGTAAAAGTAAAAGCCTAGTAGGTCTTGATTTAGAGCAGCAGAAAGCCACTGAAAGCTTTCAATCAAAGCAATGACGTGGTCAGATTTGCATTTTTAAAAGATCACTAACTACAGTGTGAAGAATAGATTAGTAAGGGGCAACAGTGGTGACTATAATAGGCAAAGGGTGCCCTGACCAGTTTGGCTCAGTAGATAGAGCGTCGGCCTGCAGACTGAGGGGTTCCGGGTTTGATTCCGGTCAAGGGCATGTACCTTGGTTGCGGGCACATCCCCAGTAGGAGATGTGCAGGAGGTGGCTGATCGATGTTTCTCTCTCATCGATGTTTCTAACTCTCTATCCCTCTCCCTTCCTCTCTGTAAAAAAAATCAATAAAATATATTTAAAAAATAAAAATAAAATACGCAAAGGGTTCTAGACTCCAGATGCTAAGCTCTAGAATCAATATTACTACTGTACTATGGCAGGCACTATTTTTAATACTTACATGTATTAACTCATTGAAATTTCACAACAACCCCTAAGTAAAGATTATTCTCTTCTCTTTATTGAGGACACTTAACTACATGCTCTCTCTCAATTTCTTCCCTTAGTTCACCCTCAGTTGCCTCTAATTTATAGAATTCTGGAAAGCAATTGCGGGAAAGAGGTAAGAGTGAGGAGGAAAGAGGAGGCAGAAAGAAACGAAGAAGGTATGTTTTGTGGGACCATAGCCTTGGCTCAGACCCAGTCTCTTTTCCAAAAGATTATATTGTTGACTGGGAATAGGGCCCAAATTCAAAAAGGGTATCTGTGGCAGTACTCACTGCTACAAATATATACCCAACACCATGTTTGGGACATATTTACACTAAAAAAGTCCCCACTGTTGATCTAAAAATCAAATCTGACTGGGCATCCTGTATTTTGTCTGGCAAGTTTACACTAAGAAAACAAACACATTCCCTCCCATTAACTTAGATGTCAGCTGGAGACACCTGGCCCCTTATGATTTAGAAAATGAGCCTGAACAAGTTCAAAAGCCTTCCCAAAGATTTTTGTGATTACCAAGGCAGGGGTGTGGGATGGGGAATTCCGTGTTCACCTTTGACTCCAGGTTCATTCTTTGTCCCTGACAACTCACTTCTGAGTTCTTCCAATGTCAAGAAAACCAACAAACCTATGGATGCATCATGAGAGGGGTAGATTTCACAGGGGAACTGGGAGTTGAAGGGAGCAGTCTCATCAGGCACAGCTTCACAAACAGCTCAAAGCAGTATTTTAGAATCCTTCCTGCCACCTACCACCAATGGTTTCTCATGGCCCTCAGCCATGATCCCTGGGTCACTCCCCCGCTTGACACACGCCCTTTTCCCTCCTCTGCCTTCTCCACATTCTCCTAGTAGCAAAGAATTCTTCTTCTCCTATTGAGCAAATTCTCAAACTAAGCAGTTTTGACTCCCTCTCTAAAGCTTTGTCATCAGCTGATATCTAAGATCTCAGGGTCTCAATCACTTATTCAAAACAAAGACAATTTGAAATTCTCCCCAAAAAGAATTCTGATGCCAGCAGTTGAGACAATATTCACTCTACTTTTAAATTGTAGTCATGATTTTATTTTATTATTATTTTTTTTTTGTCAGCATGCAGGAAAAGGAAGGCTATCTCTTTTGGTTGTATCCAGTTGGACCCATTTTTACTAGTTACATCATCATTTTCTTGGGAAAAGTTCAATTGCAGTTTGCCCTGTGCCTAGACACATCATAAGTTTAAGAAAATGAATGTAATGGGCAGTATTTTGAATTCCATTAGGGTTTCCAGAAAAACATGTGTGTGTTTTTCTCTGCCTTTAAATCTGATTCCAAATTAAAGCTGATTACTTTTGTCAAGGTAAAGAAAGAATGTATTGGTAAATACCATAATTGGCTATAGCTGGAGGCATTACTTGATCTTTTGGGGGAGAAAAAAATGAAATATACTACCAGGTAAACTCCTCAGGAAAGAGAGAGGAGGAAGGATAAAGGGGGCAGAAAGGTATGAAAAACATGGTCTCTGTGGAACCAGTGCATGTGCCTTGGCTCAGACCCTATTCCATTATCATTTCCAAGTTTATCTTCTAAATTTAGCTTTACTTGCCTATTTTCCGGATGGTTCCTAGATAAACCAGGTAAAGATACACAGATATAATAATCCTGATAGACAAGTAGGATAATAATATGAAGATTTACAAATACATATTTCTGTGAGGTCCTCTCTAGCAAAATGAAAGAGAATTTGATCAATCATACAGAATCATTTAAAATTAGCTTTGCCACAATTATCTCAATATTTAGTCATCTATTGATTAGTCTGTTTTTTTATTTTTGTTTAAACTATAAAAACATTAATATTTTACAAATAAATGTTTTCCAAATAAAACAAATGAAAACCTTGATGTTTTACTCTCTTTCTGCAAGTGTAAATTTGGCCTAAATTTTAATGTATTAATAACTGATGTTGAGACTATATGTATATTTATATTTATGTATTAACCGTATATTAATTATGTAAATGATGAGCTGATTAATAATATAACATCCACATTGACAATATAATAAACCAGAAATTGTTTTATTTTCTACATATAATAAAAATACCAACATAGTAAATATTTTACAAATCAACTAAAAAAATAAAAAAACCCTTTCAGTAAACAATCCCTTTAATATAGCAAAAAGCCCAGAATAATAATTAGATAATATTCTGAATGGTCCTTCAGAGAGACATCTTACCTTTAAAGAAATATCCTCTTACAGTAAAGCAATGTAAATCTTTATCTGTGAGGGGTTTTCCCCCTCAAGAAAATACTCAACTTTCCATGTCCCAGTACTTGAGCAGGTCACATTTTCCAACTTTTATAAACTGTATGTAAATATCTGATGGCTGTTGTAAAATCCCACTCAACACAATTTAGTATTTTGGATCTATTTATAGAAGTCCTGTTATATGAACCTTTTTAGCCTGTACATGTCGGCCTGGTAATTTTCATGCAAATAAGAAAACCATTTGTTCTAGCTTCCAAAATGGTATGATATCAAAAGTGTCCTTGTGACTGAGGACTGTCCTGCAAAAGCAGCAAAAATGTTGGTAATATCAAGTCTAAAGTGGCAATGCTAATGGGAGACCCATGGCTCTTCCTGGCCAGCAGAATGGCGTCAACAGGCATTGCTGAGTGATGGCAAGGGAAAAAGCATCTGGGCTTCAAGTCAGTCTCTTGCCTGATGGAGATTCTGCCAGCCTCAGAGAATCTGGGTTTTAGTTGTTGTTTTTAATAGCAATCGCATTACAGACCCCAACCTATAATTCTTGCACCATCTCATACTATTCTGATACTTGGATGAAATAGGCTTATATGCTATTCCCAAGATTCCTTCATTACTCTTGCCTAAATCACGAGAAAGGTCTCAGAAGAGTAGGGTCCAAGAAGGTTAATAGAGAAATTAAGAGAGTAGCATTTAATCAGGGTGGCATCAGAGCAGCTGAGATAAAGCAGCTTGGCTGTAGCTCCCATAAATTGCCCTAAGAAACCTATAAGTGAAACTGAGGAGGGTGAGAATAAAACAAGACAACAGAATCATTAAGGCCTCTCAGCTTATTCAATACCCATGAACAGACAAGCCAAATAAGGCATAAACTATTGTCAGTGTTTGGAGACTGCATTCAAGTGTCTTAAAGAATCTGGAAATAAATAAGGATCTAAAGGTCATCTTCAAGTTCATTGTAAAACCAACACATACTGCTTTAGAGAGGAGAAATCCAAAGTCACCATAAAGAGAAAGGCTCCAAACTCTACAAGACTTTGAAAAGAATAAAGTGTGACATCATATCTAGTGGGGTAAAAGTCCATCAGGACAGGAATGGTTAGCCATGGAGGCAAAAAAATAAAAAGTCACAGACAACTGCTGACAGCCTTCATCCAAACCTTTATGGAGAGAGGACATGTTGCTCGAAGGAGCCAATTTGTCAATCCCAGTGGCAGAAATACTATTATTACATGTGTTCTACATGTGCTAACTTCCTAACTTCCTAAAAATACCATGCAATCCTGTATTGGTAGAGGTGTTTTCACCACAAATGGCAGAAACCAACCCTAACTAGCTTAAGCAAGAAGAGCACATTTGTGAGAGAATACAAGGATATCTCCAGGAAGGGCAAAGCCACTGAGCCTCTGAAGACCTAGAAGATGAAGCCGCAGACACTGCCACAGGCTCTCTCCCTCTGGTGCCCATGGTCCTAAACTCAGTATGTTGACAAAATTGGGTTTCAGAGCTTGTAAGGTGAAGGCGAAGGCGAAGGCTCTCAACAATGACACAACGGATGTCATTTCCACCAGTTGGGTAATTGCAGGCTCCTAGAGACAGTTGCTGGCCTTTCTGACATGATAATCCTTTTCTTACTTAATAAAACATTTTTATTTCATTCGGCTGGTGTGGCCCAGTGGTTGAGCATTAACCTATGAACCAGGAGGTCATGGTTTCATTCCCAGTCAGAGCATATGCCCAGGTTGTAAGCTCATCCCCAGTGAGGAGTGTGCAGGGGGCAGCTGATCAATTCTCTCTCACCCCACTGGAAAAAAAAGAACCTTGTGACATAACCCAAATCAAGGCAGTTTTGGCTAAGGAGCAGTTCGCATCAGGAGCCAAAATGCTATATGATTATTAGTTTTCTGACATGTCCAAGAAGTTCATTGCCTCTTCAACAATCAAATCCATATATATATATATATATATATATATATATATATATATATATATCCTCCTATCTAATAAAAGAGAAACATGGTAATTAGCCATAACTTCGCTACCCTTCCCATTGGCTAATCAGGGAGATATGCAAATTAACTGCCAACCAAGATGGCAGCCGGCAGCCAGGCAACTGACACGAACAGGAGGCTTGCTTGCTCCAGTGACGGAGGAAGCCAACGTTCCCCGCCTGCTGCTGCTGGGTTCTGAGCTGCTCTCTAAGAAACACTGTTACAAATATAGAAGGTAAACATTCCCCAGAAACCTGCTTTCAGCCAGCCGGGATCTCAGAGCTGGAGTCGCAACAAAGTTTCAAATACAGAAGGTAAACAAAGTCCAGAAACCTGCTTTCAGCAGCCGAGGTCTCACAGCTAAAGCCGGCTCTCAGCTCCAGTGACAGCCATAGAAGGTAAATAAATCCCAGAATAAAAAAAAAAAAAGGAAAAAAGGAGAGGCTGGAAGCTTCAGTCACCTGCCAACCTGAAAACGGCCCTCAGCCCCTCACCCAGAATGGCCAGGCACCCCAGTGAGGACCCCCACCCTGAAGGGGGTGTGACCAGCTGCAAACAGCCCTCATCTCCTCACCCAGACTGGCCAGGCACCCAAGCAGGACCCCCACCCTGAAGGGGGTGTGACCAGCTGCAAACAGCCATCATCCCCTCACCCAGGCTGGCCAGGCACCCAAGCGGGACCCCCACCCTGATCCAGAACATCCTTTAGGGCAAACCAGCTGGCCCACACCCGTGCACCAGGCCTCTATCCTATCTACACTAATAAAAGAGAAAAATGGTAATTGGCGTACGACGATACCCTTTTCATTGGCTAATCAGGGCTATATGCAAATTAACTGCCAACTATGATTGGCAGTTAACTGCCAACCAAGATTGGCAGTTAACTGCCAACAAGATGGCAGTTAATTTGCATATGTAGGCACAATGCAGGGAGGCGAAAGGGAAAGCAGGAAGAAGCCCCCTGCCACTGACAGTGATCAGAAACCCAGGGGGGAGCTAAGAGCTGGGGGGCAGGGCAAAGGCGGCCCTGGGGCCGCCTTTGCCCTACCCCCCAGCCATGATTGGAGAATCAGGCGCCTTTGCCGCCCTGGCCAGTGATAGCAGGAAGTAGGGGTGGAGCCAGAGATGGGAGCTGGACATGGTCGAAGCTGGCAGTCCTGGGAGCTAGGGGCCCCTTGCCTGGGCCTAAAGCGGAGCCCATGATCGCGGGGCCGCTGCAGCTGCGGGTCCCCGCTGCCCGAGCCGGACGCCTCAGCCAGAGGCGTTAGGCCTGGGCAGGGGCGGAGCCCGCAACCGCGGGGAGCTGGGGGTCCCCTGCCCAGGGCTGACACCTCTGCCGGAGGCCTCAGGCCTGGTCAAGGGGCTGATCCGTTGATTGTTGATCGGAGGGTGATGAGGGTCAACTCTTCTGGCCGAGGCATCAGGCCTGGGTGGGGGGCTGAGCCGGGGATTGGGGGGATATGATGGTCCCCTTGCCCAGGCCTGAAGCCTGGGTCAGAGGCGTCAGGCTTGGGCGGGGGGTGGAGCAAGCGATCAGAGGGAGATGGGGGTCCCCTGCCCAGGCATGATTCCTGGGCCAGAGGCCTCAGGCCTGGGCGGGTGCCAGAGCCAGTGATCAGGGGGAGATGGGGGTCCCCTGTCCAAGCCTGACACCTCTGGCAGAGACGTCAGGCCTGGGCAAGGGGCCGATCCTGCGATTGGAGGGTGATGGGGGTCAACGCCTGAGGGCTCCCAGTATGTGAGAGGGGGCAGGCTGGGCTGAGGGACACTCCCCCCCCCCCACCCAGTGCACGAATTTCGTGCACCGGGCCCCTAGTATAGTAAAATGGTAATATGCCTCCCAGCACCAGAATCAGCTGAGCCACGAGGCCTCCTGGCCTGGGATCAGTGGAGCCACAAGGTCTCCCGAACCCGGGATCAGCGGAGCCGCAAGGCCTCACTGCCCCTGTGTCAAGCGGAGCTGCGAGGCCTCCCAGCACCGGGATCAGAGGAGCCTGAGGCCTCCCAGCACCGGGATCAGCTGAGCCGCGAGGCCTCCCGGCCTGGGATCAGTGGAGCCACAAGGCCTCCCGAATCCAGGATCAGCAGAGCAGCGAGGCCTCTTAGCACCGGGATCAGCTGAGCAGTGAGGCCTCACTGCCCCTGTGTCAAGCGGAGCCGCGAGGCCTCCCAGCACCGAGATCAGCGGAGCAGCAAGGTCTCCTAGCACTGGGATCAGCGGAGCCAAGAGGCTTCCTGGCCCCTGGAGCAGCGTGATCAGCCCTGCTCTGTGCCTGATAGGGGGGAGCTCCCCAATCCCCTGATCAGCCCTGCTCTGTGTATGACAGGGTGCGGCACCCCAACCTCCCCATCGGCCCTGCCCTGAGTGTGACAGGGGGGAGCTCCCCAACCCCTCCATGGGCCCTGCTCTGTGTGTGACGGGGTGGAGACACAACCTCTCCATCAGCCCTGCCCTGAGTGGGACAGGGGGGAGTGCCCCATCCCCCTGATTGGCCCTGCTCTGTGGGTGACAGGGGGCGGTGTCCCAACCTCCCCATCGACCCTGCCTTGAGTGTGACAGGGGGCGACGCCCTAACCCCCCAATCGGCCCTACCCTGAGTGTGACTGAGGGTGGCATTGCAACCTCCTGATTCGCCCTGCTCTGTGCATGACAGGGGGCGGCGCACCAACTCCCCAATTGGCCCTGCTCTGAGCCCAACCAGGAGCTGCGGGGCAGGCACCTAGGGATTGGGCCTGCCCTCTGCCACCCGGGAGTGGGCCTAAGCCAGCAGGTTGTTATCTCCCGAGGGGTCCCAGACTGTGAGAGGGCACAAGTGGGGCTGAGGGACACCCCTCCCCCGCCAGTGCACAAATTTTTGTGCACCGGGCCTCTAGTATATATATATATATATATGATTGGAAATGCAATTTGATTCAATGGACAGATCCATCTGAAACCCAGAATGCTCAATTAAGCAAAACACTACGTTTTTGTCTGTTGTAAAAGCAAAATTAGATTCTCTACAAGCTGTATTTTGCTTGTAACAGGAACAAGTTGGCATACTCAAAGAAGAACAAGAAGTCCAAGTTGCTAAATCAGAGTGAAGGAGAGGGAGAGTTATAGGAATGAGGTCAGAGAGGTGGGCCAGGTCAGTAGGGCCTTGTAAACATGGGTAAAAACTGGGTTCATATTTTAAATGCAATAGAAAACCATTGTAGGGCTTTACTCTGCTGAATGACATCATCTGATTTACTAATTAAAGAAGATAATTCTGGATTCCATGTAAAGAATGAATTGTGTGAGGGCAAGACTGGGCTGCAGAGACCTGCTAGAAGAATGTTGTAAAAGACTAGAGGAGAGATTTTGATAGCCTGGACTTGAATAGTAACAATGGATGTGGTGAGATTTCACTGGATCCTGGATATGATGATAATAGAGCTGACAGGACTTACTGACGGATTGAAAGAAAGGCGTTCAGGATGACTCTCAGATCAATGGAGCGAAAGGTGGGTTCTGAGGAGGGAAATACAAGGAAAGGAGCAGATTTGGGGAAGGAAACAAAGAGTAGGAGATAACCAAGTAGACAAACAAGGGGAAGTTATCAAGTAGGAGCTAGGAAATGAGTCTGGAGTTCAGGGGAGTAGTTAGGGCCAGAGAGATAAACTGGGAGGCTTCAGTGCATAGATGGTGCATTTAAGGCCATGGGATTAGGTGAGAGTACCTAGGAAATGAGCATAAATGAACATAAAGAAAAGGCTGCTCAGCCAGTGTGGCTCAGTGGTTGAGCACTGACCTATGCACCAAGGAGTCACCAGTTCAATTCCAGATCCTTCAGGGCACATGCCCAATTTGCAGGCTCCATCCTCAGTGGGAGGCCTGTAGAGGCAGCAATCGATGATGATGTTTCTACCTCTCTCTCCCTCTCCCTTCCTTTCTCTCTAAAAATCAATAAAGAAATAAAATAAAATAAAATAAAATAAAATGAAATGTCAAAATTTTAAAAAGGCCAGCAACTGAGTCCTGATATGCTCCAACATTTAACATTCTTGGAAGGACTGGGCAAGGAAGTAGGAGAAGCAGAAAAGAGATGTGACCTGGAAACCAGGTGAAGAAATATTTTAGGAGGGAATGGTCACCAAATTAAATGCTATTAAGAGGCCAGCCAAGGTGAGAACTGAGATATGACCACTGGATTTGGCAAAAGGAAGGTTTTTATTTTATCTTAATAAGAGCATTCTTGGAGGAATAGTCAGTGCAAATGCCAAAAATGGAGTGAGTTGAATTGAAAATATGAGGTGACAAAGTGGAGTCAGTAATAACAGCCAATTCTTAATGGATCATTGCAATACAAAGTAGGAAAATGTGACATTACTTGAGGGGAACAAGGATACTGGAGAGAATTTATATCCTGCTTGTAGTCTGATGGCACTGATCAAGATGAGAAGGAAAAACTGTGACTGTAGAGGAGAGGGACTATTGCTGGACTGAAAACACTGATGGGCCAAAAGGACAGGATCTGATGCACATGTGGGAATGCTGGCTTCAGATGGGAGCACTTGTGGTTATGCAGAATAACAGAAGCGAAGGCAGAGTACATAGGTACAGATGCTGGCAGGCTGATAGATTTAGTGAAGAAAATATGAGATGGTTTTCTCCCAACTGCTTCTATTTTCTTACAAGAGTGGTCATTATCTAAAAGTAAGAAATGTGCCCGGCTGGCGTAACTCAGTGGTTGAGCATCAACCTATGAACCAGGAGGTCACAGTTCGATTCCCAGTCATGGCACATTCCTCGGTTGTGAGCTCAATCCCCAGGGTGGAGCGTGCTGGAAGCAGCCGATCAATGGTTCTCCCTCGTCATTGATGTTTCTCTCTCTCTCTTCCTCTCCCTTCCTTTCTGAAATCAATACAAAATATATATTAAAAATAAATAAATAAAAATGAAAGTAGAGTGAGGTGGGAATATTTGAGGTTTGAAGATAGAGGCGAAGCTGTGAAATAATTATCTAGAAGAGCGAGAAAGACCAGGGAAATGTAGCAAGACTGTTGAACAAGATAAGGCTGACTTGAAATTTATGGTTTAAAATTTTGAAGTAAGAGCAGTCAACATAGTTGCATATTGTTCTCTAGTCATGTTCAACAGGTCAGTGCTGATATGAAATAGATAATGAATTGTGCTTAAGACAGGGTTGAGTTTTCCTAGTAAGATGGAACGTGAGAGGAACAAGACAGACATGAGTTTAGGCAATGGAGTGATTGATTATAGTAAGCCACATAAGGAGAAAAGTATAACATAGGTAGAAAAATGGACAATGAAGATTAGTTTCTCCAAAGAGACTGTGTGGGAGTGATAGTAATGGTAAAGTTAGAAAGACAAGAGATGATCAGTCAGAAGAATATTGGACCACTGAAAATCAAGATTTTTGGAGGTGATATAGTGATGTGGTAAGAGTCCTCTAAGGCATAGGACCATGATTGTGTTTTGCTGAAATGTAGTCAAGGAAAATAATATTAAAAGTGAGACTATTAAGGAACTCAGAGATGAGGGTGTTTGCATGGATAGTTTTTGTGAATGCTACAGTCACCAAACATAGGGGCATGAGTGATGGTGGAGAGAAAGACAGAAAACCAGAATCTAAACTCATCACTGAATAAGGAAGAGTTAGCAAAAGGCTGGTCGATGGCTCAATACAGGGGGATAGTGGTCTGAAAACACGTGCTTCAAAGAAGCTGAGTAGGTTGTTGTGTTTAGGGAAAACAATAAAAATATCTGAAAGTAGCAACAAGAGTCAAGGAAACCACCTCTAGGTCCTCTGTAAATGGAGCGCAGGAGAGGACACAGCAACCACTTGAGAAAGCTGAGAAGGGTGTAGTGTCTTCAAAGGCTAGCCAAGCTTCAATTAGGGAAAAATGAACCATATATTCCAAAGTACAGGGTGGAAGGGTTTGGCTGCTTAGGGAGGAGAGGAAGATTGACTCAGATCAGTGCATGTACTAAACTCTATGAAATAATAATCCAGTGGTTCTCAACCTTCTGGCCCTTTAAATACAGTTCCTCATGTTGTGACCCAACCATAAAATTATTTTCGTTGCTACTTCATAACTGTAATGTTGCTTCTGTTATGAATCGTAATGTAAATATCTGATATTCAGGATGGTCTTAGGCGACCCCTGTGAAAGGGTCGTTCGACCACCAAAGGGGTCGCGACCCACAGGTTGAGAACCGCTGTAAATAATGAATGACCCAGTGGCTCGGAGTTCTGTTTGTGCTCTGAAGTAGTTAAGGTATTCGGCATAATGAAATTAATTCTGACGGTCACTCAAGAGAAGGTGGTAGTGTCAATCTTCATTGTAGTCTCTGCCTTGTGCCTGATTTCTTGGCACTCTGTAGGCGGTATCATGATCATTGGGAAGTGGCAACCTTGTCAGCTGTGTGGCCCTCCCTCCAATCCTGCTGAAGATGGTGTGGCAGGAGGGAGAGGGCTGATTTCACTATGGCCAAACAAGTTCTCGTGCCCTTGCTTAAATCCTCAGAGCCTTTCCACAGATATGTTCCATTAAGTCATCAAGAATATATTCCCTTGGAAAATTCCTTCCTTCAGTGTCCAAAGGCACATCAATCAACAGCTTAAACAGTTCTAAGGTGGCCTGCTTATCCTGTGAATTCTTTGGTATTGAGAGGAAAAGGCACCCACCTAGGAATCGCATCGGCCTTTCCAAGGTTACACCAATTAAAATAGATGTGATGTAATGGCTCTGTCCCAAAGGACTTAAAGTCACTAAGAAAAAGTCTCATAATTGATGTTCATTAAACCTCTTAAATTCCATAAAAGATGGCCTATATGAAAATAATTCTTTAAAGTGTATTTTCTTTTTGACAGTTGTGATCTTACTTCCCCAAGCATATTTCAAACATATATTGACATTCACTGTTAGTCTGGATATAGCTTAAAAATATAAAGCAATTCAGTGACAGTTTTGAAAATTAAGAGAGAGAGAGAGAGAGAGAGAGAGAGAGAGAGAGAGAGAGAGAGAGAACTTAGAGGCTGCTAGGTGTTTATCCAACAATGAACTATTCTGGATATAGTAGGAGGACTAGAGTTCAAAGTACTGAAACTCACATCCCAACAAGCTGAAAGCTATCTACAGAGCCTGAGTCACAGCCTTTCACCCCAACACCTCAACATAAATTCATGACACACGCTGATGTTTGAAACAATGTGTGTTTTGTTTTAAAGTTTCAAGTCCAAGGTGTTAATGCTTACTACTGGAGTTTGGAATGCCCAGATGGTTGGGCTTGACAACTGGCTTAAACATGCCTGAGTCTTGCTGGGACACAACATAAGGTTAATGCAGGTGGTTAAAGCAGACAATTTAAAAATACATTGTTGTTATTATGATTTGGAGTAAGTCTTAATGAAAGCTAAATTCAAAAGTATAGTGAAGAGCATTTGAGATCTTGCTTCCAGGCGTAAGTCATCAGTTTGGCTCAAAATAAACTTATAAAAATTCAACAACGACAAAAAGTATAGTGGTGAGACAGATGAAAAATAAGATTTGATCAAAGGGACTTGAACTAGAAAAGCTTCCATGAAAGTTTAAAACAGATGACTCTTGTATGCTCAAACTTTCCCACTTTTACAACTCCACCTATGTATATTGTATAGTCATTATTCCCCCAGAGACTCTTCTCCAGATTTTTCTTCTCAAGCCCTTTCCCAAAGCTGCTGCCAAAATCAACTTCCTCTGTTGCCATTTAGACAATGTCACTCCCTTCCTAAAATTCCCTTTAATGGCCTTTGCTGGTCTTTGTGTTAGTGGCAGACTTCTTGCCCAGCCTTTAGGACAAACACTATTCCTGCCCAGATTTATTTAAAGTTCTTACCGAGCCACATGTCATTTTCCTCTCTACGTTGACTGATTACCTTTTAGTTTCTTAACTTTTTTATCCTCATTAACGTTTGATTGTATGTAAACATTTTATTTAGTTTGGGTCAATAAGAATTCTCCATTTTACCTTTACCTTCTCCCTCACCCCAACACAAATACATACACACTAAAAATCTTTAGCACTATTTGCCTTATTCAAATTTCTTCCGGAATCTGATTATTTTTGTAAGAACTACACAAGTAACCATCCACACTGAAAATTTTTATTTAATAAAAACCAAACAACAGCAAAAACAAAATCCTCTTGAAAGATGAAAATAATGTTGTGGAATTTCCCTAAGGAATGAAAAGACTTTTCTGAATGAGTCACAGGAAAAAAATATCCAATGATATTATTATGGGCATCTTCTAGGAAAAGGTTCTTCAATTTCTGAAACAGAACCAATGTCATGTTCTTATTCTTTTTCATCTTTTTTTATTGTTCTTGTTAATCCACACCCTAAGATATTTTTTCCCTTTGATTCTTAGAGAGAGTGGGAGAGAGAGAGAGAGAGAGAGAGAGAGAGAAACACATTGATTGGCTGCCTCCCGAACACACCCCAATCAGTGCTGGGGATCAAGCCTGCAACTGAGGTACATGACCTTGATCAGAATTGAACCCAGGACCCTTCAGTCCGCAGGCCAACGCTCTATCCACTGAGCCAAACCGGCTAGGGCTCATCTTTTTTTTTTTTTTACCTAGAAGATCTGAATTCATTTAAGTCCCAGCTTTGTTATTTGCAAGTTCTGTTATTTTTATCATTTAATCTCTTTGAGCATCAGCTTCTTGTTTGTTAAGTGGAAATAGCTATAAATTTTTCTGACAATAGCAATTGCAAAAAAAATGCTTTGAAAAGTAAAACGTGTTACACAAATACAAGACATCATTATTACTTCCTTCAAATGTTCCCTTTGACTGAGAACTTTCCCAGGATTTGCCCTGTCCCAGTAAGTAAAAAAAGACAAACTAAGAAGGACAAGGAAAGTTGTAAAAGGTTTATGAAAAGGAATCTTGAGAAAGGAATTTTATGTATGAATAACATTAGAACCCAATTATGGAAACACTAGAGGCCTGGTGCCGGAAATTCATGCACCACGGGGGGTGGGGGGGCCCCTCAGCCCGGCCTGCACTCTCTCCAATCCAGGACCCCTTGGGGATGTCCAACTGCCTCTCGCAATCCGGGACCACTGGCTCCTAACTGCTCGCCTGCCTGCCTGTCTGCCTGCCTGATTGCCCCTAACCCCTCTGCCTGCCTGCCTGATGACCCTTAACCACCTCTGCCTGCCTGCCTGATCGCCCCTAACTGCTCCCCTACTGGCCTGATCGCCCCTAACTGCTCCCCTGCTGGCTGATTGCCTCTAACTGCTCCCCTGCTGGCCTGATCGCCCCTAACCGCCTCTGCCTCACCCCACACCCAGGACCCAGGATTCCCTCCTCCAGCCAGTCGCAGGCACCCAGGACCCGGGCCGGCTTCACCTGGGTCAGCCGCAGCCGCAGGCGCCCAGGACCATAGGGCAGGTGGCTTGTCCCTCTCCTGGGCCACAGCCTGGCTGGTCCCCATTCCTCTCTTGTGAGCTCATTTGTGCCTGGCTGGTCCCCGTTCCTCTTTCCCCAGTGTTGAGTGTCTGAGCCATTACTGTGTGATGGCGTGAGGGTGTGATGACCATTTGCATATTAGCTCTTTATTATATACAATGTTTACCCCCAATCCAACAAGAACTACTAACTATATTAATTCAGATGGAAGCTAAACTGGCTAAAAAAAGTAATAATAAAATTAAAATGGCTCTACCCAAGGGCTGCTAAGGCACAGTAAATTTACTTACATAACTCTTACTGTTCTCCTAGGCTCTGGAAATTTTTTGATGGTAACTGTAATTTACACCTTTGTGCTCTTACAGTCTTGGCCCCAATTAAACCTTAAAATTACAGTTCCCAATTGCACACCTAGCAGGAATTAGATTAATAATGAATGACACTTGAGTGCTTCTAGTGGGAAATAGATGGACCATATTAAAATAACAACCATAACAACAACAACAACAATAATAATAATGATAATACCAGTAAATAGGAACCCATCTCACGGAGATTGTGAAAAGTAAAGAGGTATATAATTGTGCCCTCAAACTATCCTACATAATAAAAGCCTAATATGCAAATTGTCCCTTTGGGCAGTTGTTCGAAAGGGAGCCCGAGAGTTTGACCACTCACTATGACGTGCGCTGACCACCAGGGGGCGGCACAAACCATGGCGGTGTCGGCAATGCAGCACTGGCAGCAGGTGGGACTGCAGTGGGATGGTTGAGCAGGTGAGCCGGTGGTGCCAGGCCAAGGCAGGTGCAAGGGGGCCCGATCGCCCCACAGATGGTGAACAGCGGCAGCAGCGGGGGGCAGGGCCGCTGCCTGGCTCCCAGGGCAGAAAGGGCAAATAGCAATATTAAAATATTTATTCTAATTATTTTCCTTTCAATGTGCAAGAATCTGTGCACTGAGCCACTAGTAAATAAATGTTATGCTAAATGCAAAATACCGAAAAGTAAGGAGAGAGCAAAACTTGGATCATGATTGATTGCAAGTTAGAAATGATCGAGCGGTTTTTGTTTTTTTTTTCTTAATGAAGGCCCATAAGACCTGACTGCCTCCCATTTATCTGCTTTTCCCTTTTGAGAAAAGGCCTTGACTTGCTTCCAAGGTTACAGTCTTGCCCCATCCTCAATGGTTCACCATTTCACAAGACAAACACTGACACTAAGACATCCTAGGAATGAGCCTTCCTAGCACTGTGGGACCGCATTATCCAACCAAGCAGTTGGTCATCAATGCATTCTTCCTATTGATGTATGACCAAAGGGAGGAATTGTGGACCAAAAAGGGGCCACATACTAAACCTGACAAGCTCAGGGGAGGCTTGCATAGTGGGCCTCACAAACTCAGAGACTGAAAGAAACCACATAGGATGTTTGGAGCATAAAAATTCCTAACTGAAAGCAAGTCACAGTGAGTCATCATGTCCTAGGTCTGTAGCTTCCTTGACAAAGGTCAATCTTTACCTTAAAGAGGCAAACTTTATAGTTTATAGGAAAAACTTGTAGAAAGTTGTGGAAAGGAATCTTGAGAAAGAAATTTTATGTATGAATAATGCTGTAACCCAATTATGGGAACATGCTTACCCCCTAACCCAACAAGGACTAGTAACTCTATTAATTCAGATGGGAGCTGAAGTGGTAAAGAAAAATTACCCCTCCATAAGTGAGCCTGTCTAATATCTTTTTTCTATGACATTAATTTATTATTTTTTAATTTAAATTCTTTATTATTTAAAGTATTACATAAATCGTCTTTTTTCCCCATTGATCTCTCTCCGGCCATTCCCACTAAAATTAGAGGGCCTTCCCCCTCTAAAGTCTTTTTGAATCTAAAATAACATACCTTTGGCCCTGGCTAGGTAGCTCAGTTGGTTAGAGCATCATCCCAATACAACAAGGTTGTGGGTTTAATCCCTGGTCAGGGCACATACAAGTATCAATCAATAGCCTAGCCAGCATGGCTCAGAGGTTGAGCATTGACCTATGAACCAGGAGGTCATGGTTCAATTCCTGGTCAGGGTACATGCCTAGGTTGCAGGCTCCATCCCCAGTAGGGGGCGTGCAGGAGGCAATCAATGATTCTCTCTCATCATTGATGTTTCTTATCTCTCGCCCCCTCTTCCTTCCTCTCTGAAATGAATTAAAAATATATATTTTTAAAAGAGAATCAACCAATAAATGCATGGGTAAATGGAACAACAAATCAAGTTTCTCTCTCTCTCTCTCTCTCTCTCTCTCTCTCTCTCTCTCTTTCAAAACCATTAGTCAATAAAGAAAGATTTAAAAACAAAACATACCTTTGAAATGTCAGAGTAATCTTTTCCAGGTCCCTCAGGACACAATCACTGCAACAGAGCACAAGACTACTGTTATCCTATTCCCAGCATACCATCTCTATATACTGTACCCACCAATGTAAAAGAAGTGAGTCTCCCCATTTTACTTTTTATCCAACCCCAGAGGCCCCTGCCCTACACTTTGCTTTCTCCTGCCCCCTAAATCTACCACCAATGGATTTCATGTAACCCTCTTTAAATAAGCTGTAAAACTGCCATTCTCCACAGCATTTTCTCAATCTATTGAGATTTTGCTTTCCAGGAATTGTTGTCAGTTTGACTCAAATAAGTTCATAAAGATTTCCTACAAGTTTTTCAACAAAAGTATACAGAAGAAAAACATTATCAGTAAGCCCATGATCCAAAAAAAAACTATTAAAATGTTTGGTGCATTTTTAAATGTCTTTCCCGAATATCCTATATAATAAAAGCATAGTATGCAAATTGCCCCCTCGACAGGGAGTTCATCCAGGAGTTTGACCAGGGGGCAGGGCCAGCCAGGGGAAGGGAGGGAGTACCCAGCTGGCACCCACTAGGGACCCTGTCAGTGCACAAATTGTGTGCACTGGGCCTCTAGTGAGGTAGGTACTATGAGCATCTTCTACTTTTCACAATAAGAAAAACAATCATTTCAGAGAGATTAACTTGCTGAAAAGCCATGTAAGTTATATGGCGGCCTGATGCTAAAGTCACTCCTGTGAAGCACTCCATTATTTTATTTACAATACTATGATCCTAACATATGTGCTGCTTGTGTGTCACTTTTTTTCCCCACTTATCCTGAAAAGGTGACCATTTTACTGTGCTACCCTGTATATACATTAAAAATATGACTTTTAATAATCTTTGTTGTTTGGATTATGATTTATTTAATTATCCCTTACTGTAGGAGAGTAGTTATGTTATTATCAATTTTTCTCTATCATATTCACTTTTTCTAGTGATAATTAAACATACAGTCAATGTCCAAATTCTTTAAGGAAATAAATCATATAGAAATTTAAATCCCTTCTGCATCATTATCTCTCTCTCTCTTAACCACTCCTAACAGTTTCATATATGTTCTTCCAGAATTGTTTTTCTGATTTCTACTTTTTTTTTTTTTTTTTTTTACAAAAAAATGGAGTCATCCTATATGTTTTACATGGCTTATGGTTGGTTTTTTTTTTTTTTTGTCTTTGCAGGATTTCCTGGACATCTTTCCATGTTGGTCCATGTGTTAATTGGGACTCTTGCTGGGGCAAGAATTAGATAATCAATTCAAACCAAATTAGATTTAAAAGGGGTTTATTTTCTGCTCATTTAACTACAAAGTGCAGAGATAGAGCTGTACCTCATGTGCAGCTGGATCCAAGTACTCTAAAGATAGCATCAAGAATCAATTTCTCTCTATCTCTCTTACCCCTCCTTACCCCGCCCCGCCCCCCCACCCCACCCCAAGACTCTGGTCTCTGCCTTCCTCTGCAGTAGCTTCTTTCCAGGCAGTCATCAGCATCTTAGCAACACCCTTGGAAGAAGTGCACCTCTTTCCCAATATTTTTCAAAATTCCAGGGTGGACAATCATCAGCTCAGGTTGTGTCAGAGGCCCATAGCTGGAAGTGAGGAGTATCATCAGCTCCCACCACACCACACTAACTGAAAGTGAGCAACAAAGGAGAATTAGGCACTGCTACCAAAAGAAGGAAGAAAGGGCAGGTGCCACAATAAATGATTGCTATGGTACATATAGATCTGTCTCACCATGTGTGATAGTTTAGCTTTTAACTTAACAATTGGATCATAATTTGTTGAACTAATCTATTGACTAAGCTATTCTTACTAAATGATCTGAATTAATACATTTTATTCTTACATTATCTGATTTTTTAAAATTTCAAGTATCTTTAGTATCCAAATGATTTCATATTTCTTACATATCACAGCCGTCTCATAAATTGGCAGTGAGTGCTTCACACAGAAATAAATACAGTGGGGCCTTGACTTAAGAGTGTCCTGACTAACGAGTTTTTTGAGATACCAGCTGTCTCTCCGCTGATTTTTTGCATGGAGTTGATAGAGTAATTGAGTTAACGAGCTCCTTAACGAGCTCGGTCTCCGAACGAATTAAACTCCTAAGTCAAGGCCCCACTGTAGACCATATGTTATGGGTTGATTTGTGTATCCCCAGAATATGTGGAAATCCTAACCCTTAGTACCTTAGAATGTGACCTTATTTGGAAATACAGTCTTTACAGAGGTAATCAAGTTAAAATGAGGTCATTAGGGTGGACCCTAATCCAGTATGACTCGTATCTTTATAGAAAGGGAAAATTTCACAGACACACAGACACACAGAGAGAAGACAGACATCTGATTGGAGTGATGCACCTACAAGCCAAGAAACATCAAGGATTATCGGCAAACACCAGAAGTTTCAAGAAGCAAAAAAAATTCTTTTCTAGAGCCATCAGCAAGAGCATGACCCTGCTGACACCTTGATTTCAGACTTCTGGTCTCTAGAACTGTGAAATAATAAACTCCTATTTTGCTTTGTTTAAAATATATTTTTATTGATTTCAGAGAGGAAGGGAGAGGGAGAAAGAGATAGAAACATCCATGATGAGAGAGAATCATCCATCAGCTGCCTCCGGCACACTTGCTACTGGGGATCAAGCCCAAAACCGGGCATGTGCCCTGACCAGGAATCCATCTGTGACCTCCTGGTTCATAGGTTGAGTTCAACCACTGAGTCACACTAGCCGGGCTAAACTCCTGGTTTTAAACTACCCAATTTTTGGTACTTTGTTATGGGATCCTTAGGAAAATAATACAGCATCCTTACCCTTCCTAAAATGTCAGTGAAATGCAAATAAAAACTACAATGAGATCATTACTTCATGGGTAAAAGACTGGCAAAATCAGAAAGCTGGGCTCTGTAGCCAGGCTTGAGAAACCACTATTCAAATACAACACACCAGAAAACCAGGAAACAGTGTCATACCACAAGCCAAAAAAAAAAAAAAAAAGATAATTTTATGCAGGAAGTAAATAACAGTATCAAATGCTGCAGAGATATAAAAATAAGATATTAAGGTATCCAATTCAATTAGTGACTAACAGATCTTTAGTGACCTTTAGAGATGAGGTTCAGAGGAAAAGTGGGGGTAAAAGAGAGTAGTTTGAAAAATAAATGGGAAGTGAGACCCTGGATATAGGGAAGGCAGGTGACTTTTTCAGGAAAATACATAATCATCCACTGGACAGCCAACCCTGACATCAGGCTGTAGTTCTATGTGACAGAGACTGGGGTGCGTTGAAATGTGTACATAAAGCCTTTGAAACTCCTCCCTTCAAGAGATGGAGTTTAATGTCTTCTCCCCTTGAGTGCGAGCTGCACAGAGTGACTTGCTTCTAACAAACATGGAGGAAATGATGATAGTGGCCTCTCATACTTGGACATAAAAGGCCTCCTCTTTCTCTCTTGGAAAATTCGCTCTGCAGGAACTAACTGTCTGATCATGAAGACACTCAAGCAGCTCTGTGGACAAAAACTGAGGCCTTGCCAGCAACCACGTAAGTCAGCTGTCTTAGAAATTGAGCCTCTAGCCCAGCGGTTCTCAACCTGTGGGTTGAGACCCCTTTGGCGGTCGAACGACCCTTTCACAGAGGTCGCCTAAGACCATCCTGCATATCAGATATTTACATGACGATTCATCACAGTAGCAACATTACAGTTATGAAGTAGCAACGAAAATAATTTTATGGTTGGGTCACAACATGAGGAACTGTATTTAAAGAAGGTTGAGAACCACTGCGTCTAGCCCCAAGTGAATCCCTCAGATAATTGTAAATCCAGCCTACATCTTAACCAGAGCCTAGGCCAGAATCACACAGCTAACCCACTCCCAAATTCTTAACCCAAAAAAACTATGAGACAATAAGTATATGCTGTTTTAAGCAGCTAAACTTGAGGGTAATTTGTTACACAGTAATGGATAGCTAATATAGGAATTATACAGACAGTACACAATTTATGGCAACATTGTTATTTATTTCAGATGGATTTGAAAACATGTCACTTAAGATGTATCAGAAATCTCCCTTGGCTCTTTTATCCAAATTGGTCTAAATATTATTTATGATTAGTTTGCAGTTATTTAGAAAAAATTATATAATTTAAAGTGGTAAGCAATTTTATCTTATTATGTGGGTATGTAGATATATGCATTTTATGCTGGTTTTACAAACTAATGATCTCTATAAAAGACAATATCCCTATCTTCTAAAATTAAAAACACCCAAATTTGTTTACAGTTTCACATGTATAATTTAAGCTTGGGAAAACATTTGAAATAAAGTAATCAATTTTTATTGTTTTCATTAGAACATTTTCTTTGTCAACCTTGGGGATGGGCTTTATACTTTGTTGGTTTTCATCCTTTCCTTAAATCACCTTTGTAATTTTCTTTATCTTTCCTCTACTCAGAAAAATTCTACTTTTTAATTTAGATTTACAGAGTATGTTTAAAAATAATTTCAAATTGTGCCTTTTAAAAATTAGATTATAAATACACGAAGGATTAGCTAATCATATTCTGTGGTTGATGGCCTACTATCAACACTACCCCCTCCTTCTCTTTTAAAATTAACTTGTTGCCCTATCAGTGGTTCTCAACCTTCCTAATGCCACAACCCTTTAATACAGTTCCTCATGTTGTGGTGACCCCCAACCATAAAATTATTTTCGTTGCTACTTCATAACTGTAATTTTGCTACTGTTATGAATCGTAATGTAAATATCTGATATGCAGGATATATTTTCATTGTTCACGACCCACAGGTTGAGAACTGCCTAACTGGTTTGGCTCAGTGGATAGAGCGTCGGCCTGAGGACTGAAGGGTCCTAGGTTGGATTCCAGTCAAGGGCATGTACCTTGGTTGTGGGCACATCCCCAGTGGGGGGTGTGCAGAAGGCAGCTGATTGATGTTTCTCTGTCATCGATGTTTCTAACTCTCTATCCCTCTCCCTTCCTCTCTGTAAAAAAAAATCAATAAAATATATTTTAAAAAATAATAAATAAAATTAACTTGTTGCCTGGCTGGTGTGGCTCAGTGGTTGAGGGTCAGCCCATGAACCAAGAAGTCAACAGTTCAATTTCCAGTCAGAGCACATGCCCATAAGAGCATATGCCCAGGTTTCAGTCTTTTTTATTTAATATATATTTTATTGATTTCAGAGAGGAAGGGAGAGGGAGAGGGAGAAAGAGATAGAAACATCAATGATGAGAAAGAATCTTTGATTGGCTGCCTCCTGCACTCCCCTCACTGGGGATCAAGCCCACAACCGGGCATGTGCCCTTGACCAGAACTGAGCTGGGACCCTTTGGTCCTCAAGCCGATGCTCTATCCACTGAGCGAAACCGGCTAGAGCTCGGGTTTCAGTCTTGATCTCCAGTAGGGGGCGTGCAGGAGGCAGCTGATCAATGTTTCTATCTCTCTATCCCCCACCCTTCTTCTCTAAAATAAATAAAACTTTGTTTTTAAAATTAACTTGTCACTTTTTTGCTTTCTAATTTATTTTTTCAGTTACAGTTTACATTCAATATTATTTTGTATTAGTTTCAGGTGTACAGCACAGTGTTTAGACAATCATATACTTTACAATAACTTTAGGTCACTTTTAATGCTCCATCCCCACCCCTACTTTTTTCCCTGCTCAGACCCCACATTCAAAGATTTTGCTTGAATTAGTTTGAGATGAGACCTGGGCCTCATTATTTTTAAGAATCTGTCCCGGTGATTCTAATACGTAACCAAGTTGAGAACCAGTGTGTGGTAGACCCTTGCTATTCAAAAGTGATCTTAAAATAGCAGCATTGGCTTCAACGGGGAGTTTGTTACACATGCAGCATTTCAGTCCTCACTTCAGACCCAATCATTAGAATCTGCTTTCTAAACAAATCTCCAGGTGATTCGTAAGCACTTTAAACTTTGAGAGGCATTGCTTTAGATCATGGGCTAGATTCAAAACCTGACTCACTTATTAGCTATGTGACCTTGAGTAAGTTACTCAACCTCCCTGTACCTCAAATCCCTCATAAAGTGAGGATAGTAATAGTACCTACTCACTATAGGGTAGTTATGAGGATTTCATGCAATATTGTACTAAAATGTTTAGAACAGTGCTTGACTCATAGTACATGCACAACAAATGTTAGGTATTATTAATTACCACTTCTAGGCTTGAATTTTAAACATTTGGTGCGAGTTGTTAAAATATATATTTTTAAATTTTTCAGAGAACAGAATTTGAAGCCCCAGTCTCTTAGGAGTTATTATTATAAAGTGAATAATTCACTTTGTGGTTTTAATCTCATAAAAAATAATTTCAAAACTGAGAGTGATGTGTAAGACCCAGCTGCAAAAAATTCAAAATCAGCTACATGCAGCTGCACTCTGGTTCCCCTAATTCATCTAACAGCTTTCAGTGGGTTCTATAAGTGACATTAGAAAAGGCACAGCAGATGTGCAAGATGGCTCCTGAAATCTAAAGTGGGACAGATGGTTCTCTGGTTGATTGACAGATCCAGGAGCACTGCAGTTAGGGTCACCTCCTGTGGAGGATGTCCCCCCCCCCCCCCACTTCTGTCTGCAAAAGAAGCTGTCATACAAGAAAGAGAAGCAGGGATGGCTATTCAGAAAGTCTTTGTTTTCAAATGTTCACTGTAGTGAAAAGATTCTCAGCAAAAGAGAGTCACCAAAATGTGGAAAAAATTCTTCTCTAACCAACCAAAGAGTTGACTCTCTGCATAGTTAACAACGAAGCAGACAGATTCATGTTTGAATACAACTCTCGGGATCCTGGAGATTGAGCTGAGATTAATGAAAGAACAAAGAACTAATGCAATTGGCATTTATCAACGCCCAAACAGCATTGATTAATACTGAACTCTTTTGTCGTTGGAAGCCCCATATTGCTCTTAAAAATAAACTCCTTGTTTTAAATTTTAATTAGAAAGCTGGACAACTGTTTGTGGTTGTTGATCAGGAATTTACAATCTAGGCCACATCACCTGTATGCTTATCTCTCTCTATCTCTGTCTCTTCAACTTCCTTTCCAGTACTTCAGATCTTCAAGAAAATTAAAAAAAAACACCCAACAACCTCATATTTACTGCATGTAAACTAAGTGCTGGACCCTGAGCTGGGTGCTTTCTTAGAACTTATTTTAAAATCTCAGAGATATTAATTGATCCCTTTTAATACAGAGACATGCGCCCTTCATTTTATTGATGCTTCTCTTCATCTCTTTTGCTGTAAAAGGGAAAACAAAGCAAGCCCCAGGAAAATATGCCCACGCATAACTTCAGAGGTGCATGTGGCCTGAACATCTTGAAAAGAATATATCAACTACAAAAGGCCAGACATGTCCAATTAACATGAAGATTGAGATGTGGGGCTGCTCCCTGGGGCTATTCCCAGGAGTTGCACCTATGAGGAGCCTCTGTCCTGTCTCCTTGTGTCTCCACCCTAGCAGCTGTACTGTGGCATGCCTGCCCGGCTCCAGAACATAAATATCTCCGGCAACCCCAAGGCATCCTTGCCCACAATGGATAGCAACGAGCGCTTGGGCTGAGTTTTCTGACATTTAACGGTCAAGAAGAGCTGAGTGTTGCCCGTGGTTCTCATCACCTGTGGAATATATGGGCATGCCATTAGGTTTTCTTTCCTGCAAGCGACCTTCAGAGGACTTCAAAGAAGGCTGTTCAAGCTGCAGGCAACTGGCCTGGGAGCTCTGCCCAAGGCTCATCCCAAAGGCGGAGTCAATCAATGGCTATGGCACACGCATGGGACACTAGCTGGGAAATGTGCCTTTTGCTATTCATTATCCCTTCTCATTCCCATATTTTCAACTCTTCTCTTTACTGGTTCTTCTCCTTGACAGTTACTGTCAAGACTCTATAGAATTAGGCCCTAGCCAGGTAGCTCAGTTGGTTAGAGCAGTGGTCGGCAAACTGTGGCTCCTGAGCCACATGCAGATCTTTGGCCCCTTGAGTGTGGCTCTTCCTAAGCCTTAGGGGTACCCTAGTTAAGTTAATAACAATGTACCTACCTATATAGTTTAAGCTTAAAAAATTTGGCTTTCAAAAGAAATTTCAATCGTTGTACTGTGGATATTTGGCTCTGTTGACTAGTGAGTTTGCTGACCACTGGGTTAGAGCATTGTCCTGATACGCTAAGGTTGCATTTTCCATCCCTGGTCAGGGCACATATAAGCATCAACCAATGAATGCATAAGTGAGTGGAGAAACAAAATCGATATTTCTCTCTTTCCTTCCCTCTCTCTTTAAAATCAATCAATCAATAAATATTTTTTAAAAGACTCTATGGAATTAAAAAACAAAACTAACCTTCATCTATTCTTTTTTTCCACTCAGACTCCAGTCTATGTCTTTCTTTCACCAAACAGCTAAGCTTTTGTAAATAGTCTATACTTGACTTTTGCCTCGTTGCTACAGAGAGAGCAAGATGGGTCACCAGCAACTCTACTGGAGCTATCCGAGGAAATGCAGCCAGGGTTCTCGCTCTTGCTGTGTCTGCTCGAGATGCCAGGGTCTGATCCGGAAGTACGGCTTCACCAAGTGCCTCCTGTGTTTCCGTCAGTCCCCCAAGGACATAGGCTTCATTACGTTGGACTAAGTGAACGTCCACGAATGGGTCATTCAAGACATCTACCTTATGACAGAATGCGATCTCGTTGTACATAAAATTAAAAAAGAATAGTCTATACTTTCCACCACATTATTCCCAATCATCTTTTCTCATCCCATTATAATCTAAATTTTAATGAAACTACTTTTGCCAAAATTAAAAATAACCTTATTGCTATATTTAACAGACAGTTCTCAGTCCTTGTCAACATTGACAATTCCTTAAATGGATTAATGAGTATCCTAAATAATTCCTTTATAATTAACTTTTTTAAAGTTAGGTCTAACAAGTGGGCATTTCTTATAACATTTCATTAGATTTTAATTCAGTGGAGGCATTTTGAAGTGAGTTGATTTAATTTAACCCAGGGAGACTGATTTCTGGTGATCTCACAGTTCAAGATTAAAGCACATTGGTCTGCATTGGCTCATGAATCCAGTGGCCTCTATCAAATGTGAATCAACTTCCAGTTTGGACCTTACTAATTTATGTTTAAATTCTTTGACTGTTGCATTGCCTAATTACTAATAGACTCAATACCTCTAAATGCCAGCACAGAAAATGAGTTTACCTTAAATGTTTAGGATTTTATTTGTTCCTGCAGAAAGATCACTATACCCTTTCATCAATAGAAATCCAATTTATTAACTTGGTTGCTAAGAAATATGTGGGCAACAGAAAATATACTCACCAGTATCTACCATGTGCCACATGGTAGGCCCGGCTCAGTAAATATAAAGAATAATTGAATTCTGGAATCTTATAATCTAGTCAGAGAGCAAAGAAAAGAACAGGTTTTGCTTTGGCATAAAGCTCACCCAGTATGTCTTCTAATTTTCTTCTTTTTATTTCTTCTCTTATAAACATTTACTCAACAAATTAAAGAAACGTTTATTGATTTCATACTATGTGCTGATCATTTTGATGTCAGACTCCTACTCTCACGGCTTTTATTTTAGTGTGGGGTGGGGGGTTGGAGAGAGAGAAAGAGAGAGAATAAAACAAATAATTGTTTTAGATCAAGATAAGTGCTATGAAAACAAACAAGGTCACATGAAGAGTGACGGGGTACTATTGTAATTGGGTGATCAGGGAAGGCCTATCTAATAAAGTGCCTCAGGTGACATCAGCTGCAACCGGAGACAAGAAGCCATGTGAGCATAGAGGAAGAGCAATTGCAAAGGCCCTGAGCTCAGAACCAGCTTAGCAACAGAATGAATACTAATGACTAATATCGGTTATCTTGGGGATATACTTGGAGCGTGAAGATTTAGAAGCCAAGGTCTCTGTCCTAAAGGAGTTCTGTGACGCAGACAGGCATAGGCAGACAGAACCCCATGCAGAACACAGTAGACACTGCAGTGACCAAAGTATGTACAAAGAGGTGCTAAGAAGGAGTGATTAACTCTCCGGGGGGTGTTTCTGAGAAGGTTTCACAGAGGAGGTACTATAAAGACAGGATTTTGAAAAATGAATAGTGTTGACAAGGCAGGGAAGAGGGTGGGCGGAAGGGTGACAGCACAGCGCACAAGTGCAAGTGTGTTTCTGAATGACGGACGCTACAATAGAGGCCCAGCCACGAAGGGCCTTGTATTCCGTGCACGATGGGAACGACCGAAAGGCTCTAAGGAAGGAACCTCAGGACTGGGTTTGTGCCCGAGATGATCACCAGAGGCTCTCTCGCTTAACCACATCTGTGGGGAAATACATTTGGGGCAGTTCCCGGGGCAACGATAGACGAAATGAGGATAGTGGCAGAGGCGCTGGAGGAGAGAGAAGAAATCCGGAGAGACCATTAGGAGTTGCTGCCACAAACGGGTAGGGCTAAGTCGCCAATAACTTTAAGTATCTGGCTCCCAGCAGGCACTCCATATTTGTAGGATGAACAAAGGAACGCATGGTGGCTGGATGTGGCCGCATGACGTCTGAGGAGCAGAAGGCAGAAGGCCCACATTCAAATATACACTCTCCCATTAGTGGAGAACATCCGAGTGCTTCAGCTCCGTTTTAGGTGTGTTGCTTTAATCCTAAACTCCCATGAGGTAGGCGTTACTTCCAGTTTTCCGACGAGAACCACCTGCGGCTCGGACAGCTGACGCTCGAGGTTCTAGAGCAGTGGTTCTCAACCTTTGGCTGCACATTAGAATCACCTGGGAATCTTTTTAAAATTCTGATTTCTGGGCCTCATCCTCCGGAAATTCTGTTTCTTTGTTATGGGGTGGGGCCACAACATTAGTAACAAAGACACAGAATTTCCGGAGGATGAGGCCCAGAAATCAGGATTTTAAAAAGATTCCCAGGTCCCCCTAACCGGTTTGGCTCAGTGGATAGAGCCTCCGCCTGCAGACTGAAGGGTCCTAGGTTCGATTCCAGTCAAGGGCATGTACCTTAGTTGTGGGCATATCCCCAGTGGGAGGTGTGCAGGAGGCAGCTGATCGATCTTTCTAACTCTCTATCCCTCTCCCTTCCTCGCTGTAAAAAATCAATAAAATGTATTAAAAAAAAAAAGATTCCCAGGTGATTCTAATGTGCAGCCAAGGTTGAGAACCACTGAACTAGACTCAAGACAGTCTGACAGCCAGCCAAGGGCGCATGCGTGACAATGTCTCCTTCGCACCGCTGAGCCTAGGCCCTCGGCTCAAAGAATGAAAGGAACTACGTCGTCTAAGCACAGAGACAGCTACGAAAAGTCGGTAACTCTCCACAAGGGGACTCAAGGGGGTTCCAGAACTTTCCTGCCAGCCGGTCACTAGAAGATCAGAGCGGTGCGTCACAACAGCCCGAAGCCAACCCGCGACCCGCGACCCAGGAAGGGGGGGGGGCGGGGCGGAGCGGAGCTGCGGTCCAGGGAGGCGGCGGGCGCAGCCGCAGTGCAGCTCGTCAGCGCCGCGGCCTGGGGAGCCGGGAGGCGGGCGGGACGTAGGGGGCGCTGACGGACGCAGGCGCATGCGCGTATTCCTAGGCTGCTCGCCCTAGACGCCGCGAGGAGGGTGACGTCCTTTCCCGTGCGTGTCCAGTGCTTCCGGGTTACGGTCACTGGAGCCCTTATCTGGGTGACTCTTGGGCTGCCTGGTCGCTGTCCGCTTCCCATCCCCCGCTCCGGTGCGGTCCCGCGCGCCCTCCGTTTTCCGTCCTCTCGGGGCCTCCTGCCTCTGCTCGCCCGGGCTCGCCGCGCCCTAGTCCGTGGCTGTCACCTGAGGTGGGTGCGACGAGGCGGAGAGCCCTGTCCTGCCCCCGCCCCCTCGCCCCCCACCTACCCACTCACCACCTCTGCGCGGCCCGCGGCTCCCCTGCGCCTTCCGCCATTTTCCCGCCTGTGAGGGCGGGCCGATCGCAATCAGGGGCCCGCGACCCTGAGTGCTGGTGACCGGGGAAGGAGAGGGAGTGTTTTGGGGGTGTGTGTGCCTGGGACAGATTCGGGGTGACGGATGTGTGTGTTGGGGAGGGGGAGGTTGTTGCTGGTGGAGATGCAGAGAGAGTGGGTGGGGGATGGAGTGCGGGCGTCGATGGCCGTAGGACGACGCGGGTATTTTTCTTTTGGAATATAGGAGATGAAAGGGATGTCCAGAGAGGCCTTGGCAGTCTCGTTCCAGGGCCTGGGTAGGATGCTGTTAGAGAAATACGAGGGCTTCGTGTCTCATTTCACAGTCGTCTTAGGACAGGAGTAGCTTATTGGGCAGGCTCCGACCGTGAACCCGTCTCCTTTTCTCCTTTTCCTTAGCGAAGGGCTTGGTTATGTCGTAGACCTCAGCGATGGCCTGTTGAGTACGTGAATTATGGAAGGGCCCTAATTTCCCTCCTCAGCATGCATGCCATTTCCCCATGTAAATTGTTTTTAAGGTGGGAATAATCACGCTATGTGAACATTATGTAAAATACGAATTAGCTAATCTGTTGGCCTCTTAAGTCCCCAGGAATGGGTAAAAAAAAAAGTGCATGTTCTTGAAGTGCTATGCATTTTTATATGTCGTGTTTTTCCAGGTCTCTATTTGGGGAGGGAGGGAAGTTTGGAGGATAGAGAATTTGATGTTAGCTTTACATCCCTGGGAGAAGGGTGTGACGTCATTGTTATTCCATTTTGGGGGAGTACTGCTTTGTGGGATACTGTGTTTCCTGATGATTATGTTATCTTTTTGAACTGGAAGTGCAGAAATGACTTGAAATTTTTCCTCTTCTGTTTTGGGGAATTATTCAAATGTTGGGCAAATATTTCTGAAAGTATCCAAAGCTAGGATAATGTGAAATCAACCAGCTTCAGGAAGAAAAACGTCTGTTGATATCCTTTTATAGCTTAACTCGTGGCCCAGTGCACGAAATTTGTGCACGTTGGGGGAAGGGAAGGGGGTGTCCCTCAGCCCGACCTGCACCCTCTCCAATCTCAGGCATCCCTCTCGAAATCCAGGATCGCTGGCTCCTAACTGCTCATCTGCCTGCCTGATTGCCCCTAACCATTCTGCCTACCAGCCTACTCTCCCCCAATTGCCCCCCCCCCCCCACTGGCCTGATCACCCTTCTAACCACCTCTGCCTCAGCCCCGCCACCATGGCTTTGTCCCGAAGGTCTCCCACTCTAATTAGCATGTTACCCTTTTATTAGTATAGATGATAGTATCAGCTGGTAAATACTGTAAATCATATATTCTTTTTCAGTTAAGGATCTTGAGATGAGTATTTGTTTCTAATTAGTTAATAGGTCTGTGATTTTTAAAAAACATTTTTTATTGGTTTCAGAGAGGAAGAGAAAGGGGGAGACAGAAATATCAATGATGAGAGAGAATCATTGGTTGGCTACATCCTGCACGTTCCCCACTGGGGATGGAGCTGGAAACGCCGCCATGTGCCCTGACCAGGATTCCAACTGTGACCTGGTTCATAGGTCCATGCGCAACCACTGAGACATGCCGGCCAGGCTGTGATTTTTTTATTTAGGTAACTTTTTATTATGTCAGGTACTTCAGATGTAGTAGTGTTTAGTAAATAGTTGTTGCTTGGCCTGAAGACTAGTAATGTTACTTGATTATATTCTGACTTACTTTGACCTATCTCATTATTGTTTCTAATACTTAATGTAAATATTTTTGATGCAGGAAAGATGAATGGCAGAGCTGATTTTCGAGAGCCGAATGCTGACGTTGCAAGACCAATTCCCCGTAACTATCAACTAAGTATTTATTAGAAGCACTTTATATGTAGAGAAATTTTCACTGCCTCGACTAACGGTATAGCAGCTGGGCTAACTTTATGGGTGTGTGACCTGTGCAGTCACGCAAAGATGGACCCACACTTGAAATTGAAATTCTTAATAATTTGAAAAGATGTTTCATTTTCATTTTGCATTGAACATAGCACTTTATATAGCCAGTTCTAACTAGCAGATAGTATCATTAACTTCTATGTGAAGTCAGAGTTTGTTAAAAGTTTATAACAAGCCTGTTGTTTCATTTTTAAAAAATGGGTGTGTTTTTGTTATGTTTACACCAGCAATTTTCAACCCTTGTGCTGCCAGAATTTTTAGAATATGCAATCCCTGATTATTTAGTCAGGGGCACTGACCTCTTTTCCCTTAAATGAAAAAAATGACAACAGATAACAAAAATAGCAGTCCAGTGTGAATGAATCAGAAATATACCTTTTTTTTTTGTCAGATCGGCAAAAAATGTATTTTTTGGTGTGTTGCAGAATTTTAGTAATTAGTTTATGTGTGCCATGAGATGAAAAAGGTTGAAAATCACTGGTTTAGACTGAGGTAATTTTTTAAACTTAGTTTTTCCATAGGTATTTTAATGTTTGCTGATTTCTCCTTGGTAAAAAGACATAGGGGCTGATTACATTCCAACAGAGGAAGAAAGAAGAGTCTTTGCAGAATGCAATGATGAAAGCTTCTGGTTCAGATGTAAGTTAAATTTTATAATCAACAAAATTTGACCTTTGGTGATTTCATGTAGAAAAAAATTGGCATGTGCCCTCGGCCGGAATCGAACCCGGGACCCTTCAGTACGCAGGCCGACGCTCTACTCACTGAGCCAAACCGGCTAGCTATTACATTACTTTTGAACAGAACCCTGGTGTTGCTTCACTGGTTATTGCAGCCCTTTCAGATAAAGTGATTCTAACAACAACAACAAAAAAAGCATGATGGAATTTTGAAAAGGGAGGAGTGACCTAAGGAATTAAAGAGGATGTACCTTTGTATCAATCACCCTGCTATTTATGCTTATAGTGTGTAAGGGAGTTAAGTTTTATGAGACTCAGCCTTTTGCCCTAAAATAGTTTTATGGTGTAGTTAAAACAGCCAATTCATAAAACACTTTGAGAAAGATTCCTATTGCAAAACAGCAATAGGAATTTTTAAGAGATAAATGAATTGGAATTAATTTAGTTTAAAAAGGTTTTACTCAACAACAGAGACTTCATAGGCCTTTTAAGTAAATGAAGTAGATGGTAGAGGAGCATTTGGATGAAAGGAATAGTGAGCAAAGGCAGATTCTACAATAACTTGTTCTCTACTAGAGTCTTGAGGTTGCATTGATTGGAGCAAAGGTCTTTTGTTGGGGTAGAAAAATAAACATGATACCAATGAGTTAAAGGTTTGATTCATTATGGATTGTAGGTTCTTGGGGCTTATAGGCCAAAGAGATGATATGTAAGTTTTTTAAAGGAAAATTTGTTAGTGTGCAGGTTGAGTATGAAGGATGAGAAGATGTACTTGGCAATAACTCAGGCATATGGTTATTGAGGGAATGTAGTTGATTGTAGTGTCATTTGGACTAGGAATGATGGACTGGCAATGAAAGGTTTTTTAAAGAACACATAATAGGATTTTTAAATAGGTTGACTAAGAGGGAATGAAGGAAATCCTACAAGAACCCAGCTTAGGAGACTGACTAATGATAACATTATTGATGAAAAGGTATAGTTGAAGGAGCTCTTGCTTGAAGAACGAAACGTTTGGACATTTTGAGTTCATGATACAATATCTGATGATGGAAGATCTGTACGCAGCTAGAGATAGAACAGAGGTGTACATAAGAAATTAGGGTTTGTGGTGTAGGGGTGTTGGTGAATTCACCACGAAATTAAGTGTAGAAATAAAAGCATAAACTGGTAATAGTATCTATCAAGTGGTTAATATTTAAGAATAATGGAATAAATGACAAAGTTTGAGTAGCACATATGAATAAGAGAACCAAGTGGTGGTGAAAGAATGAACAAAAACCAGGAAAGAGCAGTTAAGATAATAGGAGTTCTTATAAAATCTTTTGGCTTTTATCCTCAGTTTAATACTCAGAGACTTAGAGAGGTTTCAAGCTAGAAAGAACCTGTGTGAGAATTAGGTGATGATGCACATTTCTAGGTGAGAATAATTGTTTTAAATGCATAGTCATCATGGATCAAAAACTTAAAAAAAATATGAGAATAATTTCTCAGAGAACTCATTTGTACTCTGGCAACACATTTTTTTATCTTCAAGGATTGCACAGAATAGATAGAATAAAGTTATCTATTTTCAAGTCTGTAGATAACACAGGATTAAGAAAAAGACAAATCTATTAGACAAATCTATTTGGTTCATTGTAATGTTAGGCTAATGACCACATAGATACAGTGGTATCCACATTTAGTTCTAGCTGATAAATTTATGTTGCTGTACATGTTTAACATTTCAGATAATTATAACAGTGCTATGGTAAAATTACATTGAAGGGCCATGATCAATAGGTAGGGTACCCAAGTATGCTTAATTATTTAAAGTAGGACATTCGGTATATGAATAATAGAAGCCTAAATCTGTTTATTAAAGCAGGTTTATCACAAGTTAGATAGAAAACATGTAATAAGGACAGGCTAAGAAACAGCTTGTTGTATATCATATCTGAATTACTGAGAAATTACAAGAGCCAAAAAATCAGTGTATTAGTAAGTAGTGATTACTCTTTTTTTTTTTTTGTAGTGATTACTCTTAAAACAGAGATTAACCCTTAGTGTTGCATAACATAACTTCAGACATTGAAAGTGCATAGAACCTTGGCTGTAATTACAGATGATAGGAAATTCAATATGTAATTACCAGGAGATAGACTAATAGTCATGCATTAAGAAATTTTGTAATTTATATTTGTATTTTCACATACAGATATTCTATACAGTATGTAATGTTTGCATATATTAATGTAAACGAATAACGGAACCCACTTTCTTTGGAAAGTGTCATCTGGTGCCTGTGGATCTAAAAAGGTTGTAATACAAGTAGGAATGTGTAGAAAAAGTAGTTAGATATTTTTTACAGATTTTTTGAAGTCTGTTAACTACTTTGTCCATCTTGGTTTAAATTTAGACATGTTGATCTAGGGGCCATTCCTTAATTTTATTTCTACTCTGATCTTTTTTTTTTTATCCTTACCTGAGAATATTTTCTCCATTGCTTTTTCAGAGAGTGGAAGGGAGAGGGGCAGGGGAAAGAGAGAGAGAGAGAAGCATCAATGTGAGAGAGAAACATCGATTGGCTGCTTCCCACGTGGGCCCCAACTAGGGCCAGGGAACGAACCTGAAACCCTGAAACTCATGCCCTTAAACTGGAATAGATCCCGAGACTTCCATATGTGGGCTGATGCTCTCCAGTGGTTCTTAACCTGTGGGTCACGAACAATGAAAATACATCCTGCATATCAGATATTTACATTACGATTCATAACAGTAGCAACATTACAGTTATGAAGTAGCAGCGAAAATAATTTTATGGTTGGGGTTCACCACAACATGAGGAACTGTATTAAAGGGTCGCATGGCATTAGGAAGGTTGAGAACCACTGCAACCACTGAGGACATGGGTCAGGGCTTTACTCTGATTTTAAAGCTTAACCACGAAGGCATTTATTTCCAATTGCTTAAAATTGTGGCCCTATGCACTGACAAAAGAAACAGTTTTATCTGTGCCCAAATATACGTGTAATTTATATAAAAGGGGGTCAGTTTTGATATGTATTGTGTGTTTGGTAGTTCTCAACCTCTGGAATTACTGAAAAGGTGTATGACTTCATATTTGTTTCACACATCATTTACAGATTTTGTGAATGATATTTCTTCTTAGGCCATGATGATATGATGTTCACTAGAGACTCAGCACCTGGGGTTTTTATTGGGGGCTGGTTACGGAGGCCCCTTGGCCTAGCAGGTACCAAAATTCCAGACTCACAGAAGGAAAACAAGTGTTCAGCACAAACTATTTGTACAACCAGTTTAGACACAGTGAGCCATTTATCATTCAGGTAAAGTTTTATATTAGTGTAGGGAACTGTTTCCCAATCATGTTCCGAGACATCAGCCAAGAACTTTTGTAAGCACATCTTCCTGAAATGTTGTTTAATATTTTGTAATGTTTTTCTTATATTAAAAATGCTTCTTTTGTATTTCCACTGACTATATACAGTACAGCTGTTAAACATGGAAAAAAATCTCTTAAAGATCTTAATTTTACAACATACTTTCTGGATGGTTTTACTGATACACGTTTATCTATCCTAATGAACTCAGATAAAATCTTTTCCTTTTATTATGTTGACAAGTTCTTTTTCCTCTTCTAGCTGTGCCTTTGGCTGCGACAAGTATGTTGATTACTCAAGGATTAATTAGTAAAGGTAAATATTTAAAATTTGAATTTATTTGGCATTTTGAGTATCATGTTTTTATATGGTATTTTCCTGATTTTTAGATAAAGTAAATATGATACTGTATATATAAAGCATCATCATTGATAAATTTTTACAACGGCAGAAGAGTTATATCTCCATGGACCCACTGCCACAAATATCTTGATTTGAGAACTTGATAACATCTTGCATTGTAGCAACATTAACAATCTACAAGAGCAAGAAAGTAAATAAAAGCCTATGGATGGGTTACAGGATGGCAGAAAGACAAGCCTGGACTACCTAAGTCATTCACTTTACTGTCACCTAGGAGATTGTTTAAAATGCAAATTCATGGGGCCCCGCCCAGACCTACTGAATCAGACTCTCTGAATTAGGTTAGGGCCCAGGAATTTGTTTTAACAAACTCCTGGTGATTCTTATGCACTGGTTTAAACATGAATGACTCCCTAAACCAGCTTTGTCTTAAGGTAATAGAGGGATGGGGACACTTTCTTGTTCCAAATTCTACTGGCTTAAATAGGGCAGTGTTATTCATATCTGGAATTGAGTTTAAAATAAGTATTAAATGTATCAGTCTGTAATCTTAAAATTAACTACTCATTACATTATTTTGTGAACTATCTCCTTGGAATAAGAAGATATCCTAGAAAAGGGTGGCAACCTTAGGATGAACTCCACATATTCTAAAAACCTGTTCTTTTAATTAGCTGGCTCCTAAAATGTGACTATGATAGGAAAATAGCTTTTTCATATTAGCAGTATGAAGTACTTAGTAGTATTGACACAACTAGTTGAAAAAAGTTGTTTTGGAGGGACATAGGAATTTGAGGGGTTAAAATTTTATTTTTGTGTATTTGAGAATCAAGGTCTTTTATTAAAACGACTAGATGCCCAGTGCACGAAATTCTTGCACTCGGGGGTGGGGGACCCCCAGCCTGGCCTGTGCCCTCTTACAGTGCGGGAGCCCCACGATCGATCGCCCCAAAGAGCTAGACCCTGCCCATCCATCCGGGGCTCCTCGATGGATTGCCCCAAAGAGGTAGGCTGGAGCCGGGGATCCTGCCTCCAAGGCGGGCGCGGGCATGCAGGGCTGCGGGAAGCCCGGCAGAAGCCGTGCAGAGTGGCCGCCGGGCTACCACAGCACGTGTGTGGGGCCGTGGGAAGCCCGCCTCTGCTGTGCGTACAGCCATCTTGTGACGGCATGATGGCATCATACATGAGGGTGTGGCAACTACTTAGCCTTTTATTAGTAAGGATATTGGGGGTCTTGTTTTCTGGGTGGGTATTATAATAAAAAAGTCAGACCCCCAACCCAAAATTGAAAGAGACTTTAGAAAAGGAATTCAGAATTCAAGACATCTCACATTTTATTAAAATGCCTAATATTTTGTATATGCTTTCATCCATGGTGTCATATTCAGCATAGTCTTAGCTGCTCCTCTCTACTTGTTCCTTTTCTGGCAAACATTTAACCCTTTGCGGTCGTTTGTCTACTCTCGGCCACCAAAGCTTTTTTACCGTTCCGGTCGTATGTCTGCTCTCAGCCACCACAGCAAGGAACCGTACGAATCTTAACTCTATTCATTCATGTATCAGTTCATAATTTCTCTGAAAGCTCTTAAGTGTCTAAGCGACCTTGTCACGAACCAAAACATTGCCCCGACAAATCGGAGATATCGAAACTCAATATAAACAAACGCGGTCGTTCCACACTCGCCAGGCAAAACACCGTGGCGAGTCAGTCGCCTTTTGAGAGTGAAGAAATCGACAAGCTTCGGAGATACTTCGCAGAATTTCAAATAAAACTTTACAAATTACGTTTAACTGTAATTAGGCATTCTCGCTTGTTAACATATTTCAAAATAATACTCCAAAATGGCAAAAAGAAAGTTACCGAAAGAAGTGTACGGCGAATCTGAAAGTAACGATGAAGAGTTTTATTTTGGCACCTTGAATACTGACTCTGACGTAGAAAGTGGTAACGTTTGTAGTGATTCTACTAGTAGTGACGTAGTTCCAAAAAAGAATTAATAAATCTTGTTTATCCTTCATAATCTTGCATGTTATGTATCACTGCTCTTTCAATGGAAATTAATTCCGACCAGTACGACACCCATGTCCAAATTTAATATGACCACAAAGGGTTAAACTTGTTCACATTTGTTCTAGCTTGAGAATATACTAAAGAAAAATCTTCCCTTATATTTCTTCCCAACTGCATCCAGCTGTCTTGCATTTGAAGCCAGACTTGAGGAATGAGCACTTCACTTTATACTTCTTTAACCCATTATGGTCTGTGTCATAAACTATGGATATATTCTAACATTTACCAAAACTTTTTTTTTTTTGACTGATAGGTACTATACACTACTTTTGGAAATAGCACTAAAAGACAAATTCATGACCTCTTGATACTTTCATTCTAGTGTGGTTTTCTTCCTTCACTCATGATTTTCTTCAGAGAGCAGTTTTCAGTCTATATGCTGTTACCCAGCATAATGTGACTTCAGGGACCATTTATTGCTCTAAATCTGCAGTATTATCTCTAGTGTAGGAATCTACTTCAGAACCATATTTTGCATTTCTCCACATAGAGAGCCCTCCTACGGGCTGCTCAAACTGAACTCATTTCATCCTAAACTGAATTCATTTCCCCACACACCAATTTTTGTTTTCCCCATATCCGAATGACATCACTGTCCAACTAGGAAACTGAGGCATTATCCTTCACTTCTGTCCCTTATCTGCTTGTCCAATAAATGCCCGTTCTAGGCCAGCTCAAATACTCTGTATACTGTTTACCTCTATCTGCACTGTCATTATAGTACAACCATATGTTGCCAACAGTATTGAATTAGCCTTCAACAAGTCTTTTGCCTCTATTCTTCCTGCTTCTCCTGAGAAAAATAGGCCATGTCAGGTACCTGTTAGGGCATAGTGCATGCAGTAGATGCTCAAATATTTGAGTGAATGAATAGCAACCATCATATTGCATGCTTTTTGTCTTCATTGCCTCTCCTAACTGTAAACTCTATGAGGGTAAAGAGTGTCTTATATTCTTATGTGTAGTGCCTGTATATTGTAAGTGGTCAGTAAATGAAGGAAAAACATTTTTGTGTAAATGTAGATGTTATTACTGTCCTCATTTTACTTCTCATCTCATGTGTGTAAGTAAAGGAACTGAGGCTAACAGCATAAATGAGTTCTATTTTGTACTTTATATACATGAAATCAGACAATTAAGTATCCTTTAAATTGTGAGATTTATTCAGAGGTATGCTGAAAATGGCTTGTATCAGCACCAGAGAGCTGATTTTTAAATTTTTAGGATTTTGATAAGCTGGTTTTTAAACCATTTGGTAGCTTAAAATTGATTAGGGTCCAGTGTTTGCTCTCCACAGAAATCAACCAACATTATAAGTTAGGGCTTTTTATTGCAAGAGCTGGTTTACCAGCATATCCTAGAATTCATCCACATTGTTGCATGTAGCTGTAAATTAATCTCATTTCCATGTAGTTTTCCACTGTGTGATTATACCACAGCAGTTGATCCATCCTTTTGTACATTGACAATTGAGTAGTTTCCAACTTCGATTATTACAAGTATTTATGCCATGAATATGTCTTTTGGTAGACATTTTGCTTGGTCATAAATTGTGTATATATTCAGATTTAGTAGATATTGCCAAACTTTCCAAACTATTTGAACCAATTTACAGTCCCACTACCAATTTATTAATACAATTTTATTAATAAACTCACAATACCTGCTATCTTTGTGTCTTTTATTTTAGCCATGTGGTGAGTGAAAAGTGATATTGATTGCATTGTGGTTTTAATTTAATGAAGTTGAGGACCTTTTCTTTTGTTCATATCCTATTTAAATATATCCTTTTTTCTGAAGTATCTGTTTAAGTCTGTTGCCTATTTTTCCATTGGATTGTCTTCTTTTTCCTATTGGTTTTGTGAGTTCTCTGTATATTATGGAAATGAGTCTTTTGTCAGATATATGTATTGTGATTATTTCCCCCCAATTTGATTAACTAGTTCTTAATTAAATGTCATCCATTATGTCAGATCTCTACTTTATGATGAATGATTTTTGTGATCTAAGATCTTTCTCTATTACAAGGACATGAAGAGTCTCTTAGGCTTCTGTAAGCTTTATTTTATCTCCATACTTAAATTTTCAAGTCAGTTGGGATTGTTTTTGAATGTTGTATGAAGTAGACTCAAGGTACATTTTCCCCCTTATGGATATGTAGTTGACCCAGAACTATATTTTGAAAGGACTTTTTTCTTTGTTCACTGCAATGCAGTGTTGCCTTTGTCATAATTCAAGTGACTGCGTGTGTGGGTTTGTTTCTGGACTCTTCTGGTTTTGGTCAGTTTATCTATTCATACACTTATAACAGACTGTCCTAATTACTATAGTCATAGATCTTGATATCCAATTTTGTTGCTCTTCAATATTGCCTTGCTTATTGGCCCTTTGTTTCCACATGATTTTTAGAGTAAGGTTTTTAATTTGAGGGGAAATTTTCTTTAATTGGGATTGCATTGAATTTATAGGTGAATTTATGGACACTTGCCATCTTTACAATAGCCGCATGAACATGGTGTATTTCTCTGTTATTTCTCAGTAAGTTTTGTTTTCAATGTAGAGATCTTCCATATTTTTTATTACATTACTCCTGGGTAGTTGATATTTTTTAATACTATAATAAATTATATCTTTTAAACAATGTTTTTGTTCCTGATATAAAGAAGTAATTTTATGTGTGTGCAGTGACTTTATATCAAGTTATCTTGCCTCTGCTAATACATTGTTGAGTATTTTCAGTTTTCATATTTCTGTTGATACTGAGTTTACTTGGTTCTTTCTTAAATAGCTTTAGACTTCTCTAGGGTTATGGAAAGAACTAATGCTGTTAGGTAACATTCAGAGAGAATCTGTACTGGTTCTTCCTATTACATTTTTCCCTTATTTCTGTTGATAAATAATATATCTTATTTTATATTTCGTTGCTGAACTTTTATCTCACATTAGAAGAGATCAAATAATGACTAGCAATTTCTGTGTTATTTTCTCAAATACTCTTAGCATAAACTTGTCAATGTCTCTTTCTCCAACAATTAATGTTACTCAGAAATATTTATTCATTTATGTTTAGGATTCCTTTCAAGTCATCCCAAATATGGTTCCATTCCTAAACTCATATGTAAGTATGAAAACAAGTTTTTTTAGCTTTTTACTTAAGAAAATAATGTGTTTATCAAATGTTTTGTCTTACTCATAACAGTTATTTGATTATTTGCTTTTACAGATCAGTTGAAGCTTTTTATTAAATGGGCTACTAGGAATTTATTATGAATCTTTTTATTGTTAACATTAAATATCATGAGTTACTTTAAAGAGGCATTTATAATGTGACAGAAGTATTAATTTAAATTACTTTGTAAAGATATACTGTTTGAAAATAAATTCTCAAATACTCTATTAGAGAAGAAAGTTGATCAGGGATTCTGATTAATCAAGATAAATTATAAAAATTAAGTCTAATTTGAAAAAATAAATCTTTAATTTATATTAAAAATGTAAAAAACAACTTATTTATATTTTATAATATGATTAATAGGAAAGAAGCTAAATTGCTTTTTAAAATTACTTGAGGCTTTTTATGAATCTTCCCAGGTTAGCCTCTATTTTGTATTGGAAATAGACACATGATTCAACAAGAGCCATATTTAGGTAGCATTTAATAATTCATTATTTTAAAAGATTTGTTGCACCTAATTTTAAAAACAAGCTGAAGAAATTAGCTGGGAAATGATTAGATTTTCATCTGATTTAATGTGATTAAATCTTAGTCTTTTATCATTTCAGGAAATCTTAGTCTTTTCACACCAAAGATATACTTAGAATTTTTTTTAATGTACTTTTAGGAAAGATTGTCAAAAAAAGCACATTGAGTTACACTTTTTTTTTTTTTTTTTTTTTACAAATAAGTTGCTTGCATCATGGGATACTTTGCCGGAAAGCTTTCTTACGTGAAAACTTGTCAAGAGAAGTTCAAGCATCTTGAGAATTCCCCTCTTGGAGAAGCTTTACGATCAGGACAGGCACGACGAGCTTCAATACCTGGGTAGGCCAGATTCTTATCTTTATTAAAGGTTTTTAAATTTAGCTAAAAAATTGTAACTGAATATTGCCATAGTTCAGGCATGAAACATTGCCTAACTGAAGGATCATTGGAAACTTGCCACTTTGTTGCAAGCTAAAGCTAATTAGATTTTGAAAAGTAGTGCTAGCCAGGCCAGTGTTACTCAGTGGTTGAATGTCGACCCATGAACCAAGGGGTCACCAGTTCAATTCCTGGTCAGGGACATGCCTGGGTTGTGGGCTCAATCCCCAGTAGGAAGTGTGTAGGTGGCAGCCGGTTGATGTTTCTCTCTCATCTTCTCTCTCATTAATGTTTCTATCTCCCTTCTTCTCTCTAAAATCAATAAAAATATATTGAAAATAAAGGTAGAGTAAGATTTGTCTACCTTTGTTTTATATAGGAAGTTGCATCCTATTGGGAGTGTATATCCCAGAATAAAGGATTTTAATTTGGCAAACACCTTTGGTTACCTATATTTTGAACTTTTCTTTTGAATTCCCAATTTTTATCAATTTCAGCTCAATAAATTTCAAGTTTTTAATCCTTCTGTTGTTTAAAATAGTAGGGAAATTGTGTACGTGAATCTCTTTGTCTGGATATATAGATAAGTAATAAGGTAATTAAGTAGATTTAGTAGATATATTGTCATCATAAGCGGCAAGCAATGTAAACTTGTTAAGAACATTTGCTTTATCACTGTAGAGTTTATGTGGACTACTACTGTAGGAGTAACTTCCCAGTTAATGTGGGAAATGGACACATTTTCTGCTCTGGAGTATTTTTTCTTTCTAAAAACTTTAAGCACATTAAAATGATTTCTGAAGCCTCGTAATTGGAAAACTAAATAAACGTTTTTTTCTCTTGTATATTGAGTGACAATTTTTAAGTTATATAAATAGGTCAGACCATTTTTGTGTGCGTTGGCAGAAAGAAACAGGCTTAATTTTACCATCTACACTAATCTACACTAATAAAAGAGAAAAATGGTAATTGGCGTACAATGATACCCTTTTCATTGGCTAATCAGGGCTATATGCAAATTAACTGCCAACTATGATTGGCAGTTAACTGCCAACTAAGATTGGCAGTTAACTGCCAACAAGATGGCGGTTAATTTGCATATGTAGGCACAATGCAGGGAGGCGAAAGGGAAAGCAGGAAGAAGCCCCCTGCCACTGACAGTGATCAGAAACCCAGGGGGGAGCTAAGAGCTGGGGGGCAGGGCAAAGGCGGCCCTGGGGCCGCCTTTGCCCTGCCCCCCAGCCATCATCGGAGAATCAGGCGCCTTTGCCGCCCTGGCCAGTAATAGCAGGAAGTAGGGGTGGAGCCAGCGATGGGAGCTGGGCACGGTCGAAGCTGGCAGTCCCGGGAGCTAGGGGTCCCTTGCCTGGGCCTAAAGCAGAGCCCACGATCGTGGGGCCGCTGCAGCTGCGGGTCCCCGCTGCCCGAGCCGGACGCCTCAGCCAGAGGCGTTAGGCCTGGGCAGGGGCGGAGCCTGAAACCGCGGGGAGCTGGGGGTCCCCTGCCCAGGCCTGACACCTCTGCCGGAGGCCTCAAGCCTGGTCAAGGGGCCGATCCGGTGATTGGTGATCGGAGGGTGATGAGGGTCAACTCCTCTGGCCGAGGCATCAAGCCTGGGTGGGGGGCGGAGCCGGGGATTGGGGGGGATATGATGGTCCCCTTGCCCAGGCCTGAAGCCTGGGTCAGAGGCGTCAGGCTTGGGTGGGGGGTGGAGCAAGCGATCAGAGGGAGATGGGGGTCCCCTGCCCAGGCATGATTCCTGGGCCAGAGGCCTCAGGCCTGGGCGGGGGCCAGAGCCAGTGATCGGGGGGAGATGGGGGTCCCCTGTCCAAGCCTGACACCTCTGGCGGAGGCGTCAGGCCTGGGCAAGGGGCCGATCAGGTGATCAGAGGGTGATGGGGGTCTACGCCTCTGGCTGAGGCATCAGGCCTGGACAAGGGCCAGAGCCAGCAATCGGAGGGGTCTGGGGGTCCCCTGCCCAGGCCTGATGCCTGGGCCAGAGGCCTCAGGCCTGGGCTGGGGGCAGAACCAGTGATGGGGGGAAATGAGGGTCCCCTGCCCAGGCCTGACGCCTCTGTCAGAGGCGTCAGGCCTGGGCAAGGGGCCGATCCTGCGATTGGAGGGTGATGGAGGTCAACGCCTGAGGGCTCCCAGTATGTGAGAGGGGGCAGGCTGGGCTGAGGGACACTTCCCCCCCAACCCCCTCACCCAGTGCACGAATTTCGTGCACCGGGCCCCTAGTCCTATCTAATAAAAGAGAAACATGGTAATTAGCGTGCATCTGCTACCCTTCCCATCGGCTAATCAGCGAGATATGCAAATTAACTGCCAGCCAAGATGGCGGCCGGCAGCCAGGCAGCTTGAAACTAGCATGAGGCTTGCTTGCTTCAGTGATGGAGGAAACCAATGTCCCCCGCCTGCCTTGCCGGCCTCTGAGCTTGAAGTTTGTAACATAGTTACAAATATAGAAGCTAAACAAAACCCCAGAAACCTGCTTTCAGCTGCCAGGATCTCAGAGCTGGAGTTGATACAGTGTTTCGATTATAGAACCCAAACAAACCAGATACCTGCTTTCAGCAGCAGAGGCCTCAGAGCTGGAATCATAGCTAAAGCTGGCCCAGAATCAAAAAAAAAAAAAAGAAAAAAAGGAGCAGTTGGGAGCTTCAGTCACCCGCCAGCCTGAAAACAGCCCTCAGTCCCTCACCCAGACTGGCCAGGCTCCCCAGTGGGAACCCCCACCCTGATCCAGGACACCCTTCAGGGCAAACCAGCCGGCCCCCACTGTGCACCAGGCCTCTATCCTATATAGTAAAAGGGTAATATGCCTCCCAGCACCAGGATCAGCGGAGCCGCGAGGCCTCCTGGCACTGGGATCAGCGTGACAGGGGGAGCTCCCCCACCCCCCTGATCGCCCTGCGGCTCTGTGTGTGACAGGGTGCAGCCCCCCAACCCCCCCCCCCCACATGGGCCCTGTTCTGTGTGTGACAGTGGGCGGCGCCCCAGCCCCCTGATCGGCCCTACCCTGAGCGTGACTGAGGGTGGCATCACAACCTCCCAATACGCCCTGCTCTGTGCATGATAGGGGGCGGCGCCCCAACTCCCCAATCGGCCCTGCTCTGAGCCCGACCAGGGGCTGCACCTAGGGACTGGGCCTGCCCTCTGCCACCCGGGAGCAGGCCTAAGCCAGCAGGTCGTTATCTCCCGAGGGGTCCCAGACTGCGAGAGGGCACAGGCCGGGCTGAGGGACCCCCCCAACCCCCGAGTGCACAAATTTTTGTGCACCGGGCCTCTAGTTTTAAATAACTGTTAATATAATATGATTTTTTTTAGAAAATAAGATAACTGATTTTTATACGTACGTACATTTCTTTAAATAAGGTATAAGAATAATTCATGTTTCTTACATAATATGAATTTCTTTTATAGGTACTATTCTCAACAGCCAAGATATGAATCAAATGTGAGTGATCACTCATCTTTTGTGACAGCCCCAGCAGCAGATAACATGGAAAAAGAGAAGTTTCCTCGTTATGAGCCAATTCCATTTAGTTCTTCTATGAATGAATCTACTCCCACTGGTATTACTGATCATATTGCCCAAGGTAGAAACTTCTCTTGAAATGAATTTCAGCATTTAATGGTCCAACGTATGTATAAACTTTATTTGATGACCTTTTCTGCTGGGTATCATCTGTGTGTTCCACCATCAGCCTAAACACAGCATGTTTGTTCATTTGTTCATTTGTTTCTTCATTCAACATTGTTTTGAGGTTCAGTCTGTTAAAAGATACAGAAATATAAAGGTAAATTACTAATATGTCCCATTAATGGAAAATATTAAGCTAGGTGGAATATCAAAGAAGTGATAAATTGTGCCTCAGGGAAGCTTTAAAAAGGTTATGTTTATTAGGCTGGTCTTAAAGGCTTTCAGCTTCTTTGTAATGTGAGAAAAATAATAATTACCTGCCTTACAAAACTGTTGTCAAGTGAAAAATCCTTGTGAAAATGCTTTGTGAGGTTTGTGTAAATACTAGCTTTGAAGATTACATAATGTAAGTGCAACAACATCAATTTTGGATTAAGCCCTGGATTTGAATCACGATTCACATTTACTAGCTATGTGACTTTCAGCAAGTGATTGTAATTTTTGGTCCCTTCAGTTTCTTGATCTATCAAATAGAGATAATACCTCTTTTAAAGAACATTTGGAATGAGATGAAATAATCAGACGAACGCCTGGCAAGTAATAGGCTCTCATCAAATGTTAATTTCCTTCCTTTTTTCCTTCAGTCTAGTTTGCAGTGAAAGGTGAGGAATTAGAAAATGAAGGTCTGCAATTCCTTGTCTAAAAAGCCTAAAATCCAAAATCTTTGAAAACAAGTTTTTTAAATAAACAGGTGATAAAGTCTGACGTGAACTCATTTCAAACCCTGAGCTAAACATAAGGTTTATTTATCTTTATCTTAATATGGTTGTTCCTAAATTTCGTTGTAGAAATACTGTTTTTACTCTTTGCTGCTCGGAACTTTTGAATGGATAAATATTAAGTAATACAAGAACTATACTATAATATTTTTCTAAAATCTGAGAATGTCTGAATTTTGAAACATTTCTGACTGCAAGGATTTGGATAAGAGATTGTGGACCTCTATAGGGTATTCTTTAAAAATACTTGCTTTGAACCAAATACAGTAAGCCAGTAACTATAGGGAACAAACAAGGTTAAAGGAACATTTGGATTTTTGTTTCCTTTGTTTAAGATGGGAGAGATTTATAGCTATTATATGTAGGTTCAGGGGATGGGGGGAATACAGTGGAAAGGGAGAAGTTGATTATAGGTCAAGTGAGGTTCCAGAGGATGCGGAGCGGTTCTAGGTAGGTCAGGATATTAAGTAGCCATTGGCTACATATGGCTGTTTAAATTTATCAAATCAAATTGAAAATCATTTCCTTAGTTGCTTTGACAGCATTTTGGTTGTTCAGTAGCGACATGTGCTAGTGGCTACTGTGTTGGACTGCAGATATGTAACATTCTTATCATTACAGAAAATTATATTGGATAGCACTGCTTTAGAGCAGGAGTAAAGGGGTATTTTCAGAAGAGACCAGAGAGAATGGAAGTTAATATAATTTAGATTCTTTAGTGGATGAAAGTTGTCGAGAGACTGTTAATCCTCAGCTGCTTTGTTTTTTCCTGAATGTTTGGAAATAAAGACATCCAATTACAGTTGACCCTTGAACAATATTAGGTTTGAACTGTCTGTGCAGGACCATTTACACAAATCTGCCTATAAATCAACCCACACAATTCAAACCCATGTTGTTCAAGGGTCAACTGTAGTCAGAAGGGGCAAGAGGTAGGCAGATTAGAGTGGTTAAAGTCATTTTATCCAAAGGCAGCTATCCTTGTCCCTCATCGCATCTCTCCATTTTTCCCGTTTCTCAAGTTCAAATCCATTCTACTTGTATTCCAGCCTTGTAATTACTTGCATTCTTCCTTTCATTTCCATTAGCAAATTCCATTCCATGTTACATAGTTTCTTTTTCAAATAAAAGCAAACAAAAAGCCCTTAGCTGTCGTCCCACAGACCACAGCAAGGCCCCTGTTTTACAATATTTTAGGTTCTCCAGAGCAGTTATTGCTCCGTCTGCTGTTCTGCTTTCTCACCCCCTTCTCTAAGTCTGGGTTGCAGCTCTGACTGCTCTCCACATGGACCAGCAGAGCGGCCTCCGTTGCTTGCCCCAGCTGCTGTTCCCCTTACTAAGACACCTCCCCTTTTGGTTACGCAGAACTACTTGCCCCCTTAGTTCTGCTTTCTCTTACCAAGAATTTAAAGTTATTCAATGTAGAGAATTCATAGTAGGAGGTATTCCTTCATAATTATTATGACACTTATTATAGTTAATTACAGTTAGACTTAAATCAGTGCTGTTTTTCATTCTTATTCCTTCCAGCTCTGTATACCTTCAAAGTAGTAAACCATGCTGTGCTCCCTGCACAATAGAGGATGTTTTCATTTGACTTTTAATAAGTGTAAAAAATTCTCCCTAACATTCTGTCTGATTTATGTTTTCATTATTTGTCACAGAATTATAGAACAATGAAAAAGGTATTAGACCTGGAAGGAACTTTAGGAATAGATTATTTACTTCCATATTTCACAGTTGAGAAAACTAAGATTCAAAGAAGCTTAGTGATTTGCCCAAGGACATTCACTAATTGTTGGCAGAGTAGGAATGAGAAACTAGGGTTTCTGACTACTAATCTAGTATACACTATCTAAATCAGGGGTCCTCAAACTTTTTAAACAGGGGGCCAGTTCACTGTCCCTCAGACTGTTGGAGGGCCGGACTATAGTTTAAAAAAAACTATGAACAAATTCCTATGCACACTGCACAGATCTTATTTTGAAGTAAAAAAACAAAACGGGAACATACAATATTTGTATTTGCATGTGGCCCGCGGGCCGTAGTTTGAGGACCCCTGATCTAAATGATATTTAAAAATATTATTATGGTGAAGGGAAATGAGTCCAGTAATTACTCATTACTAGTGAAATACAGAGTGCTTTTTAAAACCAATATAAGGTTATACTATTTTTTCTTTGCTTTTTTTTTTTTTAAGAAAATTTTACTTTTCAACAATGGTGTAGTATTATAACTAATAAGGAGAAATTTAAATGTTCTTTGTATCAGTGTGCTATACTTTGTATTAAAATAAGTGATTATGGTTGAAAGCATTTAATGTGTAGTTAGATTGCTTTAAAAATTCTGATTATTCAGTGGGACCTTACTATTGAGTTCCAGAATAATACGACTTATCAAAAATTGTTTTTAAAAAATAATCATAATTAAAATGTGTCCAATTTTTATGTCTTATTAAAAATCTCTTTGAAAAATAGTACTTTTGGAGTCGTGTGTCAGATTGTAAGTTGTTGTTCATTGAATGTTGTGTTAGCATTAGTTTTCTTTAGAACTGCTTATATGGCCTTTTTTGCTGGTTACACATTTTATAAAGTAATCTTCAATATTTGTTCCTGCCAACCAGTATTAAGAGTAACAACTTCCATACGTTTCAACAGTATTTAACTCTTTGATAATATGTATTCATACTTTGACTCTTTTGGAGATATAAAGAATAAATGCTGGTTTCCCGGGATAAATCATAGTTGTCACTTTCTTTTCCCTCAGAATTGCATTCATTAGACCTAAGTGAAAATGATGCATACTGTGCTTAAAAGGCTATGTTTTATACTTTTCAGTAGCTATTTTCAAGTATTTTTGTTTAAATACAAAGATGGTAAAATAATTTTTAATAATAGCTGGAGTTGTTTGTGTATAGATTGTGGTTATGGGAACATTTAACTATGGAAATACTACCAAATAAAAGCCATACTGGATCAAGTTTTATTCAGTTGTCACTAGTAGGATATATTTCTCTTTATATAAACACTGGATAACTTTGCAGTTTAAAACACTAACATGTTAATGAGTCATAATTATGCTGGTGTGTATTATGTTTTCTGTTCTTCTGGCATGGTTAGTTTTTAATTTCTTGATGTTAATTTTAGATTTTAGAAATAAAAACTTGAAACTGTGAGAGAAGTTGATTTTAGTTTTATAATTACCTTGGGGAAATTATAGTACTTTTGGAATGGTGGTAATTGATCCTTTATTTCACTTTATTCTATTTTTATTATGGGTAAGGAGCATTTATAAAATTTAGTTGCTTTGGATATATTCAACTCTTTATCACCATGTATTAACTGTTTGTTGTTTTAGGACCTGATCCCAGGCTTGAAGAAAGTCCTAAAAGAAAAAGTATTACATATGAGGAATTAAGGAATAAGAACAGAGAGTCATATGAAGTAACTTTAGCACATAAGACTGACCCCTCAGTCAGGCCTATGCAGGAAAGAATACCCAAAAAAGAAGGTATGATAGTTTAGTCTAATCACTATATTCTGTAGGATCGGATATCGCAGCGTTAAAAACATTAGTCATATTAACGTGATTTAATTCTATAAGCAATTAACCAAAATAGTGTTTTTTTTAAAAAGAATAGCTATTTCACAGTTATCATATCTTTCGTTTTTAAGGTATGGTAAAGGCCATTTTGTGTTAGAAAACAATGAAGTCAAAATAGTAGTATGACTTAAGATAGTAAGACTAGTTTTGTAACATCCAATTTGACTGTTTTCCCTTATAAGAAGTCACATTGGAAACCTTTTTTAAAATGATGCATCTATTACATAAAACCAGATCTGGTGACCTAAGGTTGATAATTGGGTTGTAATGCCACTTTTGGCAGAGCCACAGAATCATGATTAATGAAACTAATTTTCTTACTGAAATTGAAATTGAGTTATATGCTTTACAAAGCAGCTTTAGGACATTTCCAAGGAGGAGTTTGACTTTTTTAAAATAGTACTTTTGCTCTGCAATTAATTATAAGGTTTAAAATCACAGTTTCTTTTTAAGAAAAATTCTCATTGATGAGCATATTACAGATGTTCCTGATCAGTTTCTTTTAAGTCATTTTGGAACAGTTATTCATTACCCCAAGTAAATTTTCTGACACAGAACTTTACGGAATACCTAACGGAAGGAGGTATTTTAATTAAGGGTTTGTAGCTATTTTAATACAGAATTTTATGTCTCTTGAGGAAGTTTAGAGAATGTGTCATTGTTTCAAGGTTTCTATTTACTACTTTAAAAATTGAAGGAATAGGTTCTTGGTACCTTTAAAAAAAATTCTTTATTGTTGAAAGTATTACATGTGTCTCCTTTTTTCTCCTATTGACCCCTTATAGCAGTGATGGCGAACCTTTTGAGCTCGGCGTGTCAGCGTTTTTAAAAACCCTAATTTAACTCTGGTGCCGTATCACATATAGAAATTTCTTGATATTTGCAACCATAGTAAAACAAAGACTTATATTTTTGATATTTATTTTATATATTTAAATGCCATTTAACAAAGAAAAATCAACCAAAAAAATGAGTGTCATAGGTTCGCCATCACGGCCTTATAGCCTGCCCCCCACCACCACCACCCCCCTGCCCCAGGCCTCCACCACCCTATTGTCTATGTCCATGGGTTATGCATTATGCATACAAGTTCTTTGGTTGATCTCTTCCCACCCACCCAGCCACCCCCTCCCCTTCCCTCTGATATTCCACAAGTTTGTTCTTGGTACTTTCTTGAAAGTCATAGGCCGCAAAGAATATAAAGATACATAAAAATTCTTAGTACTTTTTATTATGATCATTCTTTTAGAGCCAAATTTATTTCTAATTGATAGTGGTTGCTGCATTTAGAATTCTATTTTCGTATTAATGATGGATAATATCTATTATATTATTGCTGTTAAAAATTTAGCTTTAAAATAGACTGATAATTGACATTGTTAATGTTTGTCATTAAAAATAAAATGTATAAACCTTACGCATTCTATAGCCACTACTCTGTAATATGTAAAGACTTATTGGTACTTTGTTCTGCTAATTAATTTGAGGATTTAGACCAAGCATGTTAAACTCATGGCCCACGGGCCAGATGCCTCGTTTATTTGGCCCATGTTAGCCTTTGAGTTTGACATGCTTGATTTAGACTGTAAGCTCCATGAGGGCAGGCAGTAGTATTTTTCTCAGTTTTGTAATCTTTTATGTCTGCATAGCATAGGACCATATGCTGGTAAATCAGAAATGGAGTGTTTCATTGGGCTTTCTATAGTAATAAAGGTTAAGAAAAGGAAATATGGTAGACCTTTGGTATTTGCTAAATTTTGACATTTATGGTTTTGACTGTAAGCAGTCTTTTAAAGTTGTTACATGACACAACTTTAATATGAAATAATGTTTATAAAAAGAAAGGTGATTTTTGTGTGCTTTATTTGAAGATAAAGTTATGAAAGGGTTTTAGTGATTTTCTAGAATGTTCTATTCTAGACTCTAGGCAGAAAATTTGATATTAGTACAGTGTGGATTTGCTGGATCAGAAAGTATTACTTAAATTTTTCAGTTTTAGTTTCTGTGGATGACATTTATCTAATTAGAAATTAAGACTGAGAGATTTTAAAAACATAAGCACATTAGTTATCTGTCAGGACCATGATAGCACCACACGTGCAGCTTCTAGAAAACTCTACCTTGTACTAATGAGGGAATAAAGCAAGGGGAAATGGCAGAATATGAGGGAAAAGGGTATATAATGTCTTAGTATAATAATGAAATAGTTTTGACATTACAGAATCTCTGAAAGAGTCTTGAGGCAGGAGGTTCCTAGTCCGTACTTAGATAACAGCTTCTTTACAATATGACTACTTATAATTTATAGATGAAGGCTATGTAAAAGAGGCTAAAAGGTGAAAGAGTACAGAAGACAGGGGCATGTTTCAAAATATAATTTTATGTAAAATGCAGGAATATTGGAAACTATTTCCTCCTTGCCACCAGTATCATGGCTCATAGGAGAGAAGATTGAATTAATCATAACCTGAATATTTGACCATTTCTACTGCTATATTTTTTGTGAAAAACAAAATTCAATTTTTTAATTATTTTTTTTAATTTCCCAGTAATTTTTTGTATATGCTGTAAATTATACCACACTTACTTAGGTAGTAGGTAAAGTTGTAATGGCATCCAGGCTTTGGACCTATACAGATGTGTTCAAATTTTAGTCCACTTGTTTTTTTAGGCTTGTACCTTGGGCAAGTTACTAATCTGTTTTTTCTCAAAGTGGGGGTTGTGTTTATAAGGTTGTCCAGTTCTCCATACATTGCATTACTATTTATGTCCAACCTCCAGTTCACTAAAGTCTGCCAGCCCCTTTTTAATCCTACTCTCGTGTGTATTTATTAAAATGAGAAACACAACTTTTCACCATAATAGTGAACTTAAAATAATGCCTTTTATGTATTACTATTTGGGATCATCAATTATTTGTGCTCTTTTCCTAGTCAAAGTAAACAAATATGGAGATGCTTGGGAAGAGTGAGACACTGCATCCTTGGACCTATTGAAGGAGTTTCAATATCCAGCTTCATCCAGGTGGTCATATCTGCATGCTTGGAGCTCAGCAGCAGTCTTCATAAACACATGTAAAATCCAAACCTGGGCTTTTTGTGGTTTGGCTTATTAAAATAATGTTTCAATAACAAATTTTATTGTGAATATTGTGTGAATCTATATGAATAATGGTATAATACCACGATCGTATACAGTTTGTGAAATTTAAGTTACAGGATAAGGATACTCTTAGAAAACCATCGAGGGATTGTAATGCTCTAGAATTAGCATATGTGAAAATAAATATCTGCATGCTGAATTGGGATGGGTGGGGGGGAACAAGCATAATTTTAAGCGTTAAGCTTTACATCAAAAAAATTACTAAAAAGCCTTTTTCCAGTGTTTGCTGTATTCTCTTAATGTTTATGGTAAATAAAATATAAAGGAACATGCATCTTCACTGATTTCATGGTTTTAATGTTTGCGATCTATTTTAAGTACAATTATAAGTTGTGTTTTGTAGGGATAGGAAATAAAGTCATCTCTGAATATTTAATAATATGGTAAATGTGACTCGTGGATTAATCAACTACAGTAAATGGCTCTGCCTAAAAAAGCAGTGGTCATGTTTAAAAACTGCAAATTTCAGGGGAATAAAAATTTGGTATCCTTTTTTTATTATGGTTGTTCCTGGTTTAGGTGAATGAAAAATGAAATTATGGTTTCATCTACATTCTAATTTATATTACATTTCTATCAGAAACAGTGTTTCTGTTTTGGATGATGCAAATCATCCCAAAATTTGGCTCAATTTATCAGGATTATCACTTAGTAAGTTACATAATGTCTACTATAACCCAGTGTACTGGGTTGTACACAAACATACTGTATGTCAACTATAATTGAAAAATAAGTTATTTTAAAAAATCTATCGGTTTTTCTATGGGTCGGGATTTAAGGGTTTCAGCTGAATGATTTGGTTCTTGGTCTCAGATTTGCAGTCAGATGCTGGATGGAGCTGAAACAGTGCCGGGGTCCAACCCCAGCGGGTCCAGGGGTCCCCAAAGGTGTGGACGGAGTCGGCGAAGAAGGAAGGGCACGGAGACAGCGTTCAGTTGATCAGCAGCCTAGCCAGGATCTCTAGCCCGGATCTCCAGCCAAGTTCTGGTTAGGATCTCCAGAGAGGTTCTGCTCAGGCTCTCCAGTCAGGTTCAGTGTCCAGGTTCCAGTCAGGCTCTCCTGCCAATCTCCGCAGTCAGGTTCAGTCTAGGATCCCCTGCCATGCTCTCTCGCCAGGCTTTGCCTCCAAGCTCCGAGGCCAGTCCCTGTCCAGGATCCTCCGGCATGCTCTCGCCAGCGAAGTTCTTCTGTCTCTAGAGAACGTTCTGTGTAGGTTCTGTGCCTAGGCTCTGTCCCTCTTGGTCCTGTCTTCCAAGCCCTGTGTTCTCAGTTCTGTGTTCTGAGTTCTGTCTTGTTACAACTGTATTTATACCAGTTGATTTAATCCTATCAATCTCTATTACAAAGGTTAGGGCGTTTCTTATCTCCATTCCAGGGAGAAAAGATTATGTAGTTTAAGCATGATTGTTCGTAGTTAAAGGGATTAATTACCCGCCTGGCACTTAGTTGAGGGGTTTTATTCCCTCCCTAACTTCAGGGGAAAATCCCTACCTGGGGATTCAACCTTTCTCGGAGAGGTGACCTTGGTTAAAACACAGCGCCAAGAAGGTGAGCAAACATATTAAGAACCGTATGCCATATATGCCAGGTCCCTTGAAACAGCAAGGATGGACTGGCTCCCGGCAAAACAGCAGGGAGCTAGAGCAGCTGGGGCCTGGCAGGGCATCAGCTCTCTCATTTCCAGGGCCTTGCCATGTTTCTTTCCATGGATTAGTGTGGGCTCCTCATAGCAGTCAGACTGTATGTGACCACTTAGGGCTCTAGCATGAGTGTTCCAGTTAGTATGTTAAAAGCCCCGTTGCCATTTATTTACAGCCCAGACTCTGAAGTCAGTAGCATTTCTGCACAAGCCTGCCTATCAAAGTGCAGGAAGGAAAGACTCCTACCCTCCTCACATTTTTAAAATAACGTGGGATGGAACATTTTGCAATAATTCACATCCTTCCCACATGCATAGTCAACTCAGCTTTTCCCAGGAACTCTAATTTGAATCCCATTATATCAGCTCAAAATCTAGGAGTTTATCATCTACTCAGGTTCAGGTATGCATGAGGCACTTGGGTAAAAGTCTGAAGACCTAGGAACTTAGGTCCTGGCCAATGTGGCTCAGTTGAGTGTAGTCCCGTGCACCGAAAGGTCGCCAGTTTGATTCCCAGTCAGGGCATATACCCAGGTTGCGGATTTGGTCCCCAGTGGGGTGCATGCAGGAAGAAGGCAACCCATCAGTATTTCTCTCATCAATGTTTCTCCCTCTCCCTGTCCAAAATCAGCAAAAACATTAAAAAACACACCTGTGAACTTAAAAGAGGTTCTCTGCCCTGTTCAACCTGAATATCAACCCAAATACCTGTTAGCCATATTACTATTCTAGACATCCCTTGTTAAAAAAAAAAAAAAAAAGGAGAAGAAAAGGTACACGCCAGTCGCCTGACCAAGCAATTCTGAAGCAGAGCTGGCTCACGTTGCCAGTTCTTTGACTAGAGCTCAACCATATTCCCCAGGGGCTTGTCATGGCTGTGGTCCTACCTTTCCCATAAAGTAGGAAGCTCATGTTTGCCGCTGACTAGTTTTCCTAGCCTGCCCATAGAAACCGAGGACCCCAAGGCCTGTTTATACTACCCCTGTCCCAACTGGTGTATGTTTTAAATCTGTGGAGTTCTCAAGTATCAATTGAAAATCCATTTCACAAAAGCCACCCATGTCTCCTGGAAGCAGTGCCCTTTTTATTTTGGGTTCCCTGGGAAGCTTTGGCAGGTCTACGTGGTTATTCCTAGGACACGTAGAGGGTCATCTGTGTGTCGGAACTGTCCTGTGGTGCACTGCCATCCTTCTGAGGCCTTGAACAAAAAGCCATCACCCCACTCGGGATTTGATCTTTGCTGGAAGCCATTTCTGAATATGAGAACCTTTTGCAGGTTTAAAAGACTGTTTGGACCTTTATATTTTCTCCAAATCACTTGGAATGATTTTTTTTTTGGCCTCACTTTCATTTTAGACAGCACCCTCAACCCTGCCCAGAAATCTTAGCCAATCAATTTCCTTAGGTACATTTCCTATTTCCTATGTTACCACAGGTGACAGTTTTGACTACATCTTCAGAGTCTCAGCTTCCAGTAATTCCTCTCCTGTAATCCCTTCTTGACAGCCTACTGGAAGGTCTTTAGGCTTCTGTTAACACCCTCATCCAGGCCCTTTAAGTTTTCATAATCTCCTCAAGGTCCTGCCAGCATTTATATGCCACTTGTTCCCACAACCAATGCCACGTCTTTGAGATTTTTGTTATGCCTGCAGGCCACTTCCAGCTATCCAGTTCCTGTGTTAGAGTTTGATGGAAAAGCAGAATTGCTCTGAATGATGCAGAATAAGGGGTTTATTGTAGAGATTAGATCTTAGGCAATTGTGGAACTGATGGGTCAGTCTGCAAGCTATTGCCTCTGGATCTTGGTACCGGGCATGTTCTTATGTTTATAATAGAGACACAAATGAAACACAGAGGTCTCTTTTGGCCTAAGTTTGAAACTGGCACACCTTCATTTCTGCCTCACATTTTGCCTAAAGCAAGTCATAGGACAAGCCCAAGGTCAAAAGTGAAATGCAAAAGCCCATGTGGAAAGGAAATGCAAGAGTCCATGACAAAAGGCATGGATATGAGGAGAGGTAGAGAACTGGACCAGTTATACAATCTGCAAGGACAGCAAAAGGGACCAGGACTGCCCCTGAATTCTAATGGCAGTGGGTTTGCATCTACCCCACACAGGACTGTTAAACTCTACTACAGCTATTTAGCTATATATCTCCTCTACCCAACTCTGAGGGCAGAGACTATCTTATGTATGAATGTACTGTTTCTTCTAGCACCTTGCCTTGCATATAAAATAGGTTCTGAAAAATAATGAATGTGATGACAGCCCTGATTTTCAAAACCTTATTCAGGGAGGTTCCTTTTTGCTATTTCTTTTCCCACCATTATTGACTTCTATCTCCCAGGTCCCTCCTCTTTTGTCACCTTCCCATTCCCATCCTCCTTCTTGACCTACGCACATTTAGAGATGAGATAATCTAATGAACCAAACTATGATTTGAGGTTTGTATTTTAAAGTAAACTCTGCTTCTGCAAGACAGTCATTCAGTTAACAAAGATTGTTTGATCGTGAGCCTTGAACACTATAAGAAACCAAAGGGGTAATCTGAATATTTTCCAATGCAGATGACACATCACTCACCTGTTAAATCACAGATTTTGGACTGAAAAGGGCAGATAGTTGGGCCTGAAATTAGGATCATGAAATTGAAAAGAGATAAATGTATATATAGTGAGTTACACTGAAATTCAGAATGACCTGCTGCATAAGCATAAATGGAGAGAATTGACTTAAAGGTAGGTCATGTGAAAAAGCCTAGCATGGGCCAAAAATGCAACATAATGAAACATTTTGGACTGCAGTAGTAGTAGTAGTTAACATCGAGTGGCTGCTCTGAGCTATGCACAGTGCTAAGCATTTTGTAAGTATTAAACTCATTTTATTCTCATGAATAACCTACAGGTAAATCAAAAATCTTCCCATTTTACAGATGAGGAAACTGAAGCCCAGAGCAGGTAAATAACTGACTCAATGTTAGGTAGCCAGTAATGGTGGGGCTGAATTTGAGCCCAGGGCCTAATGTAGAGTGCCTCTTGCTATCCGTTCAGGTGCCTAAAAGAAAAATCTGGTAAACCCATTTCTGGAGTCTTGGTATGTGAGGACATCACAAATATTTAAAGGCTGTTATGCAAAAGAAGAAGAATTCTGTTGGGTAGCCACAGGGAAATTACAAGTTTAGGCTGAGAAATACTTATGAAGTGCCTATGTCTGGCCAAGAACTCTGCTTGAGGGTGGAAATTGAGAAATAAGTAAAAAAGGATACACTTCCTGTCTTGGAGGAGCTAGTCTAGAGGAGCAGGGAGGCAGGCCTGGGCTCCCACAGACCTTTCTGGGTAGTTTTGCACCTGGGCAGTGTACTGGGTTGCACATGGAGTGGCAGGTGTCTTTCCCCTGGAAGTACATACTTAGGTCCTGGAACCTCACCTGCCCAGACAGCAGAGGGGATTTTCAGTGGGTGGGGGGTTGAGTGAGGTCTCAAACCTCAGACTGGTGCTGAAATATAAGTTCCAGGAAGGTGTGGAATTTTGTTGGTTGTGCTCCCTGTCACATTCCCACTGACGTACCTAAGACAGTGCCTGGAACACAGTAGGCAACAATGGAATAGATGAAAGATTCAAGATTTAAAAACCAGGATATTTCACATAAAACCTGTACTTATTTGCTTTGCAAATTGGAAGATTTGACAACAGCAGGTGGCCTATTTGTGTGTGTGGAAGTGAAGGTTATGCCTGTTTTAACATGCACCTAGTCCAGCTTCACTCAATTACATTATTAATTTGGCCCTGGACTTTGCAGCCGGTGGGTTAGTCACTGACATCTCTGCCAACTCTGTCTATGGAATCAAACTCTACCGTTGAAGTTTGGGTGTAGAGTTCCAAAGTGGAAACGTGTTCTGTCAATGAACAGATTTGCATTATTTGAATATCATGAAAATTACCTACAGCACATTTTCATGGCTTAATCACGCCATTCAAGATTAATTTTATTACTTGTGTAATGTTCACAGAAAATAGAGATAAACCATCCATTCTGACAGCAAGGAAAAAGAATATCTTTGCTTAAATGAGAATTTAAAAAATATATAAGCATTACTAGTATATACAGTACAACTTTTTTTTTTTTCCACCACACAGGTACTACTTTCACAAGCTTATGACCAGCGTGGTGGTGAGTGTTGTTGGTAATTGCTACATGCTAAACGGCAAATGCTGCTCCATTAACACATCTTCCTTTAAGAAACACATTGTTTCCCAGATACTTGCTTCCTAATATATACAATAGATAATGGAGCAAAATATCTGAGAGTTTTTAGATGACCGTCTAGGTTTTCTTTTTCTTTATAGATCTCCTTTCACACTGACATCACTGTGAAAAAAACTGCTTCCATGAATAACTTACTTATGTTGGAAAAGCAGAGAGCCCAAACAATAAACCCAATCTGATGCAGAACTGTGAAGCTATCAGCAGGAAAAACAGTGTGCCTTCTCAACAATAATAGATTGAGACCGATTTCTGCATTGGCTTGCTGTCCTTAGCAATGTGGAAATGTTCTGATTCCTGGGAAATAATTTTCTGGAATGCAGGAAATAAATGTTCCCAAATCTGAACTTTTACCAATAGCAGAGATAACAAAGAGTCACCAATTGCTAAGTCAGAGCCAAGACTTAAACTGCATCCAAGAAGCTAGGGTATTGGCTCTGTGATCTGGTTTACAGAAGGAGAACTTTATCGACTGAGACATGAGGAGATGTATACACAAAGAGATAGTCAAACATCACTCCATTTCATACACTTAGTGTTCATGTGAAAATAGAAACTTGCAAATATTTTTGATGTTTTAAATAAAACATTTCATATCAAGTATTAACTGCTGATGAGGTTCCTCTTTTTACCTCTATGGTGCAGGTTTTACACAAAACACAAATTACGTACACACACATGCCCAATGTATAAATGGTGACACACATAGAAAGCATTTTTCTGCCCTGACTGGTTTGGCACAGTGGATAGAGCGCCGGCCTGCAGACTGAAAGGTCCCAGGTTCGATTCGGTCAAGGGCATGTACCTTGGTTGCAGGCACATCCCCAGTGGGGAGTGTGCAGAAGGCAGCTGATCAATGTTTCTCTCTCATCGATGTTTCTAACTCTATCTCTCTCCCTTCCTCTCTGTAAAAAATCAATAAAATACATTTTTTAAAAAAGAAAGCATTTTTCTGAGAAAATGCAAAAAATGCAAGGGACATTTTTAAAGTAGGACTCAGACAACCTGCCATAAAACAAAAGGTCACCAATGGAAGAGGGTTTTTTGTTGTTGTTGTTGGTTTTTTTTTTTTTTGCAAAAAAAAACAAAAAACAAAACACAGACACACACACACACACACACACGCCACACAACAAAACAAAAAACACACACCTGGCAATAAATAGGAATCCAACTCATGGGGTTGAATTGGCTGCTTCTGATCTGCCTAGAGCCTTAAAAGTTTATCATTCTATGCATTAATTCTTCCCATGATTCCTCCCATAATAAACTGTTCCCTGGGAGAAGAAGGGACCATTTGGGAAATTGTGTTTATTCTTTGAGGCCACTAGCAGTATATAAACTAACCCAGTACTTGAGTGATGACTATAAGTGTGTACCCAATGGCTAAGCAAAACTCCACCATACTGATGAGGCATAAAGTCACCGAGGTCACCGAAAGGACAATTGGCCCATTCTGTGACTCTCTGAAGTGACGCATTTCTCACTTATAGGTATGCCCCACATACCTATAAGAAGCAATCATTCTTGCCCTGTGTTTCTACCTCCATACACAATGGTTTTTGGTGGGGTCTGACTTCTCAAGTTCCTCAACTTTCACGCCTGCCCACTTTAAGAGATTTTAAAACCCAGAACTAAGGCAGAAAGAACGAATAGATGGGGAAAATTAGAGAGGACTTGACATTCTTTTACTTCACTGTATACAAGTTAGAATACAACATAATTTCTTTTCGGTGTGTGAATTCTCCCACCATGTTCGTACACAGCAGAAAAACATACACTCAATTCAATTGAGAATCTTCCACAAAAAGCATTTTGATAGAATCACAATGTTTCTGTTCCACTGTACGCTATTTTCAAGTACACTTGAAACTGTAGTGTGTGTGCAAATTCAGAACTTTAAGAAACTTCAAAAGCCACAGGTGTAGAGTTTAGGAAGCTGATGGCTGTGAACTTCGCTCCTCACTTAATCCGTGCTTAATTTTGCACTCCTCACAGGTAAGCAGGCAGTGCCTAGGACAGAAGCAAAAAGAGAGGTTTGTGATTTGACACTGGAAGCTCTAGTCTTAACACCTGATTGAGAGACATTGTCCTAGGCTGACGCTCACAGGCCCAATGTCTTAGGGCAGTGGTCGGCCAACCGCGGCTCGTGAGCCACATGCGGCTCTTTGGCCCCTTGAGTGTGGCTCTTCCACAAAATACCACATGCGGGCACGCACGTACAGTGCAATTGAAACTTCGTGGCCCATGCGCAGAAGTCGGTTTTCGGACTGGGTGAGTCTATTTTGAAGAAGTGGTGTTGGAAGAAGTGGGGGGTGTTGGTCGGTAGGTCAGTTGGGCGACGAGAGACGAGAGACGCGGGGCAGGTGGGCTGCGGGATATGCAGCACGGGGGAGGCGCGCACGATTCATGCACGAGTTGAGTGAGACTGGCTACAAGACGAGTGTGGATGGGAGAGTTGGAAGGGGTTGACCTCAGCGAATGTACCTCAATCAGATTGAGGACGTTTTTAGCAAAGGCCAGCTTAGGAGACCCTAATTAAGTTAATAACAATGTACCTACCTATATAGTTTAAGTTTAAAAATTTTGGCTCTCAAAAGAAATTTCAATCGTTGTACTGTTGATATTTGGCTCTGTTGACTAATGAGTTTGCCGACCACTGTCTTAGGGAATAGTAGGAGCTGCTTCTTGGCTTGAGACTGGCAGAATTTCACTCAAGATAAAGGCCAATAATGATCATGCCCAGTGTTTTTTTGTTTTTTTCCCCCCACAGTACCGTGCTGCCTCTCACATAGAATCCACTGTGACAAGTGAGGGTCTTTAGTGAATGTGTCCCCAACACTAGTCCTGTGGTAGAAATCGCTATTACTTACTGAGTGTCACAGTCATTTCTCCTCCTTATAACAATTCCATGAAAACAATTCTGCTCACCATTTTATACAGTTGAGAAAACTGAAGATTAGAGAGTTTAAGAAACATTTCCAAGATTACATGGTTTATTTAAAAAGTGGTACAACTGGTTTTCAACCCAGGTGTTCTAACAGTAGAGGCAGTGCCTTTCACTCCAGAGTCCTACTGCTTATATCCCCTAATGAGAATCACGCTATATACAGTATATTAACACAGTAAAGGCTCTGAAAGTCCTGCAATAAAGAAACCTGTTTAAATTCGGTGTAACCCCGTGATAATAGAAGCCATGTCTGCTGACTAAGGTATTCTTTTCAGACTTGCACAATGCCTTGAGCATAGCAGATACTCACTAAATGTTTGTTAAGCAAATGAAATAGGAAACTAAGTCAAATAATAAGGAATTATTATTGAAGTCGAATAGCAAGAACTCAAAATTTGAGGTTTAAGGAGGTTTTTTACCCCAGCATATAGATGTTAAGAAAACTGTTTAATATTATAAATGGTGAATCATCTTTTATTTACCTTTTTATAATTACAGTGGGGCCTTGACTTACGAGTTTAATTCGTTCCGTGACGGAGCTCATAACTCAAATTACTCGTATGTCAAATCAAAAAGTGAACGAGTGAGACACGTGATGCTGGGCTGATGTTGTGGCGTTCACTGTGATGTTCGCTGCGCCAACTAGCGGTGGGGTATCTGAAGCTGGCTCGTAACCCGAATTTTAGCTCGCAACTCAAAGCAAAAAATCGGCCGAGAGACGGCTTGTATCTCGAAAAACTCGTTAGTCGGGACACTCGTAAGTCAAGGCCCCACTGTATCTTCATTACAATCCCTCAATCAAACAGATGACAAACCTGTTATGCCCTGGACCAAAGCCAGCCCCGCGTAGCTGATCGTCAAGGGAATGAAATTTACTTTGGCAGACTCCTATGTATGATGCCTTTCCAAGGCCATATCCCAGGATACCAGCAACTGTAAAAGCAGGTTAGGAAAGGTAGATTAAATAAAGCGTCAGAATCTCTTCTACTAGTTATCTTCTAGAACTTTCTTTATTAATAGTAGTAATTTTAATATTAAAAGTACCACGATACTTTCAACAATAAAGACAACACTTTTTTTTTTTTTTTTAAAAGCACCACAACAAATCAATGGACAAACACTCTGGGAATGAAGCTCCCTGTTGAAGAGCAGGATTAGACTTTCTGGCTCCGTGTTGAATTGGTGGTAGAAGGGCCAGGACAGAGCAAGCAAAGGTGTGACCCCGGGCCAGGGCCAGGCAGCCTGAGCGAGGCCAGGCCAGCAAATAAATGTCTGAGGCCACCAGGGGAGGGAGGGGGTTATGGTTTCTCCAAATCACTGGGTAGGAAAGTCTCGGTATGGATTGGAGTTTGGGGAGCTGCGGTCCATCCTGCCTGTAGGGGAAAGAGGTCACGAGGCAGAGAAAGCCTCTCAGGGAAGAAATCTTCAACCTGCTCCTCTTGCTGGGAATGAGGTTTCAGACTGTAAACGGGAAAGCATCCCTTTTGTACAAAGTAGATCGATGTATTATGAGTGGGAAAAAGGGAAATCCTGGGTTTATCATTGGTGCATTAGAAAGTCCCTGATTTTAAAAAATTATTCACTTATTATGTTCACTACAGAAAATATCCGGAAAAGATTGGCCCAAAGAAGGAAACTTAAGCCCCGAATGGATCTCTCATTCTGAGGCTCTTGCGGGCCCTGCCAGGAGGCCTCGTCCCCGCTTTAAAGAGGACTCTCCAAGGGAGGTTCCTATGGCGCAACTTGATTCCAGGAAGTGTTGAATGAACGAAGGGCTGTGAAGTGGCAAAAATAAAGACTGATTTTTCAGAAAGGCAATGCAGGCAATTTGGTTAACCTGGACATTCATAACTCCAGCTGCTATAAACATCTATTAAAAAATAATTTCTTTTACTTCTATGACTTACGTGCAACTTTAGGCAATGATCCAAATCGTGGGTTAGCTGCTAAATAACCTAAGGAGTAACATATACATTATTACTTCATTGTATTACTTATTTAAACTTATAAAGTATAAGGAAATCTTCAGAGTTTAATATATACGCAGTTTCTTTAACTCTCATCTGAGGATATGGTTGTTTTTTTTTAAATATATTTTATTGATTTTTTACAGAGAGGAAGGGAGAGAGACAGAGAGTCAGAAACATCGATGAGAGAGAAACATCGACCAGCCGCCTCCTGCACATCCCCCACCAGGGATGTGTCCGCAACCCAGGTACATGCCCTTGACCGGAATCGAACCTGGGACCTTTCAGTCCGCAGGCCGATGCTCTATCCACTGAGCCAAACCGGTTTCGGCGAGGATATGGTTTTTTTATTGATTTTAGAGAGAGGAAGGGAGAGAGAGAGAAAAAAAACATGGATTGGTTGCCTCCCGTATGCACCCCGACCAGGGATTAAATCCACAACCATTTGGGATGATGCTCCAACAACTGAGCCACCTGACCAGGGCTAGATAGATTCTTTTTTTTTTTAATATTTTACTTTTTTAAAAAATATATTTTTATTGATTTCAGAGAGGAAGGGAGAGGGAGAGATAGAGATGGAAACATTAATGATGAGAGAGAATCATTGATCAGCTGTCCCCTGCACTCTCCCCTACTGTGGGTCGAGCCCACAACCCTGGCATGTGCCCTTGACCGGAATCGAACCCAGGACCCTTCAGTCTGCAGGCTAACGCTCTATCCACTGAGCCAAACCAGCCGGGGTACTACAAAGATTCTTAATCACAAGAGATGACCCTAAAAGAGTTACAATTCAATTCTTGATTGAATTTAACTCTCAAATAGCCATTTTTGCCAAGTAGCAAGTGTTAGCTTTAATGTGTAAAAAAAGAACAGGAAACAGACAATTCAAGACTTGTTTAAAGATATCAGTGCAAAGGTGGAGCCAACAACTTATTTCCAACAATTAGTCACTGCTGCCTCCCTTTTTATGTACCTCAACTTATGAAATTCAACTTAAGGACTCCCAGTACCAGTCATGCCTCACTTATCAACGGGGATACATGATAAGAAAGGCATCCTTAGGCGATTTCATCGTTGTACGAACATCATAGACTGCACTTACACAAACCTGGGTGTACAGCCTCCTGCACACCTAGCCCGCATGGGATAAACTATTGCTCCGAGGCTACCAGCCTGTACAGCATGTTACTGTACAAAACACCACGAGATTAAGTCAAACTCAAGAGAAAGCGATGCAATCAAGAGACACGGGAAACACAAGATGCACGAGGCTGCTGCTGGCGTAACACAGCATGTTGTTTTACATCCACCGTTTTTTTATAAGTGGAAGAGGACACTCTAAAATGATGACAAAAAGTATAGTCATTACATAAACCAGTACCAGTCGTTTATTATCGTTATCAAGTATTGCATACTGTCCAAGTTGCAGGTGCTATACTTTTATATGACAGGCAGTGCAGCAGGGGTGTTTACACCGGGATCATCTCAGATAGCTGAGAGATAAATGCCTTGCGCTTCGACGTTACCATGGCTCTCACATCACTAGCCCACAGGGATTTTTCTGCTCCATTGTAATCTTATGGAAATACCATTGTACATGTAGTCTGTCATTGTCCGAAATGTTATTTGACACCTGATTGTATACCTACCACAATTTTTTAAATAAAAACTTTACTACTGTGATAGGCAGAATAATGGCCCCCTAAAGGTGTCCATATATATCCCAATCCCTGGAAACTGTGAATATGTTACCATTGCATAACAAAGGCGAATTATGGTAGAAAATGGGATTAGGGTGAATCAGGTGACTTTAAAATAGGAAGATTATCCTGGATCATTTGGGTGGGTGTGAAGAGCAGCTACAGCGTTGGACAGGTTCAAGCCTGGGACTAATGAGAGGGCACAGTCCTCTCGTGGCCAAGCCACGTGCAAGTCCCAGCACAATTACAGCCAAAGGCTATAGTTGTAAGCTTGACCTTATGGTCCGAACCTGTGGTCCCTGGTCCCACGTGGCTGAGTGATATAGGCTGCGGGAGGTGCAGCAAGTAAACAAAGCTTGATCAGGTAGATGTAATTGAGTAGATTTGAAATCCGAAAGAATGTTCTTACCACACCCTTACTTTGCCTCGTGGAATCTGGTTATAAAATAAAGACTCTGGCCCTAACTGGTTTGGCTCAGTGGATAGAGAGTCAGCCTGCAGACTGAAGGGTTCCAGGTTCGATTCCGGTCAAGGGCATGTACCTTGGTTGTGGGCACATCCCCAGTAGGGGGTGTGCAGGAGGCAGCTGATGGATGTTTCTCTCTCATTGATGTTTCTAACTCTCATCCCTCTCCCTTCCTCTCTGTAAAAAATCAATAAAATATATTTTAAAAAATAAATAAATAAAGACTCTGCTTGTAGGCCGTGGCACTGTCTCTCCATCAGAGAGTAGCATCCCACCTAGACCCAGCTTTATTCTCTTGTCTGTCTTTTCTAAATCCTTTACCGCCCCCTCAGGTTCACCCATGGCCATGCCGGCTCGGCACAGGTGGGCCCAATGTAATTACAATGACCCTTGAATGTAGAAGAGGGATTCTGAGGCAGAACCAGGCAGACGGCAGGAGGAGAAGACCTTGGCTTTGTAGGCAGAGGAAGGGGCCATGGGCCAAGAAGAACTGTGGGTGGCCATTAGAAGCTGGAAGGGCAAAGGAAGTCCCAGGGCCCCCAGCAAGGAGAGCAGCCCTGGGGACACTTTGATTTCAGACCAGGGAGACCCATTTTGGACATCTAACCTCCAAAACTGTGAGATAATACATTTGCACTGTTTTAAGTCACTATGTTTGTGTTAATTTGTTATAGTAGTCGTAGAAAACTACTGCACAACCCTGGAAAAGTATATTTGCACATATGCCAGAGATGATAGATTTTGAGAAGTTTAATATTTATAAGATATAATGGCATGACTATTTCTTTGTTGTCAAAAATGGCCTGACAAAGACTCATTACTGATTGATAAATATATTTCCATAAAAAGGCTATCTTCAAGTTATAACAATGAAATCATATTTAATAAATCAACTTAAATCCTTAAGAGAAGAATAATATCGACTGAAATGGGATTCTCCTAGATAAATGACACATGTGGTCTCTGAGACCCAAAAAAGAACTTGAACATCTTGGCTCATGTTTGCTGGGTACAAATACTGTTTTTAAAATCCTGGTCATCAGCACTGTTCAAAGCAATGGGCTTCGACAGTGTCAGGTGCCTTCTTGCTATTTGGGAACTAGGCAATGCCTATGGGCTCTCTGGTGAGATGGAGACAGGAAAAAAGAAGGGAGCAAGGAAGGAAGAAGAAAGAGGTAAACTGGGACACTAAGAGGCAGGGAGAGGTTGTGTGGGGAGGTGCAGGGCGCCTGCTAGTCCTCATGACCTCTTGTACAAATTAGACAGGGCGCCCTTCCTCAGGAAATGCAGCCTCTCGCCAGGACAAATGGCTTGGTGGGCAGAGCTTGGTGGATACTCCTCCCCGGAGCATCCTTGCGCAGGGACGCTCTGTCTAACATATACTGAGCCCCTGGGAGACGCAGGGACTCTGGCACAGAGAAAGGCACTGTATCCATTTCCTGTGGCTGCTGTAACAACTTTCCACAGACCTGGAGGCTTAAAACAACACACACCGGCAAGCTTACAGTTCTGGAGGTCAGAGCTCAGAATGGATCTCACTGGGTGTGTCTGTCTGTTGGAGCTGCAAAAAGAAGACTGGGGGGGGGGGGCTTATAAAGGACAGCAATTGATTTCTCACAGTTCTGGAGGCTGAAGTCCAAGATCAGGGGATCCTCAGGGCTGGTGAGGCCCCTCTCTGGGTTTGCAGACTTCTTGTGGTGGGAGGAGCTAGGGAGCTCGGTGAGGTCTCTTGCAAGAGCACTACCATTCTCGAGGGCTCCACTCTCATGGGTTAATCGCCTCTTAAAGGCCTCACCTCCTAATACCATCCCCTTTGCAGGTTAGGATTTTAACATGTCAACTGGGGGGTGGGGCACAAACATTCAGGCCTGGGCAGCCGGCTACAATCAAGGTGCTGGCAGGACTGCATTCCTTGCCAGCTCTTAGAGGCCACCCCCTTTCCTGGACTCGGGGCTCCTGGCCCCTCGTCTATCAGCAAAGCCAGCAGTGTTGAGTGAGTCCTTCTCATGCTGTCCTCTCTCTGGTTATGTCTTCTGACCCAATTTTTTTTTTAAATATATATTTTTATTGATTTCAGAGAGAGGAAGGGAGAGGGAGAGAGAGATAGAAACATCAATGATGAGAGATAATCATTGATCGGCTACCTCCTGCACACCCCACACTGAGGACCAAGCCTGCAACCCAGGCATGTGTCCTGACCAGGAATCGAACCCTGATCTCCTGGTTCATAGGTCGGACCATGCCAGTCAGGCCTGACCCAATTTTTAAGGATCCATCTGGTTAATCCAGAATAATCTCCCTATTTTAAGGTCAGCTGATTAACAGCCTTCCCACCTGCAGGTTTGATGTCACTTTGCCAGGTAACCTAACATAGCCACTCATTCTGGGAATTAGGACATCTTCCGGAGGGGTGGGTGGAGGGATTCATGCTGAAAATAGGCAAAAGCCTGCATAAATAAGTCCTTCACCACAAAATACATGCCCCGCACCAAAAAGTGGCCAGGAGGCTCGCAGAAAACTGGAGTTAAATTATTAAACGAATGTTGATTCTTACCGTGGTGGACTAGTCCTTGGGTAACAAGCATGCTTCCAAGAGAAAAGGGCAGAGCTGCAAAACAAAAACGCCCTTCAGTGCAGGAATTTTAGAACTTGGCACGTCACCTAGAAGTCAGGGAGAATGACTCGGAGTGTTTTCTCTTACCTACCTTGGCAATGACTTTTTAGTCATTTACTTTACTTATTCGACAAATAAAGGATTTATTAAGTACTTCCTGAAGACTGTTCCCGGGATCTGCCCCCAGGCACTGAACCTGCTGTACAGCTTTAATCTAAGAAAACCTAAACCCCATGGGACTCCGTCTCTGACATCCACTTGGCCTGAACGCCCACCATGCACCAGATTCTGGCCACTACGTACCACGCAGGCACGTTCGTGTCTGTGTGTGGACATGTAGCTGTTGCATTTGGGAGCTGCCTTGAATCACATATTTTGAAATTTCTAATCCTACATACTAGAAAATACCAGTACAATAAAACTCCTGCATAATATCCTATTCAGGATATTTCTCTGCTTTAGTCTTTCATGACATTTTGTTGCACCATTTGGGTATGTCTATTTTCTGAGGATTACAAGATTACTGCATTCATGTTAAACATGGGCGACGTTCTGCTGTCATTTTCAAAACAGGCAAGTTAGTCTGGCAAAGGCAGTTTCTCGTTCTGTCAAAATGTGTCAAGTGACTTCTTCCAAAAGCAGCGAGCTGTGATAAACATCTAGCTCTTCCTAGCAACCAAGACAAATTAAATTGCAACCAATTTTTCCACTCGTATCTATCTGATGGTAGGCGAATGGGTCATACTGAAATGTTAGTCTACTAGGCTTAATTAAATTACTTACTCATAGGTTGTCAGAAAAGACATGAATTGCTAGGAGCACAATCAATCATCATCGTAATGCATGATGAATAACAACTTCTAAAGAGTGTTTATTCCAAAACAATTGCTACTGAGTTGGAATGATTTGAGAAATCAAGCTGTATTTCACAGTGAAATGATCCCTGTGTCGGCAATGTTGCAAATATTGGGACTAGATCTGCAGGTTCTATTATGACATTTTCAAATGACAACGCATGATTTTTTTCTTTTTCTTTTTTAAATTTTAAATTCTTTACTGGTTAAAGTATTACATATGTCTCCTTCCCCCCTCCACCCCCCATTGGGCTCTCCCCGGCTGCTCCCACCCCCCAGCACATGCCCTCATCCCTCTACTGTCTGTGTCCATTGGATATGCTTACATGCATGCATACAAGTCCTTTGGTTTATCTCTTACCCTCCCCCACACCCATGATTTTATTTTTTTAATTGGAAGAGACCTTAAAGCATAGCTGAATTCACACCCTTGTCTTATTTATATCAGGCAGGCAGAGAAAGAAGATGACTCAGCAGAAAAGGTTATTTCAGAGACACTGTGAGAGAAGTATTAATGGATCCTGCGACTTTCCATTCATTCCACAAATATCGATTAGGTACTTTCTATATATGAAGCACTGTGCTTGGCTCTGGGATGAAGCAATAAATTTGACATTATTCCCTGACTCAATGAGGTTAGAGTTTAGTGGAATTTAGAAGGTTTACTCTTTCAAGAAATTCTAAATAACACTCTAGGTCCATGTTCTGGGTCACATGAAAGCATTCTGTGTGCTCCTACTAGTAAATCAAATATTACCTCTGCCCTTAAAAAGGAATCTCAACATGGGTTTAAACTCTTAACAGCCCAGATATCAAAGTTCTTCAAGGAATTATGCAAAGCCCCTGCTCAGGAGTAAATCATTACCATAATTCTAATATGGTACTTAGGCAGTTCATTGCAGCACGTACAGTGTTAACAAAGGTTAAAAGGGATGCAATTTACCTCTCTTCCAGAAACTTTCTTCTTGACATTCTCTGATAATCTTTGAAATTTCCGCTCTGTGGATGTGCAGTTTTGATTTTGGACAAAACAACAGGCTCTGTAAGGAAAGTTCTACGGTGAGTCGACTGAAATCATCAGAAAAGCGTCTGCTGTTTTCTTGGGGAAGGGCAGGACGCTCCCTTCACTGTGGTCATGCAGCGTGTCGTCCTGGGCTGGCCATCGCACAGAGCAGTGACCTGTTTCAGCGAGTGCCTTCCAGCTGGGAACGTTGGACAGATGCGGGCAAGGAAATAATCCCAGCTGGAGAAGCCAAGAGTGACTCATCGACTAGCGAACATGGAGCAGTTATCTGGTCAGAAAGAATTCCTGCTGCAGCCACATTTGCCGCATTTTCTTTCTTACCTCCAGCCCCTGTCTACGTTTCCTGCGATGCTACCCGCTCCCTCTGCCTCCCTGGTTTCCTGCAGACCCAGTTCAGTGTGGTCTCCTGGGTGAAGAGATTCCCTACAGCACACTATTTACACTCCTGGGATCACACTCCTGGGATCACACTCCTGGGATCACACTCCAGAGACGACACTCCTGGGATTACACTCGTGGGATCACACTCCTGGATTCACACTCCTGGGATCACACTCCTAGGATCATGCTCCTGGGATCACACTCCTGGGGTCACACTCCTGGGATCACGCTCCTGGGATCACGCTCCTGGGATCACACTCCTGGGATCACGCTCCTGGGATCACGCTCCTGGGGTCACGCTCCTGGGGTCACGCTCCTGGGATCACGCTCCTGGGATCACGCTCCTGGGATCACACTCCTGGGGTCACGCTCCTGGGATCACACTCCTGGGATCACACTCCTGGGATTATACTTGTGGGATCACACTCCAGGGATCACACTCCTGGGATCAGGCTCCAGGGATCACACTCCTGGGATCACACTCCTGGGATCATACTCCTGGGATCACACTCCAGGGATCACACTCCTGGGATCACACTCCTGGGGTCACACTTGTGGGATCACACTCCTGGGATCACACTCCAGGGATCACGCTCCAGGGATCACACTCCTGGGATCACGCTCCAGGGATCACGCTCCTGGGGTCACGCTCCAGGGATCACGCTCCTGGGGTCACACTCCTGGGATCACACTCCTGGGATCACACTCCAGGGATCACACTCGTGGGATCACACTCGTGGGATCACACTCCTGGGATCACGCTCCAGGGATCACATTCCTGGGATCACACTCGTGGGATCACACTCCAGGGATCACACTCGTGGGATCACACTCCAGGGATCACACTCCTGGGATCACACTCCTGGGGTCACACTCCTGGGATCACACTCCTGGGATCATACTCCTGGGATCACGCTCCTGGGACCACATTCCTGGGGTCACACTCCAGGGATCACACTCCTGGGATCACACTCCTGGGATCACGCTCCAGGGATCACACTCCTGGGATCATGCTTCCAGGGATCACACTCCTGGGATCATACTCCTGGGATCACGCTCCTGGGACCACATTCCTGGGGTCACACTCCTAGGATCACACTCCTGGGATCACACTCCAGGGATCACGCTCCAGGGATCACACTCTGAGCACTGGATGGCAAGTTTTGTATTTATAGACCTGTACTCTAATTTACCTTTACCGTACACTTCTGTATGCATTTTAGACTATGAACTCATCAGCAGACTGCTTTGTATTTTTCTATATAGTTTCCTTTCTATCTTGACAGTGTTGCTTTTTTTTTTTTTTTAACATATTTTATGTTATAAAATTTCTGGTGGAACTATTGCTATGTTTGACTTACTTTTATTATTTTACAGTATTTATCCTGTTGACATGCTATAAACCGGACTAACTCCCATCCTTCACAATCTTCCTCCTTTGTAGATATGTAGGTATTATTCACTCTTATCCATATTCTCTACTCTTATTCCCCTCTGCCCATCACCACCATTCTATGTGTGTGTTTGAGTGTGTGTTTCAATTGATTTCGGAGAGGAAGGGAGAGAGAGAGAGATAGAAACATCAATGATGGGAGAGAATCATTGATTGGCTACCTCCTGCACACCCCACACTGGGGATTGAAGCCACAATTCTGGTTCACAGGTAGATGATCAACCACTGAGCCATACTGGCCGGGCCATTCTATGTGTTTAATGTGGATCTTTTGTATGTGCTCATTGTTTTTGGATGCATGCATCTTTTTAATGTAAATGGTATTGTTTTATGTATTTGATTTTATTTTTAAAAATATTTTCAACTCAACTCTATGCTTTTAAGATCCATCCCTATTGCTATATCCATCTAGTCCACAGCTTCTGTTGTGTAATTCCCCAGGATGCGTCCATGTCGCCACCACCACACGTCTCTTACAGAGCCAAGTGATAACATTTTTCAGATACACACACACACACACACAAACACACACACACACATATGTAAAATACAGGGCATGCATATTTCCAATTTCACTAAGTCTTGCCACATTGATCTCTCCAGTGGCTGCGTCTCTCACTCCCGCTAGCAGTGCCTGAATGCCCCTCTTGGCCCACAGAGCCTGCTCAAGGGCACGTCAGCTGGATTCCAAACAGGTTAGGTAAAGAGGGAATTTTCTAATCTTGACATTATCCAGTTTCCTAAATGTTGACAGTCTAATAGGTATAAAGTAAGAATTAATTGTCTTATTTGCATTTCCCTGAGAACTAATGTGTTTGAACATCTCTACATATTGTTTAGCCAGACTGCCCCCTTCATCTCTAGCGTTGAGATAATGAATCCCCACCACTGGCCCTGGGTTGTAATCTTTTGTCATATATTGGCTCGTTAATTTTTTATTGTGGTAAAATTCACATAACATAATATTGACCATTTCAGTCATTTTAAAGTACACAATTCAGCGTCATTAAGTACATCTGCAATGATGTGTGGCTGTTATCACTGGTTCTAGAATTTTCTCACCACCCCAAAAAGAAACCTCAGACCCTTTAGGCAGTCTCTCTTCATTCCCACTTCCCTTTAGCACCCTGGCAAGCACTAATCTGTTTTCTGTCTCCATGGATTTTTTTTATTCTTTATATTTTATGTAAATGATATTGTACAATAAATGACCTTTTGTGGCTGGCTTCTATTCCTTTGCATAATGTTTTCAAGGTTCATTCATGTTGTAGCATGGATTAGGACTTTATTCCTTCTTATGACTCAATATTCCATTGCAAGGATATTCCGCCTTTTGTTTACCAGTTCATCTATTGATGAATATTTGGGTTGTTTCCACCTTTTGGCTATTGTGACTAGAGCTGCTGTGCAGATTCCTGTACAAGTTTTTGTTTAAACATGTCTTTAATCCCATTGGGTCATATGTAAAATTCTATGTTTAACTAATTAAGGAACTGCCAAACTGTTTTCTACAGGAGCTGCACCATTTTATAATCCCACCAACAAACTATGAAGGTTCCAATTTCTTATTCTTGTCCACACTTGTTATTTTCTGTTTTGTTTTTCTTTTTAATTATAGCGATGCCGGTGGGTGTAAAATGTTATCTCATTGTGGTTTTGGGTTGCACTTCTTTAATGACTAACGACATGAAACATCTTTTCATTTGCTTGTTGTACATTTATATATTCTCTTTGGAGAAACACCTGTTCAAGTCCTTTGCCCACTTTTTTAATTGGGTCATTTGTCTTTTCGTTATTGAGTTGTAAAAGCTCTTTAAATATTCTGGGTACTAGACTCTTATTAGATATGTGACTTGCAAATATTTTTCCCATTCTGTGGGTGGTTCATTCATTTTTTTAAAGCAAATTTTATTTAATTTGTTCCTTACTAAAAAGTCAAGCTAATATTTCCTTGTCTCTCAATGATTTATGTAGGTCCTTTGCCATTTACCTCTGGGAGTTTTATTGTTTTTCTTGTTGAGGTGCAGCTCCTTGGCATTTGAAGTTGACCTTGCTGATTTTGCTTATGTTCTTTTCAGAACTCTTGTTTGTAGTAGATATCAATGTGGATAATGGTCACATTTCTTCTTTTAGAAATATATATTTTTATTGATTTTAGAAAGAGAAGAAGGGGGAGGGAGAGAGAGAGGTAGAAACATCGATGAGAGAGAAACATCAACATCGATCAGCTGCCTCATGCACGCCCCCTACTGGGGATCGGGCCCACAACCCGGGCATATGCCCTGACTTGGAATCCAACAGGTGACCTCTGGATGCACGGGTCGATGCTTAGCCACTGAACCACACCAGCCGGGCAGTGGTCACCATTTCTTGGGCTCTCTGCCAGGGGCTAAGCACTTTACATACTTGATAACGAGGTTGAAGGACCCTGTGGCACCTGTGCCCTCAGAGCTTTACAAGCAACCGAAGCAGGACACCTCTCTCTTTCTCTGCAACTCCCCACAGCACAGTACACGGAGGTGGTGGTCAGGGCGAGTCACAGTGACAGGAAGGAGCTCTTCTCACTCTCTACTCACTTTAGTTCCTCAGCAAGCACTCCTCCTTATCCCAGTGTAAGTATCTCTTCTTGGTTCTGCCTGGGCTGAGGCAGCAATAGGAACACCTCCATTTCTCCTTTCCTCCAAACACACACACACACATGCACACACACACACACACATCCAGGGTCAGGGACCCGACTTCACAATAACTGTGAGTCCTTCCGTCAAGATTGAACTCCTGCACAGCCTCCCAGAGGAGCCCTGGCGAGCCTTTTCTCTCTACCCATAAATGTTTTATGGCTCTCCATTTCACAAAGGCAACTCAGGTGACTACATACTTCTCCTTGTGACTTGATATCATTTGTCTGCTTGCCTCTCCTAAACTTTGCTCCTTAAACATCATTTCCTCCAGGAACTATTTTTAGCTTGAAAAGTTGACCCCAGTGAACATGAACTTCATTGACCCATCACAATACTTTCTCTCTTCTTCCTTTATGTATCCCTGAAACACCTCATATTCATTCTTAACAAATTGAAAAGTTGGGTTCTCAACCCGATGGCTAATTTAGTGGTTCAGGACTCTGCTCTCCTGAACGGCAACTCCGGTCTGCGGCATAGATTTGGTAAGGTTGGCCTTGGTAAGAAAAATGTGAAAACAAGCATCACCACACATCATTCTGTTAGAGTCAATGAAGAGTTTTGCTCCGCTCAGGGAAACCTCTTCAATCACTGACAGCCTATGTAAGGTTTGGTTAGGCTGGATGCTAAACAGGGAAGAATAAAGAAAGGATTTGGGAAATAAAAATTTAAAACATGCTTTTCAGGGCAGTCAACAACACACTTTCCTTCCCCATTCCATTTTCCCTGAATTCATCCAACAAAGGGCCGGGCTGGATGCGGTTTAAGGAAAGTCTGGTAGGATGCTCCTCTTCAGATGGCACACTAAAAACATACCTGCTTGCTTAGTGGTGGCAAATGCGGTTTATCTTGGTTTCCATGGGTAGACACTGACGCCATGATGATGCTGTCTTTGCTTCTCCTCTAGTTGAGTGTACTCAGCTTACACGTTGACCTGATGTCTAGGGAAAATAGAAGACAGTCACTGTGCTGCGTCCGAATGTTCCATCAACCTTAAAAACGCCTCTAATGTCAACTCACATATTTGGAAAGCATGCTTTCATTTTGTCATTAGTCAATATCCAACCACCTGCCAACTTACTTTCTTTTTAAAAAATATATTTTGAAAATTGATTTCAGAGAGGAAGGGAAAGGGAAAGAGAGATAGAAACATCAATGATGAGACAGAATCATTGATCAGCTGCCTCCAGCATGCCCTGAGACCACAACCCGAGAATGTGCCCCTGACTGGGAATCGAACCCTGACCTCCTAGTTTATAGGTTGATGCTCAACCACTGAGCCACTCTGGCTGGGCTGCCAACTTACTTTCTAATGCTTCTCCCCCACCAACACACACATATATGAAATGTCACACTCTGAAACACTGAAATTTTTTACTACCTATAAAGTGTGTCCTAAAGGAGCTTCAATTCATTACAAGGCTATTAACTACAGAAATATTAACTGAGTGTCTGTTATGTGCCAGGCCAGGGGATAGGATTAAGGATAAGGCAAACACAGTGCTAAAGGAACTCACAGTGTAAAGGGGAAGCCAAACAAGTCAGCAGTTACACAACACGCCGAGGGCTCCCCAGACCTCGCTAATCCCGGCTGCTAAGGAAGGAGAGGGAGAAGGTCTGGCCTCTGGTCTCTCTGGTCAGGTCTGAGGCACCAAAGACTAGAACTCTTGAGCTTGTAGAGGGTGGATGGACTCCCCGGCATAAAAACCAGTTTCAAAGGCACCGTAATAGTCCAGGCAAGGCAGCGTGGAGACCTGAACTAACACGCTGGTGGGAAGCATAGACATAATACACTTGAGTTTGAAACGTTAAATTTGGGTGCCTGAGGGTACATACACTGGAATTAGCCAATAGAGATTCGAACATTTGAAGATTTGGGTCTGGAGTTAGAGATTAAGGGGAGACTGGAAAGATGAATTTGGGAGCTGCCATCATAGAGATGACAGATAAAGCAAGAAACAAACAAAATTGTCTAAAAAGAGTATTGGAGGGTGTGAACATTGAGGCCAAGGAATACCAACAGGAGAAGAAAAGAAAAAGGCCAAGGAAAGGACTGGAAAGGAGTAGCCGGTACGGAGGAGAAGGAAGGAAAGAGGGGATGAATCACGGGTGTCACACGGCTCAGAAGAGTGACTTGGCAAGGACGGACAGAGTCCAGGTGGACGCTGAGTCCATGCCTGGCAATGGCCACTGCACTCCGTGGCCCTGGACGCCATGACGACCACTGATCTCCCTGCAAAACGAACATCTTCTCATACAATTCTGCTTCCTACGAACCTGCCAGGCGTATGAGCCAAGGGGGCCCTCCCTTGTACCACGTTTCACCGTAGGTACCTGATGTTCTTGTAAAGATAGCAGGATGCCCTATAGTGGACATTCCTGGAATCAGAAATACCTGGATTCAGGTCCTGCCTCTACGCTTTGCTAGCCCTGTGCTTTGGGGTAAATGACTTGACGAGCTGTGCCTCAGCTTTGTTAAGGAGGGATCATGGACAAGCAACCTTGAGGGGCTGTTGCAAGGAGGAGGGATAAGGAGGAGGGATGAGGTCCATAAGCCCCAGCCCAGCACTTAGCACCCAGCACCCAGCACGCAGTGAGTGAGTGAGCAGTAAAGGGGAACGGTGAGAGGGGACCTGGGCACCTTGTTTCTTGAAGATTTTCAGGAAGTCTTTGCACCAAAGGTCAAATGGGAATATCTATCTCAGTCAGGATTCGGCCATTGCCTTAAATCAAGAAGCAAAGATACACAGCTGTGGTGGGCAGGTCCCCTGCACCCAGTTAATCATCAGCGCATAGCTAAGCAAACCTTCCAGGGTCCTGCCTTCCGGGGTCAGCTCCCACCACCAGGCCCTGGTCTGGTTTGGGGTCTTTCTGCTTCTTCAATGTGTGTGGGGGGGGGGGGGAGGGGGGAGAGACAAAGAGGGAGGATGCTGACAGGTGGGCAGTGGGGGGAGGTTGGCAGCAGGAGGGGGGCGGTGCGAGTGGTCGGAGGGACGGTCCTTAGAGGGGTCACCGCACTCTCAGGTGGTGGTGGGGGTGGGGGGAGAAGGGAGGTTAATCCCAGAATCGATCTGCCCCAATCCGCTGCCACCCCCAGCCAGAGGCTGCCTGCAGAACCCAAGCCCCGCAACCTTGCCTAGGTCGCAGCCGAGCGAAGAGGAGGAGTTGGCAGGGGAGTTTCTAGGCGGCCTCTGCCGACCCGCGCGGCCAGAGCGGCCTGCGGAGTCCCCGGGTTCCTCGGGACCCCCGGAATGAAGCGCCCGAGAAGGCCGCCTCCGCCCGGCCCTCTGCCCCGCTCCCCGCGGCGGGCTCACCTGCAAGGTGAAGATCGCCTCCCAGGCCGCGCGGCTCCCGCGCCCGCAGCGCGCAGCTCGCCGCTCCCCGCCGCTGCGGCTGCAGCCGGGACCGCTGCCCGCCCCCCGGGCGCCCACCCCCGCCCCTCGCCTCTCTCCCCGGCGGCCCCAGGGCCCCTCACCTCTCCTCCCCTGCGGGCCCTCACTTCTCTCCTCCGATCTCCCCTCCAGCCTTCTCCTTCCTCCTCTTGCTCCGCCCCCTCCGCTCGCCGCTTCTCACTTACTCCCCCAAGTCACTCATCGCCGGCACCCCGGTTCCCCACTTTGCTGCCCCTTCCTCTGGCGGTGGCATCGGTGCCCACACTCAGCGGTCAGGCCCGGACGGCTCTTGCCCGAAACTCCCACCACACTCCCCAGAATTGTCCTGACACTGCCTCCTGGTGCCTTTCAGATAACTCCCTCCTCCCGTCAGGAACGCAACAGCCATTCACGGAACGCTCCCCTTGAGCGTGGCATTGACTTCAGTCACCTGCAATCCCGCTTTTAAAAACTTGAGATTTCATTGTCATGTAATATTGTATTAGCTTTAGGTGTACAACACCACGGTTCCATATTTGTATACATTGCAAAATGATCACCACAGGAAAGCTAGCTAACATCCATCACATACAGAGGCACTTATTTACCACCCCCCTCCCCCCTCCATTTTTCCCCCTTGGGATGAGGACTTTTAATATCTACTCATTGGCAACTTTCAAATAATGAATACAGTATTATTAAGTATTGTCACTATGCTGTACATGACATCCCAGGACATTTATTTATTTTGTAATTGGAACTTTGTACCTTTTGACCCCCTCCACCCATTTCGCCCGCCCCCATTCGCTCCTTTTTACAACCCTTTCGGGTGCGTATTCTCATCTTCAATCGATGGAGTAGAAGTTGAGTTGCGCAAGGCCACACTGGGAGGTGGCAGTCCACGCCAAGTCAGCTTGGCCCGGGCTTTCTCGTTCCACTTTTCTCTGTCCACCCGCTCCAGCCTCCTGCCAATCCCAGCCTCCGACATGTGGGGGAGGCTGCTGGTGCCTTTGCCTGTGCTGAGTTGGAAGAGAGGCTGTGGACCACGTGGAAGGCCCTCATCCTTTCTCACCTTTTCCTGCTGCCGACATTGGCCTCTAGGCCTCTCGCCTCACCCCTCCACAGTGTGCACCCCTTCATGGGCACTTCCACCCTTTCTCTTCCTCATGCTCACCCGGCTTTTTCCACCTGAGCCCGGGCATGGAGCTTCCCCGTCCCCCTGCTGGGGACCCCTCCCCATCAGTCTAGTCCTGGTATTTTCCTACTCATCCTTCTCTGACTCTTCCTCAGGAAGACCTGCCCGGGCCCCCAGCCAGCGAAGGCAGGGCTCTCTTCTCTCTCACAGCAGGACGCTCTGCTGTTTTCATTCATAGCAGCTCCCGCGGTTGTTATTACGTGCTCGTGCTCCAAAGGTGTTTCAAGACTGCTTCCCCTGCTTCAGGGGAATCTTCATGAGCAACGGGACAAGGGGGTGCCTGTTTTGGTCGCTGTTGTACTTGGCATCCCAGATACAGGAGGGGCTCAACACATAGCCGTTGAACAAATGAACGAGTGAGCCTGGGTTCCAGACTGTTTGTCAAGATAGTGTTGTCTTGCCGAAACCGGTTTGGCTCAGTGGATAGAGCGTCGGCCTGCGGACTGAAGGGTCCTGGGTTCGATTCTGGTCAAGGGCATGTACCCGAGTTGCAGGCACACCCCCAGTAGGAGATGTACAGGAGGCAGCTGATCGATGTTTCTCTCTCATCGATGTTTCTGACTCTCTATCTCTCTCCCTTCCTCTCTGTAAAAAATCAATAAAATGTATTAAAAAAAAAAAAAAAAGATAGTGTTGTCTTGGAGGATCCCTCCCCCAGACCTCGTTCCTCCATGTGATTCTCTGGTTTCCTCACACCCCGCTTCCTCCCTCCCTGCAAATGAAAGGGGTTCTAGTTCGACTGCTGATTTCACATTGTGTTACCAGAAGTCAGCCATAAGCCTCAGCCATTTTGTGGCCTGAAGGGAACAGCTTTCTCGTTGGGTTGGTGATGAAAACGAACAGCCTTCCATGGCATAGAAGTCTAACTTCCAACAAATACCCCAAGCACACTCGTCCTTTAACATCTTGCTATTCTAAAGTCCGTGTCCCCACCTTCGTTTCCACTTTCCACCAGAATGTTCACTCATTGCCTTAAATAACTAGAACTTAGGACTGTATAATTGCACAGATTATATGAATTCATTACTTGATATTTGTTGGACAAATCGATCTGGTGTGCCCATGCATTGTTCCAGGCATTTTCAGAAATAAGAGAAAAAAGACAAGGGTCCTTCCCACAAAGAATTTATCACTTCCCGAAGAATTAAAGTACAATGCAGTGGACTTGGCCCTGGAAGTATGGAGCACTGAACAGAGCCTTTCTTAGGCTTTGCTTTAGCTTCCTGTGGGGCCTCAGGGTCATGCCGGCCAAGTTGATTATCATTGGCTAATGCTATGAAAAATGTGGCTAATTTAGTGCCAAAGTGTTCATGGCAGGTTCCAGCTTGAACTGTTTCCATAGCCCTGCACTGTCCTCCGGCAAGATCCCAATTCATTAGCAGATCCCTGCATGATTCAGCTCCTGCCTGCCTCTCCAACATCAATCTTAGGCCCTCCAGGGGCCTACGGAGGAGTGGCTGAGGCTCTTCCTTCTCCTGCTTCGGCATGTGCTGGAGCCTCGGTCTCCTCAGCTTCTCCAGCTCTCTCTCTCTCTCTCTCTCTCTCTCTCTCTCTCTCTCTCTCTCTCTCTTTCATTCTGAAACACAGGTACAGAAGCTTGGACAGCAAGGGAGGGGAGGGACCCAGACAAGCCGTATGGGGGAGGCGGGAGAGAGTACCATGTTATGTGGCTGGCTGAAGACCAGGCCCCAGTGGGGAAGGAGTGGGATGGATTAAAAACGAAATGCAGGTAGGAATGCAGACCACTGCCCAGAGCGAGCTCTGGACTCACTCACCACCACCCGTTCCCTGCTGGGGAAAGGGGCCCTGGCTGGTTTCCTGGTGGGGAGGTTTCCTGGTGTGTGTGGGGAGGGGTGTGTTGGCGGCCTGCGGAGCCCTCACCCTCCTGACATCTTTGCTTGCCCCAGCTCTCCACTTGCCACCTGCCTACCTCCGTGAGAGGCTCTGTGAATCACAAGACCTCGTGGTCACGCCTCGCCTCACTGAGGAGTAAATAACATCAAATCTCCCACAAGCAGAGCAGCGGGTAGAAATGAGGTGACACGCGCAGCCTGAGCTCGGGTCTGCTCTCCTTCATGAGCTGGCACGGCAGACGTGAGAGGCATGTTGCCAGCTCCCCTTGAGCTTTTCCGGCCACTGACCCAGAGCTCTGGCTGCTTTAGCTTCATCTGGATTTGATATTCAGACTGCCAGACTCAGCAAGAGGCAGAGCAGGCCCAAAGATCACCATTTCGGTCCAAATGGGGGAAATCTGAAATATGAAGACGAGGATACATTGATTTGGTTGTGTCTCCAGTTCCTTGAGACAGGCCTACCCTTCATCGCACTCACGAATGCTGCTAACACATCCCAGGAGTGACGCTAGTGCTTCAATAGTCAGAACTGCTGGCCACAGCCTGGCATGCGAAGCCCTTTGAATACATAAAAGAGAATGCTCCTGGGGTAGCCGAGGGAATATGTGGTCAAGCAGAGGCCAGTAATGTCTTGTGGCAGATGCTTTGGCCTCATTCCAAAAGAGTGTTGTCATCTTTGTTTCCTGGTGTCTGTCCCAGGCCTATCTCTGGAGCAGCCTCCCAGCCTGGCTAGAGTCAGGGTAGGAGAAAAGCAATTTGACTTTCTTTCTTTTTTTCTTTCCTTTCTTTCATTCTCTCTCTCTCTCTCTCTCTCTCTCTCTCTCTCTCTCTCCCTCCCTCCCTCCCCCCCCCTCCCTCCCCCCTTCCTTCCTTCCTTCCTTCCTTCCTTCCTTCCTTCCTTCCTTCCTTCCTTCCTATATATTTTTATTGATTTCAGAGAGAGAGGGAGAGGGAAATAGAAACATTAATGATGAGAGAGAATCATTGATCGGCTGCCTCCTGCATGCCCCCTACTGGGAATCGAGCCAGCAACCTGGCCAATCAAACCGCAACCTTTTGGTTCCTAGGTCGATGCTCGACCACTGAGCTAAGCTGACAGGGCAGCAATTTGATTTTCTTATTTTTTAAAAAAATACTCATAACAGGGTGTAAGTCCAAGCACAGATCTAACTCCTTCAAGGGCATATTTCCGCTTTCGAAAAAAAGGCTTAATCAAAACATAATTGTTAGAAAGTTGGGTAAGACTTACTTTTTTTCCATAGACTTTATTTTTTTAGAACAGTTTTAGATTCACAGCAAAATTGAGAGGAAGATACAGAGATTTTTCATATGCCCTTTCCTCCCACTCATGCACAGCTTACTCAGGGTCAACATCCCCCACTCCAGGGGCACATTCATTACAACTGATGAACCTACATGGGCACATGGTTAGCACCCAGAGGCCATGGTTTCATCAGGGCTGACTCTTGGTGTTGTACATTCTATGGGTTTAGACAAATGTGTGATGACATGTATCCACCATGACAGTATCAGACAGAGTAGTTTCACTCACTGCCCTGAAAACCCTCTGTGTTTCGTCTATTCACCACCACTGCCCTGACCCTACGACCACACTATAACCACTTTTTAATGTCTCCATAGCTTTACTCTTTCCAGAATGTGATATAATTGGAGTCATATGGTATGTAACCCTTTTGGATTTGCTTCTACTTAGTAATATGCATTTAAAGTCCCTCCATGTCTTTTCCTGGCTCGAGAGCTCATTTCTTTGTAGTGCTGAATAATATTCTGTCTGGACATTCCTCAGTTTATTTATCACTCACCTACTGAAGGACGTCTGGGTTGCTTCCAATAAAGCAGCTATAAACACCTGCATGCAGATTTTTGTGTGGACATAAGTTTTTGTGTGACTGCTGGTCATATGGTAAGAGTATGTTGTAAGAAACCACCAAACTGTCTTTCAAAGTGCCTGTACCATTATGCACCCCCACCAGCAGTAAGTGAGGGTTCCTGTGGCTCTACATCCCTGCCAGCGTCTGGAGTTGTTGGTGAAGACTTTACTTTTGAGAGGAATTTTCTGGAACCTCCTCACTGCCCCAGGCAGCCCTCCTCCCCTGACCCACTTTCCTCAGCACTAGGGAAACGAGCATCAGTTCTTGGTGGTGCGCTTCCTAAGGGTTGTTGGAGCTTTAGCTGCACCTGTTGCAGGTGGAATAACTTCCACTTCCCTCTTCATGGCACCTCCCGGGCACCTTCACACGTGTCCATCCCACCCCCACCCCCAGACACCTACACTCTGGTGACAAGCTCAAACTTACTCTTCAGGTCTCAGTGGAGACAGCAGTCAAGATGAGGAATTTAAGGCATGAACTCGGAACCAGATGGCTTGGATTCCACTGATAGCCTCACTGTAAATCTATAGCTCTAACTACAGAAAGAATTGCTTGAAACAGCGCCTGGCACAGAGGTAGGCAGCGCTATGGGAGTTACCACTTTCTGCAGGAGAGCCTCCCTCGCCTCTGCTGCAGAGCCCTTCCTGTGTGCTCTACTTTAATGACCTCTTTATTTGCCTCTGTTCTAAGACATGAGATCCCTGAAGGCAGCCACTGCCGTTCTCACCATCACATCTATGGCTGGAAAACCACATGAAATCGAGATATTGATTTATATTTTGCACTCATTCAGCAGCCCAACAAATTATAGGTAGTCTCCCTTTCCCACTTCAGGATTGGTAGTGACTTTTGCAATTACAGGAACAGGAGGGTTCATAAATAAAGCATGAAACAAGCATCCAGACTACCACAGCTGTGTAGAATTTTGTAGGAAGAAAAAAGCCCCAGCTGAGAAAGGAAGAACTGGATGGATCCTAGAGGGAAGATTTGAACTTTTCAAGAAACTGGGAGGAAGCGGAGGTGCACACAGGCCCTGGAGTAGTGGAGACATAGCCCTGGCCTGCGGAAGGACCTCAAGCAGAGAAGCTGCAGGGTGCCCGGAGGGGGGCGGTACAGTGAACACTGAGCGGCCAGCCTCCAAAAGCTCTAGGGCCGGCCTGGGCCACTGCTGTTAAGGGACCATGTGGATTTTAACGTGTACATCTCAATAATGGTCAAAAGGCCTTCTAACAGGTTCTGGACTGTGCCAGATACGTTCTTTTGACCCTAGAAGGGTTACCTCCCTACCCTGCTCACGAGATTGAGTTTCCTGAGTGGATGGGACTCTGAACAAATGCAACTGTAATTGAGACATAAAGGAACATGGCTTTCTTTGACCCTTAGTGAAGTGAGCTAAAATTCACACCTACCATATGTGCAGGTCCTGACAAAACTAGGTACATAAGCCCGAGCTGGTTTGGCTTAATGGTTTGAGCGTCAGCCTGCAGATCAAAGGGTCATGGGTTCCATTCCTGGTCAAGGGCAAATACCTCAGTTGCATGCTCAGTCCTGGCCTGGGTCAGGGTGAGTTGCGAGAGGCAACCAATCTATATGTGCTTCTCACATCAATGTCTTTCTTTTTCTCTCTCTCTCTCTTTTTCCCCGCTCCTCGGGTGAGGATAAAAAAAAAAAAAAAGGTACATAGACTATTTGGTGAGTAGATGAATGCCAGAAGTATCTTGAAATGCATCCAGTCTATTTTGATAATACCATAGAAACAGTTTTTGTTTACCTAAAGGTTTGAAGAAAGGTTTTTCTAGGGCTATTTCCCGAGCATTTAAAGCACATTGAAATGAACTGTCTTTGAATAAAGATTCAAAAGAGTTTCGTGACTGCGAGTTAGCAACAAGTTGAGTTTATAACTCACCAGTCTTACATTGCTGGTTTCCTAAGCAACTAAGCCTGGCTGCTTTCCACTAATTCTGGAAAGACTGGAATCTCCAGTGAGAACTTGTACCACACAGCCCCACCTAAAATAATAAAACCAAAATCCTACTTTGCCTATTGGTATCCCTTTCACAAAGCTGCCCTGTGTCTAACAACTCCTAGCCCTTGCTCAGAATGAAAGCTGTTCAGGCTCTCTTTAAAAAAACCCCCCAACATATTTTAAAAAGTATTTTTATTGATTTCAGAGAAGGATGGAGAGGGAGAGAAAGCTAGAAATATCAATGATGAGAGAGAATCATTGATCAGCTGCCTCCTGCACGCCCCACACTGGGGATCCAGCCCACAACCTGGGCATGTGCCCTGACCGGGAATAGAACTACGACCTCCTGGTTCATAGGCCAACGCTCAACCCACTGAGCCATGCCGGCCAGACAAGGCTCTTTCCCCCCCCCCCCCCCCCCCCGTTCTCAATTACTTGTGATCATTCATCCAAGGATTACTCAAATGAATTAAATCTAGAGATAATCCAAAAATATTCCTTTGGTCATTAATTTCTGCTCATTCCCCTCTTTAGTCTTTGGAAATTTCTATACCAGTCTGTAGACCAGCTTTGTTTCCTTGCCCTTCTAAGTATCAGAGAGTATCTACAGGACAGTAAATACATGGAAAAAGTGAGAACAATCTGAATACCACGACAAAGAATCCAGGCTGCTCTCGAAGGTGGGACATTCCATCGAACACCTATCCTGGACGCTCAGGAAATCAGCACCATAAAAACAGAGGCTGTTACAGAGGAAAAGAAACGTGAGGACCCCGGAGAACTCTACACAATAGAAGTTGCCTCTACAAATACATCCCTTCAAACAAATCGGACACATTACGATTTAGGACAACATTTATCTTTGCCATTGACTGAAAGAAAGAAGGTAAATATGATTTCATAAGTAGGTTTTCAGTTAGATTAATACTCTACTTCAATTAATATTCCAATGGCTTTATTTTTTGAAATGTTTTCTGCCCATTTTTGATCTTTAGTACAGCTTAGTCATTTTTTTTTCTATTTCCTTCTTTCATTACAAACAGAGAACTTTTGACCTCTCGGGCTGTAAGGACTTCCTGACAAGTTACAGCAGCACATTTATCTTTGATTCTAGAGTCAACAAATCTTCAAGATTAAATGGGTGTGTGTCCGAGAAAGTTCTAAATGATTAGGTTAAAGTTCACAGTCAGGAAAATGTATGAAAGTTATTCACCTCGACCCTACTGAACTAACAAGCTCAGAAAAGAGAATATTAATTATTATGATGTTACCACATCAAAATTTCATTAAAGCAAAACATTATTTAAAATATGCATATAAATAATTTTATCTGTTCATTTATTTTTTTTTAGAGAGAGAGAGGAAAGGAGAAAAAGAGAGATAAACATTGATTTGCTGTTCCACCTATTGCCACAACATTGGTATATAGAGGTGATGCTCTAACCAACTGAGCCACCCAGCCTGGGCTACATACAGATAATTTAAAATCCGCTGATATTGAATGACAAGTACTGTGTTAAAGTGCTTCATGGGGGATGTTTCAGTACTTCTCACAGCAACCCAGGATTGTTTCATGTCTCTTTTCCTTGAGGGAACTGACTCACAGGCAGGTTAAAAACTGGCCCAGGATCCCATTGGCAGCTGTGATAAAGGCAGGCTTGAAATTCAGAACCAATGAGGACTTCTTACCAAGCGTCAGGCTCAGTTCTAGCTTCTGGGGATAATGAGGCAAACAAAACATCAGAATCCCTGTTGTGAGTATGGTAAACACAGCTGAGTTCATGGTCAGAGTCATACCTACTTCTTCCACAATTAGGCAGCATTCTAGCCTGTCTTTTTTAAAATTTTTTTAAATAGATTTTATTGATTTTAGAGAGGAAGGGAGAGGGAGAGAGAGTTACAAACATCAATGATGAGAGAGAGTCATTGATCAGCTGCCTCCAGCACGCCCCGCACTGGGGATTGAGCCCGAAACCCGGGCATGTGCCCTTGACCAGAATTGAACCAGGACCTCCTGGTTCATAGGTTGATGCTCAACCACTGAGCCATCCCAGCTGTGCTAACCTGTCTTTAGAAGTTTTGCCCCATAAGTTGATTTGTTTTTCCGGAAGGAAAAAGACCCCTAAACTCTTTCTGAATCTCTGAAGAGTGGAAGTCTGGACTAAAGCTGTAATCTTCCAGAACAAAACAACAACTCTCTTTGAAATAGCCACTTCTTAAAAAACCAAACCAATAAACAGCCAACCAACCCACCGACCCTCTCCACCCCCTCCACCCCCACCATATACACATTTCTCTATATCTTTTCAAAGCATCATCTATTTTAGGCAAACTTTAGAAACATGAGGCAGTACCTTTTACAATTCGGAATTGCCCAGCCCGTGGACTATTTTTCTCGGTAACGGATACCTGGTGGTGACAATTGCCTCACACTACAGTAAAATAGGACACCACAGCGCACTTCCAGGACACGGTGCCCTGGATCTGCTGGGAGAGCCTGGGGTTCCGCAGGTGAGGCTTGTCCTCCTTAGCAACCACTGCCCTTGTGCTGTGGTGTAGCGCTGAGTCGGCAGCGGCTTTACGCCTGTGCTGTGTGAAACACACAGTCAGGCATGGGAGCCCTCTTGTTGGTTTCGGCTCTCTTCCTCCCACCCTCGGGCCTGCTGTAATTTAACTTGGGAAATCTCAGGATTCTTCTCTTTGTCAAGGGCAGTGTGGCTGGAGAGGAGAATGCAATAGAGAGGGATCTCAGATTGGGACTTCTGAGAGGAAGAGCCTAAGACAGGAACTCAGGTGCCTGTGGCTTATTGAAGAGAGGCTTGCTCTCAGGAGACAAGGAGGGGGACAGCGTCAGACAGCAGGTGAAGGAACTGGGCAACTGTCGGCCCCAGCTGGTGCGGCCCAGCTCTGGGGAGCTCTGGGGAGCTCTGGGATGGGAATGGTGGTACAAAGTGCTTCCCTCGAGGCCAGTGGGCCGGCCCTTGGTGCCCCCATATCTAGCAGCTATTGGCAGCGGCTGCTGGATGAGGTGGTTTCTTGGTCCCTTCTGGCTACTCTAACAAAGACCACAGACTGGGTAGCTTATAAACAGCAAACATTTACTCGTCACAGTTCTGGAGGCTGGAAGGGTGGGATCAGAATGCCAGCATGCTCGGGGGAGGGCCGTCTTCCAGTCTTTCTCCTTGTCGTCATGGGGAGGAGGGGCTGGGGAGCTCTGTGAGGCCCCTTTTATAAGGGCACTCATCCCAGGATAAGGGCTTCACCTGCATGACCTAACCCAGTGATGGCGAACCTTTTGAGCTCGGCGTGTCAGCATTTTGAAAAACCCTAACTTAACTCTGGTGCCGTGTCACATATAGAAGTTTTTTGATCTGTGCAACCATAGTACAACAAAGACATATTTTTGATATTTAATTTTATATATTTAAATGCCATTTAACAAAGAAAAATCAACCAAAAAAATGAGTTCGCGTGTCACCTCTGACACGCGTGTCATAGGTTCGCCATCACTGACCTAATCGCCCCCAAAGGGCCCATCTCCTGGTCCCATTACACTGGCGGCTAGGCTTTCAGTATATGAATTTGACAAATATTTAGGCCATAGCATTTGCCAAAATCAGGTGTGAGCAGAGCTGCATCCTTTCTGGAAGCCCTAGGCCAGCGGTTCTCAACCTGTGGGTCGCGACCCCTTTGGGGGTCGAACGACCCTTTCACAGGGTTCGCCTAAATACACCCTGCATATCAGATACTTACATTACGATTCATAACAGTAGCAACATTACAGTTATGAAGTAGCAACGAAAATAATTTTAGGGTTGGGGGTCACCACCACATGAGGAACTGTCTGAAAGGGTCACGGCATTAGGAAGGTTGAGAACCACTGCTCTAGGCAAAGGCAGCTGACAGGGAAGAAAACTAAGATGTTGTAAATTCAAGTTGCAGCGGCCAGGGAGTGAGAGGAAGAGACAGAACTCCTCGCCTGTTGGTAACTGCACCCGCTCTGACAAAAGACTGCTCGCTTTCCTGCGTACCTGTTGGAATTTAGGGTGAATGTCCACGTGGCTGTGTCTGCGAAGGCGACCAGCCGGGCACCAGGGGTCCCCTGGAGCCCCCCACTTCTAATTCATACCCAGACTGGGCTGCCTTTATCCCCGAACGAGCCCCAAGTCAGCTTCTCCCCTTTGTCTGCAGCTAAGAGAAATCCTTTCAGAGCGGCTTATGTCTTTCTCCCCACTCCCCACCCCCAATCCGTGTATAAAACTCCTGGATTATACTCCAGGACGCACTGTCTTTCTCACCTAGCCATGCTGCCAGTGGTTTAGACTCTGTTCACCAAGACCAGCATTTATTTATTTTTTATTTTTTGTTAGCAATGGCCTAATAAACCCTTTCTTTTAAAAAGACTTTTAGCCGTCCTGGCCAGTGTGGCTCAGTGGTTGGGTGTCCTTCTGTGCGCCAAAAGGTCACTGGTTCGATTCCCGATCAGGGCACATGCCTGGGTTTCAGGGTCAATCCCCAGTAGGTGGCATGTAGGAGGCAGCCCATCAATGTTTCTCTCTCTCCCTCTATCTTCTTCTCTTTCTCTCTCTCTAAAAAAAATAATAATTTAAAAAATCAATAAAAACATATTTAAAAAAAAAGACTTTCAGCTATGGAAGTTAAATTTTTTTTGTTTAATACAACAAAGAAATCCTGCAGGGTCCCTTGTTGCCTCCCCTCCATCCTCAGTGAGGCTGGTTTGGCTCCAAACTAGCATATTACACACACAAAGCAACCCCTGCAGGCAGACGGCCCCAGGTCTTCAGAAATCAGCGCAGTGATCAAGGGCTGGAACTGCAGCTAGAGCCTTGGCTGTCTTCCCTTTACCCCAAGCAGCTTATCACAGCGGTGCTTCCGGACGCACAGTATCCATCCCACAGTATTTGTGGTGGCTTTGTCAGCTTAGTGAAATGGAACTACACTTCCCAGATACCCATACAGGTCCTGTATGGATCAGAGTTATGGTTGCCACGAGAAAACTGTGTGTGATGTTTGAGAGCCAGAAACAAAGCAGCAGCCATTACCTCTGTTGTTGTTGTTGTTAATCCTCACCCAAGGATATTTTTTCCATTGATTTTTAGAGAGAGTGGAAGGGAGGGAAGGAAGGAGAGAGAGAGAGCGAGAGAGAGAGAGAGAGAGAGAGAGAGAGAGAGAGAGAGAGAAGCATCAATGTGAGAGAGAAATATCGATTGGTTGCCTCCTGCACATGCCCCCAACCAGGGCCGGGGATCGAACCTGCAACCCTGGTATGGGCCTTGACTGGGACTCGAACCTGAGACCCTCCGGTGTGCGGGCTGACACTCTAACCTAGTGTTCTCAACCTTCCTAATGCCACGACCCTTTAATACAGTTCCTCGTGTTGTGGTGAACCCCAACCATAAAATTATTTTTGTTGCTACTTCATAATTGTAATTTTGCTACTGCTATGAATCATAATGTAAATATCTGATATGCAGGATGTATTTTCATTGTTACAAATTGAACATAATTAAAGCATAGTGATTAATCACAAAAACAATATGTAATTATATATGTGTTTTCCGATGGTCTTAGGCGACTCCTGTGAAAGGGTCGTTCGACCCCCAAAGGGGTCGTGATCCACAGGTTGAGAACCGCTGCTCTAACCATTTAGCAACACCAGCCAGGGTACTGTTACATTTGAAGGTTGGTAGAGGCAGCAGGGACAGCCAGAGGGGAGTCAGTGGGCCCCACTTGACTCTTGCTTTCCCTACTCTGAGTCCAGCTCTTCTTCCCAGCTCTACTGACCAGCCGTGAGCCCAGACCCACCATGAGCTGCTCTGCTGGGAGCTCACAGAGCTGGAGTCCACAAGAGGTGACAGCCTTCCAGGTACTTCCCATCAGCTCCTTTGGGCTCCCCTCCCGCAGCTGAGAGCTCAGCACGCTTGGCTTGTCCCCCTGCATCAGGGCTGGTTAAGACTTTTCTCTGGTCCTTTTTGGGTCTTTCCTTCCTCAGCTCCTCCCAAAATTGTGTGAGGTCTAACTCCACCATAAACAATGCATCCCATTATACTCATGGTGGTCTTGCTTCCCGGATTTGAGCCCTACTGGTGTAGGAGGGAAATACAAATATCTCCATCTTATTACACATCCAAGGAAATGTTACCATTCCTTACGGATTGCCACACCAGACACCTTTCTGCCGGGCTGTCCTTGAATATAATCAATGTGTATCAATGTAATCAATGTGACTTTGAATATAATGTCTGGAGTATCTGGTAGGAGAGGCACTAAAGAACTCTTTTTTTTTTTTTTGGAAACCTTGATCAGTCTAAAGATCCTTGTCAGTGAGACAACAGGAATGTGGGCTAGAGATACGGTTGAGAGGCACAAGCTCCCCCTCAGATCTTGCAGAGCACTAAGTCTCCTCCCATCTCCTGAGCTGGACCTGCCACCTCCTTGTTTCTTCTCCTTGCTCTTGGCTTGTCTTTCCCCTTCATCACATAGCGTTACGATGAAAGGAGGCGAGCAGGACTTCATTCGGTCACGAGATGGCTAAATTTACTCACTCGAGGTGTAATGGGAAGCGTGTTTTCCTGAGGCCCAGAGGATCTGGTTTCTGGTCCTACTTGCCAAGAACCCGCTGTGGGCTTAGGAAAGTCATCCAGGCTCTCTAGGCGTCAGTTTCTTTGTAATTTGTTTTCAAATACATGCACACGGGCAATAGGGTACTGAAGACCTTGGGTGGGGCGGGGAGGTTAGGAGGGGGAATGGGAGATATCTGTAATACTATCAACAATAAAAATATATTAAAAACAAACAAACAAATACAGTGCTAATTGAACAAACTGTGGGTCACCTGTCACATACCCACATTCATCGCTCTGTTTAGAAACCTGCATTTCAGTTATTTATATTCACGTTCCACAGGGTACGGCACAGGCCGCCCAGGAGCGTTGCGATGTTACATACGCGCATTGGCTCGGCAGCCTCACTTGGTCTAAATGTCAGATGGTCTTGGGAGCTGTTCGTTTCACACCCAGTGTGGAGCCGTCCTGAGGGAAGAGTAGGAGCTCCAGGGCACAGAGGGGTGGCTGGTGTTTCCTCACGCTTTGATTTGCTGTCAGCACAGTAAGATGTATTACAATGTGTGTGTGCCCAGCTCTATGATCATAACGATTTTTAGGTAATATTCACTGGCTTTAATTAAATTAACGCCATGAAAAAAGACAAATGACTTCAAAAGATGTGCTGCAAAGAAACCACGGACTAAAGTGAAAACAATGACATGTGCACATGTGCACAAGCAAATAAACAACAACAATGACAAAAACAGACACTTTTACTCCTAGAACAAACTCTTGGCTATCCACATTAAAAGGTAAAGATAACGAGGATCAAATCAGATCTGACAAAAAAAAGTCTGACAGAAGTATTCACAATGATCAAGAACATGGTTCACGCCTACTAGATTCATATCTAGTATCATTAATGTGAATCTCCTCTTAAGGGCATATTGTGTTTTGAAATAGTAACTCATGTAATAGCATACTATCCTGACTGGCAAGGCATTTCAAAACTTCATCTTGATATCATCTTTTTATTTTTTTGTTCGTGCGCTTATTATAGGGCTCGTCGCACCTTGGGAAAGTACGACGATTGGCGGCAAGTCCTGAAAACATCACTGATTAGAGGGACAGGGCCAAAAAGCTGGTGACTACTGACTGGGACTGAGGCCAACACGTCTACGTGTCCTGACTTAGGAAAAGGAGGTGTGGGTGGTGGCCCTGCTTGGACTCTGCGCTTCAAGATTGTGAGACATCCATCACCCTCCTTTGTATGACCTTTGACATAATTACAGGAATTAAGGGAAGGATTGTACTTCAGAAATTCAGATAAGTGTTTTCATTTCAGTTATCAGGAAGCTCCAACTTCCAGCTTTTAGGAAAGACAGGACTGGATTTCGTAATCTTTCAATGAGTTGTTTTCTCTCTTCCCTTCACCCAGTTCAACATCTAAGTAAATCAACATTGCTAACCCGTTAGTTTTTTTGGAACAAAGAGAATCTTCAAGATTCAGGAGAGAAATTTGTTAAGGTATAGAATATATGCAATACTGATGGATTGATTGCTTGATTGATTTTAGAGAGAGAGGAAGGGAGGAGAGAGAGAAAAAATTAATGTGAAAGAAACATAGGTTGGTTACCTTCTATACGGGCCCCGACTGGGGATCGAACCTGCAACCTGGGCATGTACCCTGACCAGGAATTGAACCCGAGAACCTTCCATGCACAGGATGACACTCCAACCAACTGAGCCACACCAGCCAGGCATTTAATATATCTTTTTAAGTCTACTTTGCAGATCTAAAGTTACCATTGTTCAAAAACAAACAAAAATCCCAAACCTTGGTTTGCTCACAGATTGATTATTTATGGTATGCTATTTTTAAAGTGTATTTTATGCAGAAAATAATCGTACTTGACATTTTATATTATTTTTAAATTTTCTTAAAATATAAGCAGGAGATAGAAAACAAACAGGGTGTACATGTGGGCTAAAGCACACATCAGTAACAGACTAACCCAGGGGTGGGCAAACTTTTTGACTCGAGGGCCACAATGGGTTCTTAAACTGGACCGGAGGGCCGGAACAAAAGCATGGATGGAGTGTTTGTATGAACTAATATAAATTCAAAGTAAACATCATTACATAAAAGGGTATGGTCTTTTTTTTTTTAGTTTTATTCATTTCAAACGGGCCGGATCCGGCCCGTGGGCCATAGTTTGCCCACGGCTGGACTAACCCCTAGATCCTAGTGACTTAATGCCATAGAAGTCTATTTTTTACTCATGCTGCATGTCTAGTGGGGCTTGCCAGGTGGGGCTCGGCTCACTGAGCTCTCTCAGGGACTGTGTAGACAGAATAATAACCCTGAAAGACATCCACGTCTAGTCCCCAGAACCTGTGAATGAATTTAGTACCTGACAGGGCAAGAGGTGCTTGGACAGTGTGATTGAGTTAAGGATCTTGCGATGGGAGATTATTTTGGATTATGCAGGTGGGTCTTTAAAAGAAGGAGGCAAGAGGGTCAGAGGCAGTAGGAGGCGATGTGACCTTGACAGAGCGAGGTTAGAGCCATGTCAGAGAGGGCCGCGTGCCAAGGAGTGCAGGCAGCCGAGGACACTAATGAGCACCAGGGCGGGATTCCTCCCTGCAGCCTCTCAAAGGAATCTGCCCCGCGGACACCCGGACGTTAGCCCAGGAGGCTGATTTGGGACTGCTGACCTCCAAAGCTATAGGGTGATAAATGTGTATTGCTTTAAGCCATTAAATTTGTGAAAATTTGTCACAGGAGCGATAGGAAATGAATACAGGGACCTGTGCTCCATCTTGACAAATGCTTTCATGGTCCCAAAGGCGGAAAATGGAAAAGCAGTAAATCAGGTGCCTTCCCTTAAAGCTTTAACTCCTGCTTACATTTCTTCGGCCAGTGCAAGTCACATGGTCACGCTTGACTCGGAAGGAGGTGGGGTGTGCCATGCTGCCACAAGCCTGCCCCTGGAGAACCAGAGCATTTGTGAATAGCTCTAGGGAGCAACTTACAGGAAGAGCAGAACCCGAAAAAACGGAACAGCAAAAGTGTGACTCATCACAGGAAAACTAGGTAGGTGACTGAGTACAGGCAATCAGGATTGAAAAAAAAAAACAACCAACAAAACTTTTCTCACTATTAAATTCGGAGCAGGCACTGGTGAGTGAGGCAGTAGCTGTCAAGACTTCATCTGAATCCCAAAGACAAAAAGATTGCCCCTCTTCTGTACTCCATGAAGCTGAAGAGACAGCCCAGGCCTGACAAGAGGAGAAGGAGGACTGGGGGCCGGGCCAGGGGGCTCAGAGTGCCTGGCGCTGGCTGGAGTGCCAGGCCCCTCGGCTGGTTTCTGGCTGGGATTGGCAAATGGGGAGCACTGTTAGGAAAGTGGTTGGTGGGGGGAGCCAGGGCATTTCTCCCGCTGGTGTTCTCCTCGGGTGGAGGTGGGGACTGTATCTTTTTCTATCTTCTGCTTCTGCTAGATCAGTCTGTGTTCAAGTTTCAACTTCTGCCAGGTGACCCCGAGCCCTGAGCTCCAATAACTCACCTCCTCTTTTTTGTCCCTCTAGCCTAGGGATGGGAATAAACTTTATGCTTTTGCTACTCTGTGAGTTACTTCATTGTTTCCTGATTGTTGTTTGAGCCTCTTCAACCAGCTATGTAACCAGTTCTCTACAGTGAAATTCCAGTTGTTTTCTGATTTTCTGAGTGGAACCTGGCTGAACACTGAGTAACCCGGGATCTGACCAGCACACTCTCCAGAAGGGCAGCTCTGGTCAAGGGGGTGCCCTGTGGTTCTAAGCAGCAGGTGGGAAAAGACTAGTGAGAATGACCCGTGTCAGCAGGATTCAGGTGGAGTGGCTAGAGACGCACGGTTTCCAGATAAATTGTGGGTATGTCTCATGCAACAGATAGACCGCATAATTCTTTCTTGTTGGGCTGTCTTGTGCATCGTAGGATGTCTAGCAGTATGTGGGGCATACTTATACCAAAAGATTATTCATGGTTTATCTAAAATTCAAACTGAACTGGGTGTTCTGCGTCTTTATTTGCTAAATCTGGCAGCCTTAACAGAGAGTGAGCTCATGTGGAGAGCTGGCTTCAGTGCTGTGCAGAAGTAAATATGGGGACAGGCAGGGTCAGTTTGCAGGGGGAAGGCACTGGAATCAGATGTTAAGTGAAGTCTTTATTATAGACTTCAGTTACTGTGACTGAGGCAATTGTGAAATATTGATTAGTCCAATCAGAGGACCTATGAGAGTGAATGTTCAGAAAGATACCTGTGATGTGTGTGTGTGTGCACGCGCGTGCGTGTGTGCGGCGCATGTGCATGCATGCGTGTGTGTGCGTGTGTGTGTGTGCGTGTGTGTGTGTATAAATGAGTTACAGACACATACTGGTGACCCAAATTCAGTAGTTGCAATAGAAACATGCTTAGTTATTTGGGAGTCTAAAGATATAGCCGGTGAACTAGTGTGTGGGGTTTTTTTAAGACAGTGATGAAAACGAAGTATCTTCCAAAGACCAAATGTCCAAATTTGGTGATCTGTTTAAATCAGGGGTTCTCGGCTACAGCTAATTTTGTCTCCCAGGGAATACTTGGCAATGCCTGAGCAGTGTTGATCATCACCAAGGGAGGCGCTGCTGTCATCTAGTGGGTGGAAGCCAGCTAACCATCCCACAACACACAGGACGGCACCCAAAACAAAGAATCACACGGTTCAAAAGGTCACTAGCGCCAGGGTTGCGAAACCCAGTGTAAACTTACGTGGAAAGGCGCATACGAAATGTGCTATCCTGAAAGAAAACCAATAATATGGCTGAAATTCCATGAAGTCATATTCCAAACTAAAATAGAAGCAGCTGGGCCCGGCTGGTATGGCTCAGTGGTTGAGCATTGATCTTTGAAATAGGAGGTCACGGTTTGATTCCTAGTCAGGGCATATGCCCGGGTTGCAAGCTCGATCCCCGTGTGGGGCACGCAGGAGGAAGCTCATCAATGATTCTCTCGCATCATTGAGGTTTCTATCTCTCTCTCCCTCTCCCTTCCTCCCTGAAATCAATAAAAAAATATATATTTAAAATAGAAGCAGCTGCCGAAACCGGTTTGGCTCAGTGGATAGAGCGTCGGCTTGCGGACTGAAAGGTCCCAGGTTCGATTCCGGTCAAGGGCATGTACCTGGGTTGCGGGCACATCACCAGCAGGAGATGTGCAGGAGGCAGCTGATTGATGTTTCTCTCTCATCGATGTTTCTAACTCTCTATCTCTCTCCCTTCTTCTCTGTAAAAATCAATAAAATACATTTAAAAAAAAAAAAAATAGAAGCAGCTGGCACCACACAGGCCCCTCATTTGTCATTCCATACGTGGGATGTAGCCACTTCTGCAGGTAGACTATAAATCATTACTGTGTATGGTGTGTACATGGCATCGCTATCCTGTATACATTTAATCATGATCCCTAAATGTTTTAACCTGCGTACGGGGCCATTGTTTCTTCAGGGTGATTTATTTCTGCATGATTCAAGAGATGGATGTATGTGTGATAATATGATTTAAGTTCAAGATGTTCATTGGGGGCAGTTGTGAACTAAATCAGGTAAAAAAGATACTAGATGGGGGGGGGGGGTAAGCACACATTTGTAATACCTTAATCAATAAAGGGAGGTGGGGGAGATACTAGAGACGTGGCTAACCACCGAGGGAACTCCGTGTTCCTGGAAGTGTGTTTATCAAAGCTCTGTCAATTCTAGCGGACAGAAAACCAACCTCAGGCTTAAAGGCAGAAGGGGTTGCAGCTGAGCCTGTTCCTGGGGTGTCTCACAGGACGAGATGAGGATTTGGGTGCACCAGCGCCTGTGCCTGAACTCTCTGTTTCTCTCTCTGTTTCTCATCTCTGTCTTCATTTTGCAGAAAGGCTTTCTCCACAGGGTCATGGCAGAGAAGATGGCTACTGGCAGCCGAAATGTCAGTCCTCCTGACTTGGAACTTCTCTTTCCCCTTATTGAGATGTCAGGCTCAGGAAAGGTCTCTGTTTGAACCTGCTTGGGTTATTGCCTTCTCCTGGATCCCTGGCTGTGTTCAAGGAAATGGTGCTATGGTTGGCCACGTCTGTGTCATGGGCCCACCCCTGTCATCAGGAGTGAGGTTACACCTCCAAACAGTAGAGGAGGGAATTAGAATCACTTTCCTGGGAGCACATTACTATGCTGTTTCTGGTCCTGACACTTCTTGGATGCAATGACTGGCACCCGACTGCTGGAAGGACCTGGGCTTGTGAGGGCTTTCATGCCTGGCTGTGAAGGGCCGCCTGGGAGGTTCAGGGCTACCTAAATGTTTTGACTAAGGAACTGACCCTCTTCACGTGGGGAAATGGTCCTGCACTCATGAGCCTCTTGTATTAGACAATCACAGAAACAGGTTCACATGGTAAGGATACAATCATACATGGTGATTGGTTAAGGGTGTTTTTCCACCCAAATTTTATTAAGAACTTATACGAGAAACCAGAAACACCAATCAGAAAGGATATATGCACCCCTATGTTCATAGCAGCACAATTCACCATAGCTAAGATCTGGAAACAGCCTAAGTGCCCATCAGTAGATGAATGGATTAGAAAACTGTGGTACATCTACACGATGGAATACTATGCTGCTATAAAAAGGAAGGAACTCTTACCATTTGCAACGTCATGGATGGAACTGGAGAGCATTATGCTAAGTGCAATAAGCCAGTCAATAAAGGAAAAATACCACATGATCTCACTCATTCGTGGACAATAGAGACCATTATAAACTTTTGAACAATAATAGATACAGAGGCAGAGCTGCCTCAAACAGATTGTCGAGCTGCAGCGGGAAGGCCGGGGAGGGTTGGGGGGCAGGAGGTAGGGGGGTAAAAAAAAAAAAAAAAAAAAAAAGAACTTATACGAAATACTCCAGATATCTTTGTTTTTCTCCTCTTCTTCACCTTGGTTAATCTGGAAGTAACTTAACTATCTTTGCTGTTAGCAATGATGTGCAACCAATCATGTCAATTATTCCTTAAATATTTTTTGGTGAGATAGTTCAAAAACCTTTTGGAAAAAGGCACCTCAGAAATTACCCTTATCTTGCCCTTGCTCCTTCCAATGGTTACAGCCCTCCACTGAGATTCCCACTTTTCCACTCACTTTGATTCTTTCCCAAAGAAATTGCTCAAAATTGGCAGCATCCATGATTCCATCTTCTATTGGGTAGGTACAGTCAATGGTCAACTTAAGAATCTACTTCCAAGCCCTGGCGGGGTGCTCAGTTGGTTAGAGCGTCCTACCAATATTCCAACGTTGTCAGTTCAATCCCTAGTCAGGGGCCAGGGCACATTCAAGAAGCAACCAATGGCCGAAGCCGGTTTGGCTCAGTGGATAGTGCGTCGGCCTGCGGACTGAGGGGTCCCAGGTTCGATTCCGGTCAAGGGCATGTGCCTGGGTTGCGGGCATATCCCCAGTGGGAGATGTGCAGGAGGCAGCTGATCGATGTTTCTCTCTCATCGATGTTTCTAGCTCTCTGTCTCTCTCCCTTCCTCTCTGTGAAAAATCAATAAAATATATATTAAAAAAAAAGAAGCAACCAATGAATGTATAAATAAGTAGAATAACAAATCAATGGTTCTCTCTCTCTCATCAATAAATTTAAAAAAGAAAAGAAAAAGAACCTGCTTCCTTTCCTAAAAAATATTTTTCCATTGTTTTTTTAAAAATAGGTTTTTATTGATTTCATAGAGAGGAAGGGAGAGGAGAGAGATATAGAAACATTGATGAAAGAGAGAAACATCCATCATTGATCAACTGCCTCCTGCATGCCCCCTACTGGAGATGGAGCCTGCAACCCTGACTGGGAATCGAAATGGTGACCTCCTGGTGCATGGGATGACACTCAACCAACTGAGCCACTCTGGCCAGGCCCTGCTTTCTTTCTTTGCCTTCTTCAACACAAGCTTTTTCATGGGTAGCCGAGGCAGAAAAAGGATTAATGGCCTTTCAGCAGCCCAGATGATCCGAGAGTAGTGCACAAAGCATACTCTCTGCAGGCCCCCTCCACTGATGGCCCCTCACAGACATTTGAGTGCTGTAAGAGAAGGAGCTCAATCGATGGAGCTTAATATACTGAATTCCATGTGGTTCTACCACTTACTGGGTGAGCGACTCACTGGACTGCTCTCAGCTGCACCTTCCTCATCGGTAACGGGCCAACAGTCCCTACCTCTCAAGGATTCTGAGATGATCTATGAGGTTCCCTGCATATACAGTGCCTGTGTACTGTAAGTGCTCCAAAATGCTTCTTCCTTCCTCTCTTCTGCAGATTTCGGCCAGCTTTTAGCAAAATCTAAAGACACCAGATTTCTTTAAGTTTGGCAATACATAGCTCCAATTATAGGAAAAAATTTGAACATTAAAAATAATACTCAGGTAATAGATTTTTAAACTACTCAATAAATTACACATAAAATATAAGATATTACACATTATAATTTAGTAAGTAAACTAAGCTAATCATAATTCAATTTTTTTGTTCCTGAATAAAATTACTTTAGAACAGAAAGGATACCAAAATAAATATTGGAAAACTTCCCACTCACGTCACTCCATCCTTCTTTCCAAGGGCCAAGCTCTATTTTCATGCTGAAGTTTCAAAATATGTATAAATTTCTCTTTCCTGGTGGTAGACCTACCAATGGGGTATAAATGCCAAATGCTAACTCAGGACTGCCAATACTCCATCCCATGTTAAGAACAATGGAAAAAATGTGAGCTTTTCTAGAGCAGTGCTTGAATAAATATTCTGGGAAAAGCAATTTGAGAACTGCCTATATTTCTAAAGAGTTCTTAATAATAATCATTCCTCCCAGCATGAGCAAGAATGAAGGTTTGGACTTCAGAATAAATGGATAATGTGCCCGGGCAACCTGGAATTTAGATTTTTTTTATTAGTCTTCCCCTGCATTTGGTACATCTACGGGAGGAAACACAAATGTTATTGAATTAGAGAGTTTATGTGTAAAGTGTGCAATATAGGAGCTCTTACTTTTCTATTGCAACTGAGTAAATCTTTGTCTAGAGAGTTGGTTGGCATACACAAAGTAAAATGTGTATGCCAAGCCACAATTAAATTATGGCTTAACAAGTTTCATTTACCCAAGGAAGTTCTTAATTCTTATTGCTGACTTATTTTTTTATTTGTTTGTTTATTTGTTTACTTTGCTGTTTCATTAAGCTTACATATAAAGCTGGCATGCTATATTTATGCAACTATGTTAAGTTTGTTTCTCCTTTTATTTATCATCTTCAAAAGAAGAAAGAAAATATACAAATGAATACAATTAGTTTAATTATTTAGCTGGGCTAGAGTCACCAAGGGAAATTAATTTGTAGGAATTATCTAGTATTCTTTACTGCCTTACTTTCAACTGGGTTGATTTCTCCTCCTAAGAAAATATTTCCTTTTTTTTTTTTCCTGATCCAAAGATTGTTATGAAGATTAAATGAGATAATATATGTTCACTGTTGTCATCCAGCCAGTTTTCAATGAACGTTGCTTCTCTTTCCAGCCCCTTCCAAAAGCTGGTCTTCATGCCTGATGACTCCGCAGAACAAGTGGCTCTCAAATTTCAGAGCCTATCAGAATCATCGCAGAAGTTTATGAAATGTACCATTGCCTGGTGCCCACTTCAGAACCACAGGACCAGGATTCCCCGGGCCCACGTCTACCAAGCTCTGATGGATCAGAACTGCTGCTCATGAGCTTAGTTTAAGTCAGGGCCTATAGCAATTCCTGGGTTGGTTTATTTGGCTCCCAAGAAGTGAATGAGTTCTGGATCAGTAGCTATGAAGATAAATGTGGAGCTAGAGGAGAACTCAGTCTTCATTCCATCTCCATCTTTTGCAGTGGAAACAGTCCCTGCGAGTCTGGGAGATATGTGGGGAGACTCTTGTCAGCTGCTGTGCATGGCATGGGTGCCCTTGGGCTCTGCCCCATGCCCAGGCTGGCTTTGAGCACTAACGCTTTCTTAGCTTCATGTGGTAGAAACATTCACCTTGAGATCAAATTTACCCACTTTTGCTGCTTATACATAGGTCGCTCCAGCCTGATTATAGCACACTGATCCTGTACTTTGAGGCTGTACTTTGTACAAAAGTAGCTTTCCAATTCTAATGGCTGGCTATTTCTCACTTTCATTACCTGATAAAATTACCCCTGGCTCAGTCTTCGTGTGGTTGTGTGATTCACGCCTGTTATTAGCAGCGGGCCTGCATGCACTTTGAAGGGAGTATTATGAGCAGAGATTGTTGATCAAATACCATATAATCCCATTTGATTATTTTCAAAAGGATTGGCTCCTTTTATAGCTTCAAGTCAAATGGGCTTTGGAGAGTATAAAATTGTCCCATTTTTTTCAAATATAGGAACATGATTTTTAATTGCCCACCCACCCATTTCAGAATTGCACTATGTGACCTTTGGATGGAAACCATCATATATGATTTAGAGTGATGTTTTTGAAGTTGAATTCCTAAAATTGAAGGAGTATTTCAGGATTAGGTAGAACTCATGTGTATCTTGTTTTCAGTTATCTTAATTGATCTCACCTACTTGTCACTCGGGTTATTTTTACTGGAAATGAGTCCCTCTCAGGCTGTCCCTTAGTGTTGCCTGAGCCATGCCCAGGGTGTATTTCACATGTCTTCCCACCTGTTCCTCCCATCTGTTTCTCCAGCTGTGGCTTCGTCTGTGGCTGCCTCCTGAGTGAATCTTCTCTGTTGGCTGAGGTGGTCCTCTGCTGCTAACTGATGCTATTACACTGCCCACACGCCCACCTTTCTGTTCCCTATACCTCTCTTTTAAGGATAGTTTCCTGAAGATTTGATGTCCTGAAAGGGATGCACAGTACAGCAGAGAGAGACCAGACCAGTACTCAGGTTGTCTAATAGTACTTAACCCCAGTTCTCTCTGCACTAGGTGGGGACCGCTCACTCCCTACTGGAAGGTTCTACATGCCTCAGGGTTCTGCTCGCTTTGGTAGCACATATACTAAATGCCTCAGGGTTTGTGCCAAGTGTCTCCCATCCTTAGAGGGAAAAGGGCGTTTCTTCCTCACTTCCATCTTTGGCCTACTTGAATTAGAGTTAGACCATTAATCTGCTGTTTGAGCGATGGTAAGTTGTAAATGCTCATTCCCCAGGTGGGAAACTATACAGGACAGAATGGTAGGTCCCATGGCCTCAGTAAGATACGCGTACCATGGCCTGATGTTGGTACATTTCCCCAAAGCTGGGTTATTCAGTCTCGAATACAATCACGTATGAAACATCAAGAACCCAGTGCAGGTTGAGTTGTTCTAAGCTCAATCCAGATAATTCTGACTCTCTTCATCAAGGTAGGGGTGGTCATCTGGTTACACTTTTCTGAGCATGCATGTAAAGTGCCTATGCTGTGGAGCCGCACTTGGGGGTCCCTCCAGCAGGCCTGACATTTGAGTGTCCTCCTCCCTCAGCCTTACAGGCCATTCCTCCCCAAGCTGCAGGCCTGGGGGACAAGGAAGCCGGAGGGGGGGGCGGGGCGTGGAGTCCATAGGGGTCAGCTCCCGGGCACAGAGCATGGCAAAAAAGGGCAGAGGATGGATTTGAGGGAGCAAATGGGGAAAAATCAGCACAGTGCCTGAGGCAGGATTTTCCTAAAGATTGGATTCATAACTGTAACCTGGCTGTGTCTCTGCGTATGTATGTCTGTGTGTACATCTGTATGTGTATGTCGGTGTGTGCCTTGTGTCTGTGTTTGTTTATAGGTATGTCTCTGTGTATGTATGTCTGTGTGAGTCCCTATGTGTGCCTGTGTATTCCTGTGTATGTATGTCTGTGTGAGTCCCTATGTGTGCCTGTGTATTCCTGTGTATGTATGTGTCTGTATGTATTGTGTCTGTGTATATGTGTCTCTGTGTGTTTTCCTGAAAGCAGGGGCTTGGGCTGGAACAGAAGAGAGAACCTTGCGGGTGGAGGACTCAGAACTCCCACTGTGACGGTTCTGAGTCTGTGAGGCAGGGGATTCCCAAACCTGGCTGCCCAGGCGTGTGGGGGGCTGACTGGCACCTGGGGAAGGGGCCTGGGGAGGCTGAATGACTGATTGTGATTCTGCAGGGCCGGTTTTGATGTGGCGTGGTAGGATCGCCCTTCTTAGAACTATCAGGCCTAATATTTGAGGGCCCAGGGCAATAGTGTCAATGAAAGCCTGCATACCACATATCTAGATGTTCAGAAGTTATACTTCGAGCTGCATCAGAGCCTAGCTCTTGTGTCCAGCATGGCCACAGTGCTCCCTGGATTGTCCGTGCAACCTGGAGGCTGAGGGAGCCCTCCCCTCACCCTGTCTGCCAGTGGTAGCCTCGTCCTGCTGGCACCAGAAAGACAGCCAGGCCAGGGCAGACCGAGGCTCAGAGTCCTCTCAATGAATTCATTGCCTGAACTTAGCACTCAACTGGAGCATTTTGGGGGCTGGGGGGTGGGGGGGGTGGGGAGGTGGGGGGGGTGGGGAGGTGGGGGGGGTAGGGGGGCTGGTGATGGTATTTAACTTCCTTAAGTCTCAGTAATGTCCCACACACCAGAGTTCTCCAGTACACTTAAGGCATTGCTTTTTTTGGAAGGGTTTTCAGACTTCAGATGCAGAGGACTGAAGGACTCATGCTCCTCAGTTTGTAGCACATAATTATCCCTGCTTCATGCAAGGCACCTCTCTACCTCATTCATTCATTTATCTATCCACAGCCAATTTCTCACCAGGCATTACATGTACAGTGCTATAGGGCTCACAGTTCTCTGAGGGGCCGACGAAAATGTTTTAATTTCTTTCAAATCAGAAGTAAAAATGAGCTTGCAGGTCAAAGAAGATGTTTATATATATATGTATCAATATACTTATCTTTATACCAACGCAGTTGCAAAATACGACTTTTAATATTTTTTATGGGTAAAAGGATTCACAAGTGCAAATGGGCTTAGGACCTGTTGAAATCAGACTGCATCCCTGTTATCCTATATCCTAGTCCTATTGTCCTCAATAAGCACCCTTTTAATATGTACACTTATTTCTATGTGAATGTACTTTTGAAAAGTGCACGTTGCTGCTTTGAGTAATGTGTTTTTCATTTAGGTGGCACTCTGTTGTTATGTTTCCTGCTCTTTTCACTAAGCACCACATTGCTAACACCAGCCCATGCTTCTAGGAGTATGTCCAGCTCATTGTTTCCACCTGCACCACGTTTTACCCAACTACTCGCCCGGTGACTGAGGCCCAGGACTCCGGCTCCCTGCTGCCACCATGCTGCTGTGACCGGCCATGGACATTCCCCTCATGGACCTGGGTGGGAATGTGCCCAGGCTGTCTGCTCAGCTAATTTCTGAGCCAGAGGGCACTTACCTAATTTGGCTATGCAATGCCAAAAGGCTTTCTGGAAGAAATACTGTTTTCTGATTTTTCTTTTATTGTGCTAGTCATGCCAGGGTTTGCTATCAGTTCTGTTAGCTCCATAAAACAAATTGGGTAGTTCTTTTTTTATATTCTAGAACAATGTATATTGCACTGGATAATTGTTCTTTGGATGTGAGAATCTACGCAGTATGACTGCTTGGTGTTAAAGCCAATTCACATAGAAAGTCTCTGAAAATGTTTGCAATTTCTCCCTGGGCTGTTGGTTCTGATAAATGTTAATGGGCCTCAATCTGCTGTTGGCACCTCGGCAGGAATAATGAAGTAGGAGAAGCATGAGTCAGCACCCCTCTGCCGCTCCAACCTTCCTCCCTCTCCTGGACACTGAAGAGATGTAAAATCTGTGTTCACCAGATAGGGGGCAGAGAGCAAGGGCCTTGGGCTCTAAAGGGGCCTCTGGACATATCCCAAGAGGGGTTAGAAGCGTCCGGTATGGCTTCAAGCAGATTTGCATTTGAGTCTTGCCTCCACAACTTAAGACAAACCCAACTGCCCTGGCCAGAGGCTCAGTTGATTAGAGCATTTTCCTGATACGCCAAGGTTGCGGGTTGGATCCCTGGTCAGGGCACATACAAGAATCAACCAATGAATGCATAAACGAGTGGAAAAACAAGTTGATGCTTCTCTCTCTCAAACCAGTAATAACAACAACAACAATAATAAAAACACAACTATGGCAAAGCTACCTAATCTCTCTGATCCTATTTTCTCAACTTTCAAGTACCCGACTCATGGGATTATTGTTATAATCATTTGAAATGATGTTCATAGAGCCGATGACATTGTATCTGGCACATAGTTCACTATAGTTGCCAATTTTTGGCGTCAGTTTTATCGTCCTTCTCTATCTTGCTCCTTGTACTGACTCCGGCACCTAGCACAGGGCCCGCTACCAGAACGTGTTGAATGCATGACTTCCTATCCGTGACGGTACTTGTACCACGCTTCCCTCCGACCAGGTACTCCCAGCTTCATCACCACTGATGGTTTGGACCAGACAGTTCTTTGTTGCAGGGGCTGTTCGGGGGATTGTGGGAGGGTTAGCGGCATTGCACTCTAGTCCTGTAGCAGGAGGGATGGAATGCTTTATCACCAGATGACAATAGCATCGTCCCAGTGGTGACACACTGTCTCCAAACATTGCTAAATGTCCCGTTTGCGAGCCACTGAACTGGAATGTTGCTGATGTTGTCTGTATTTACTTCCCTTGTGTTCCCGTTGGCACTTTGTAAAGTCTCCCTGAAAATTCTACCCTGTCTCTACTGTGCTCAGGTTAAGGAACTGTTTCTTGGATGTGCACAAACCAGGCCCTTAAAGGAGGAGCAAGCAGAACTCCGAAGCGACTGGGGTTGGTGGTGGCAGTAGGAATCTCAGCAAAGGAATCCGAAGGGGAAACAAGCTCAGAGGCTTCCCACCTGGAGATTCGAAGATTCAAACCTCAAAGTGTTCTACACGTTAAGAAGGGTTGGTGGTTTTGCTTAGTTCATGCTCTCTCCATGAATTCTTTTTTTTTTTTTTACCACTATGGGGCAGGTGCACACTTAAGAAGTTCTGAATAAACGTCATGCCACTTTACTGAGGCCGAATTAGAGCCGGGTTTTATGGTTGTTAAGTGGGAAAGGAAAATTCAAAGGGTAAAAGTTTCACATCGCTGAAAGCCCAAAAAATAAAGATGCAAAGCTCTTCACGGCTCTTCCAGCGGCAGCAGCAATTAAGAGGGAATGACGGTGCAGTTTCCCGGTGGCCAAGCATCTGGGAATGTTTTTCCTTTGTTTTCATGGGCACCATGGCTGACACACAAGGGACCCTCCCTCTTGGCAACCTGTTGGCACAGATAAAATTTATGGATCTTTCAATTCCCCCTGCTTTCCTTTCCTCGTCTTTTGAAATATCCCATCCAGCCCTCACATGGGAGCCAATGGAACAACACAATGGGTGGCTCGCAAAGCAAACTTCTGGAAAACCTCCCAATGCAGGTTTCTCTGGACAAGTGACAACTCCATACATGTATGTCCTGGGGCTAATTTGAATTTTTAAAAGTGGGAGGCAGTTTGCGTAGTAAGTGAATTCAAGACACATTATTAAATGTTGCAAGGGATTGGGCAAGACCGTGGGTGGGGAGTGGAGGTTGGTCAGGCAAGATGGCTTTGGGGAACATACTCATTTTGAAAGGGCAGGCATAAATGTAACTATGACACACTTTACCACCCTGTAGACGGTCAAAGGCTATGGGAGAGAGGAAGAGGGAGAGACTATTTCTGGCCCAGGGGGATGTGGGGTGGCCTCAGGGAGGAGAAAGCATTTGAGCTGAGTGCTGTAGCTGGCAGCATTTTACAGAGGGAGGGAGTGAGAGACACTGTGGCAGGGAGGAATGGAGTGCAAGTGAAGGACTAGAGACAGGAAGGAGCAGGACAAGTTCTGGGGTTGAAGTGTGCCTGGGGTTAAAATATGTTAAAGTGGTATTTTATTTATCCACTAAAGATGATAGTGGGAGATAAAGGGGGAGAGACGCAGAATAGGTGCTTAATAAATAAATACTTATGAAATGAATACATTAAAGAGAGTGGTAGTCATATTGCAGAGGCTTTGAATGCCACGTTAAAGAGTTTGGACTTTCTGCTGTAAGGGATGTGCAGTGGGCAGTGACAATTTTTGATCAAGAAAGTGACACCAGATTTGTATTTTAGGAAGATTAAGTTAGCGAGTGAAGGCAGTGTTCATTGCAGCAGAAGTTCCAAAACACGGTGAGTACAGCACTGGGGGTGCATGGGGTGACGGCCAGGTGGCCCATGCAGGGAGGTACTGGGCCAGCAAGAGCCGACAGAGCCCCATAGGGCTCCTTCACGACCCCTCTGCCATCTGCATTACTAAATGTTTCCTATGTAAGCCCTAGGTACACGAACACATGAAAAGTATTAATAGTCATATTCAACTGTGAATTCAAAAACGACCGTGCAATATATAAATTTCTCTTCAAATGCATGTATTTAAGAAAAAAACAGTGGGTTGATTTAAAGACAAAATTAAGTAATGGATAGTAGAGAAGCAAAATCCTGCAGATGGCATGTGAATGGCTGAGTTTGAGAAACAGGGGCCAGAGGGACAAGGCCCTTGTGACAAGTGGTTCTCAACCTTCCTAATGCCGCGACCCTTTAATACAGTTCCTCATGTTGTGGTGACCCCCAACCATAAAATTATTTTCGCTGCTACTTCATAACTGTAATTTTGCTACTGTTATGAATCGTAATGTAAATATCTGATATGCAGGATGTATTTTCAGGGGTCGCGACCCACAGGTTGAGAACTGCTGGTAGAGGAAGATGACTGGGTACAGCTATTTAATCACTGTGAGCAGTCAGCTAGACCAGTGATGGCGAACCTATGACACGCGTGTCAGAGGTGACACGCGAACTCATTTTTTTGGTTGATTTTTCTTTGTTAAATGGCATTTAAATATATAAAATAAATATCAAAAATATAAGTCTTTGTTTTACTATGGTTGCAAATACCAAAAAATTTCTATATGTGACATGGCACCAGAGTTAAAATGCTGACACGCCGAGCTCAAAAGGTTCGCCATCACTGAGCTAGACCATGGCCAGGCTGTGACCTGTGCAATAACAAGTCTGTGGCAATACTGAGCCCACCCAACACGGGCATTTTTAGGCTTTTACCTCTACTGTGCACGAGAATCTCTGTTCCAGTTCTTGAGAATATTAAGCACCAGGAGCAAAGTGGAGAAAAATTGTGGGGCCAGAGGAATCCCAAAATATCAGGCTAGGCTTTTTGCTATGGGAAGGCACATGCTGAGATTCTTTCAGAGTGAATTTGTGGCAAGGGCGGTAGCTAGAAGGAATAGTCTTCAGTGGCTTCTGTCCAGGGGTAACTGCTCACCCAGGGAGCCATCCTAACCCAGCCGTGAGCTGCTCTCCAAGAATCTGTGGTTGCCTCTGGGGCAGGGAAACGAAGGGCTAAGGGACGGACGTAGACAGAGAATTACTTTTCATTGTATACCTATCTGTGTCTTTTAAATTCTTTATGATATTTAAACATTCCTGTTTGAAATAAAATTGAAAAATTAAAATAAAGTACCACAGGCTCATATCCTATAATTCTACATCTATAAATATTTTGAGCATTTCCTTCTCATATGCTCTCTACTTACCCATGAATATCTCTATATATAAAAGCCTAAGTTACCCATGAATATCTCTATATATAAAAGCCTAAGTGACTGTTAGGACTGAACAACCGAACAACCAGTTGACAAGTCGCTATGACATGCACTAACCACCAGGGGGCAGACACTCAATGCAGGAGCTGCCCCCTGGTGGTGAGTGTGCTCTGACAGCCAATATCCTGTGGCCAGCCAACCTCACATGGCCCCTCCCTCCCTTGATGGCTGGCCTTGATCGCCAGCCAGGTTGAGGGACCCCATCCGTGCATGAATTTGTGCACCAGGCATCTAGTCTCTCTCTCTCTCTCTCTCTCTCTCTCTCTCTCTCTCTCTATATATATATATATATATATATATATATATATATATATATATATATATATAATGCAAAATGTTCCGTCGGGAGTTTGTCTGACCAGGAGTTCGATCACTCGCTATGACATGCGCTGACCATCAGGGGGTGGTGCGGAACGAAGGAAGGCCCCAGCTGGCAGCTGGCAGCCAGGGAAGGGAGGCCCCGGCTGGCAGGTGGCAGCTTCTAGGGACCCTACCCATGCAGGAATTTTGTGCACTGGGCCTCTAGTATTTGATAAAGTTGGGATCATACTTTGTAAGCTGTTTGTGACTTTTCTTGACCATCTATGATCATTTCATGAGCATTTTCCTAAATTATTCTATATTCCTTCAAAAATATATATCTTTTCCACTTCAAGGGAAGTGCCATAATTTAATCACCCCTTATGTTGGACTTTTGGATGGTACCCAATTTTTTGGACAGAAAAAAAAAGTTGTTAGAAATAGCCTCTTGATTAATCAACGAAATTCATTTTTTTTTTTTGCCGTCTCCTGTACTATTTAACTCTTGTACTATTTACCATTTGCTATGTGAATTCCATTACCTAATTAGATTGTAAATGTGAGAAGTTACACCTACACAAAATTTTGTTTTTCTTAAGGACCACCTAACAGCCCAGTTCAAAACAAACAGACACGTGAATGAATCCCTATAGACTTTAGGGATGGTTTCTCCAATAAGAAAAAAAGTCTCCCTAATTTTAGCTTGAAGTATTAGCATTCCATTTGGCCAGATGATTTCTGCTGTTTGGGGGTTTGGCAAAGGGAAGGCTGGCAGAGAACTTAGTGGGTTGGAGAGAGGCCTCTTTGCCTCGATGTTCAAGTTTTATTATTAAGAATAGTTTCTTTTTAAAGCACAGCTTTATTGAGATATAATTCACATACCATAAAATTCACCTTCTTAAAATGTACTACTCAGTGGTCTTTAAAAGTATGTTCACTGTTAGGTCTGATCAAATAATCGAATGGATACCCCCTCCCCTGGCAACTGACTTTTAGATCCCTTCACAGCCGACATTCCCTTTTGCTTAGACTACATTTCCCTTGCTAAGACCATTATCTTTCCCCTCAGGACCCACTCAGAGAATTCTCTGCCCAGAAAAAGCCCGCCTAAAGTCCTTTAAAACCTCTGGCTCCCAGTCCCTGGGTGCTGGTGCCATTGGGGAGCTCAGCCAGATGACCTAATAAATTCCTAATTCTTTACCCCTTTCAGTTTGTGTGTTCCACCTTTGGGGATCCTAACATTCTCAAAATAGCTCAATCACCAATTTTCATTCCAGAACATTTACATCACATCACCCCAAAAAGAGACCCAGACCCTTTAGTAGTCACTCCCCAATCCCTTCCCCGCCCAGCCCCTGGGAATCACTAATCTACTTTCTGTTTTTATAGACTTGCCTATTCTGGGCATTTCATATAAATAGAATCACAAAACATGTGGCCTTTTGTGACTGGCTTCTTTCACTTAGTATAATGTTTTTCAGTTTCATCCATGTTGTGGCATATATTTGGAAAGCATTTTTAAAAACAACGTCAACATCACTTACATTCCCCATTAAAAACAAAACAAAACAAAACAAAAAACTCCTGGTTAGCCTCTGACCAGCATACCAACAGCGCTTTCTTCCCAGCCAGGTGGTTCTACACTCCTCTCCTTTTCTTTCTTTTCCTTTCCTTCCCTCCCTGCTCGCCACCCCACCCCCTCACCACCACCCCCCTCCCCCCCATTGGTTTTTCCCTCTCTTTCCCTTTCTTTTTTTCTTATGGAAAATAACCATCTGCCAACTCAGGGGTTTTCAGGTTTTATTTAGCACATCTCAACTATCCACCCTTCCCTCACCTCTTTCCCCTTTTCTGCTCCAGTCCTCATTCTCCCAGGCTAAATTTAAAAAACAAGAAGGAACAATCTCTTTATTTAGCACACCTGCTGACTGATCACAGGGAAACTTGCCTTATTCTGGGAACCATGGTGGAGGACTGCCTTGGACAATGTTGTGTGAAGGGCAGGCAAGCACCTTTGTGTGCAGGAAGCCAGAACCTTGTCAAGTAACGTAGGAACATGCATTCACTCCGTGCATGGCACCATCGACGATGCTCCGTGGGGTATAAACATGAGGAAACCAAAGACCTGCGTTGGGTAGCTTGTGTTCTAAGAAGGGTTGGGGAACGCACTTGGTGATATTGCTTCCTGGTCGTTTATTGGACCTCTTTCTAGGTAGTAAACTCCTCAAGGGCTGCAACCATGTGCTGTGAACCTTCCCAACACACACAGTGCCTTGCTCGCACAAAGTGGGCCTTGTTTTTGTTAAGATGTCTTAAAGCAGCGGTTATCAACCTGTGGGTCGTGACCCACTTGGGGGTCTAACGACCCTTTCACAGGGGTCGCCTAAGACCATCGGAAAAGGCATATATAATTACATATTGTTTTTGTGATTAATCACTATGCTTTAATTGTGTTCAATTTGTAACAATGAAATTGGGGGTCACCACAACATGAGGAACTGTATTAAAGGGTGGCGGCATTAGGAAGGTTGAGAACCACTGCCTTAAAGGGAACGTATGTAAAGTGCTGAGATAGGTCAGGTGAGGGGAGAGGTGCTTCCGGCTGGAGAGATCCAAGAAGACTCTGTGGAGAAGAAGGCCTCTGTGATAAGCTGTGAGGGATGAGAAGGACCCAGGCCTGTGGCACTGGACAGAGGATTCTGGGAAAGAGGAAATGTAGGGGTGACACAGTGTGCGGCTGGGAAAGGGAACCGTAGGCCCAGTCAGTGATGACTTAACTCTGAAACAGAAAAGAAGGAAGCGGAGAAGGTCACATTAGATGGCCTAAACTTCCAAGTAAGGAAAGAAGCAAGGCATCTTCAAAGAAGAAAAGAAACGGGGAGGGATTTGGGTCTAAAGGAGTAGGATGGGTGGGCTAGAAACTTAAATAGACATTAGGCAGGATATGTTGAGATGTTAGCGGGTCATACAAATGGAGATATCTGCAAATATTGGACCATCTAGGTTATGATTCAACCAATTCCTTAAATATCCTGGTGCACATATTTCACATTTTAATAATTTACATTCTGTTAAGAATGAAAACACAGTATACATTTATTTCTTCATCATCTAGTCAACAAATATTATTAAACACGATTTTTAGACGTCGGGGACACAGCGCAATGAACAAGAAAGACAAGATTGCTGACTTTTCGAACATTTACATTTTAGAGGGGGGTGGTGAAGGGGGGAGGCAGACACAGAAAATCACCCAAGTAACAAAAATGTGGGTAATATTAGCAGAAACAAGTCCATACAGTTAAACACCATTAATTCCCAAAATAACACACAAATTCAGCAAAGACTATTTTCTAGGTAACTAATCAACTGTTTTCCAACACAAATATTAGAAAAAAAAACAAAGACAGCCCATTCAGAGCCCATTTTTCTCTGGAGCTTCATATAGCAAAGTCAGGTTTTATTGTATCAAGGCAGGAAGTTATTCAGCATAATATGAAAGGCAATTTGAAAATGTTCTGGACACATCAATGCAGAGTATTTATAAATAATTTCCAGAGAATCCCGCTAAGAGTGGTGAAGTCTTGGTAACAATAGTAGATAACACTGCATTTTCCCCTCTTGAATGTATTCTGTACAAATTTAGATGCAGCGGATGCAAACACGGTTTTTAAGAATAAGACATCATTCTTACTTTCAAAGAGCTCCCACCCAGTCTAGAGAAGGGAAGAATGCATTAGAAAGCTAACAAAATACACGGTATAAACAAAACAGCAAAAAAATACACTGGCTCCTAGTACTGAGGAAGGATCGCCGAACCTCACCTTGAGAGCTCACCTCCTTCACTAATTATTTGCCACAAATAACCGCTGAACCTGGCCTTGAAGGATTTGGGGGAGAGTGGTGGGGTGGAGGGAGCACTGAGGTCTGCTCAGGTAGAAAGAACTGCATTAACAAAGGTGAGGAGGCCCTAACCAGTTTGGCTCAGTGGATAGAGTGTCGGCCTACGGACTGAAGGGTCCCAGGTTCGATTCCAGTCAAGGGCATGGACCAGACAAGGGCATGCACCTTGGATGCGGGCACATCCCCAGTAGGGAGTGTGCAGGAGGCAGCTGATTGATGTTTCTAACTCTCTATCCCTCTCCCTCCCTCTCTGTAAAACAAAAAATCAATAAAATCTATTAAAAAAAACAAACAAAGGTGAGGAGGTTAGATTGTTTTAGTAACCAATGTCACCCAAGTTGGTTTAATTAAAAATACAAAACTGAGGAGGAAGTTGTAGAGAAAAGGAACTAATATTTATTGAGCTCTAAGCACAACATTCGGTACACAGTAGATGCTCTAGAAACATTTTTTCATTGGATAGCCATTCTTTTTAGGAAAGATCATTGCAGCCATTTTGTAAATAAAGAAATGGAGGTGTAGAGAGTTTAAATACTGGTTCTAAAGCAGGGGTGGGCAAACTTTTTGACTCGCGGGCCACAATGGGTTCTTAAACTGGACCGGAGGGCCGGAACAAAAGCATGGATGGAGTGTTTGTGTGAACTAATATAAATTCAAAGTAAGCATCATTACATAAAAGGGTACGGTCTTTTTTTTTTTTTTTTTTTTTTAGTTTTATTCATTTCAAAGGGGCCGGATCCGGCCCACGGGCTGTAGTTTGCCCACGGCTATTCTAAGGTCACGTGGCGAGCAGTGGTAGCGTTAGACAGTGACCCCAGGCTGCCCGCCTAGGTGGCCTGTTCTTTGCCCGGTCCAGCTGTGCGGCCAGAGCACAGAGTGCCGGAGGGAGGGGGTGGAGCGGGCATCGTGGCCAGAGGCGAGCTGACGAACACGAGCTGGGGCTGGGCGGCAGCGGTCCCTAATGAGAGTGTAAGGAACATATATGTTCTTAGTGGGGAGCCACCAGGGGACAGCCACGTCACAGCCTTCATCTGAGGAAGACAGGTGTGAAAGAGTGGAAGCTGGGAGGTGGGGATGGGGACAGGGGCTATGACGGTAAACGGATAGCCAAGTTAGGACAGGAAGCTCACAGACACTGCTACGGTGCAAAGCTGGACTGGATGGCCGTGAGATGAATAAGGGCTGTGGGAATGAGACGGAGGGGGACGCGGCCTGAAAACAGGTCAGGGGAGGAGCTCACAGACCAGACGGGTTTGAGGGAAGGGAAGTGATGCAAGAAGGCGCTGGGGTATCTAGCTTTGGTGAAGGGTGATGCCATTGGCTGAAACAGGGGATTTAAGAAAAGCAATGCAGCCCAGCCGGTGTGGCTCAGTGGTTGAGCATCAACCTATGACCAGGAGGTCACAGTTTGATTCCCGGTCAGGGCACGTTCCCGGATTATGGGCTTGATCCCCAGTGTGGGACATGCAGCCAACTGATGATTCTCTCATCATTGATGTTGCTATCTCTCTCTCCCTCTCCCTTCCTCTCTGAAATCAATAAAAATGTAATATATATATATATATATATATATATATATATATATATATATATATATATATATTTAAAAAAAGAAAAGAAAAGCAATGCAGTTGGTGGGCAGAAGGCACTACTTGGGATGGTCTGAGTGGAGACACCCAAAGATGAGTTGGGAGCAAAGACCAGTGTCCGCGGGAACTAGAAAGCGCAGAAGTCCTCTGTCTCTAAGCTGGGCCAGGAGGATGAGGGTCAGGGAGAGGCGGGGCATGAGAGAAGACAGGGACAAGGCGGGACTCAGCCAACCGGGAAAAGGCTGAAAGGGCAGAGATGCAGAAACACCCCGGGGGCGGGGGGGGTGGGGGGGGGTGGGGAGCAGGGGGAGCCGAGGCTAGGAGAGGTGGAGCTGACGAATGCGAGGTTCTCCGTGACTTCACTGAGCTCAGCTTCCCAGGAGCGGGTGGAGCAGGACCGGGGCTGCAGATTGAGAAAGGAGTGCATGACTAGGCGGTGGGGGTGTGAGTACAGTTTGTTCTTTCAGAGTTTCACAGCGAAGGAAAGAGAGATTCTGGATAACTCCAGGGGAGTGCAGAGCAGACACGGGGGTGGGGGTGAGAGCTGGCCCTGCCGTGGTCAGTCCCTGTGGGAGAACAGGGAGCGAGGTGGCCTTCTCCTCTCTCTTTCTCGGCACGGAGGGGAGAAGCGGACTTGGTGGCAGCATCCTCTTCATCGTCCTGTTCTCAGGCTCTGTTCCACTGATTGTTTTGTAATGATGTTCTCTTTGGAAGGGATAAAAATAGGACTGGACGTGAAGCAGTAGCAGGTGGCTAAGTGCCTTGATTCATGAACTAGGCTGCCTAGGCTCAGTCCAGCTCTGTCCCTCGCTGTATGGTCTTCGTAAATTATTTAGCCTCTCTGTGACTCAGTGTCCTCGTCTGAAAACAAAGGTAATAACAGTGCCCCCGAACAGGATTGTTGTGAGCATTATTCAAGTTAATAAAACACGATGAAGAACAGGGAACAGTGACTGGCACAGAGCCATCCCCATGGACAAACTAGCGGCTATCTTTAAAGAGATATGCCCAGGATTGGGGGCATCACCACTGGAAAGGACCCCAGCGTTTAACTGACTGTGGCCTCTCTGCCTGCCATGGCCCACGGTGCTGCTATGATCGCTTTGACTGTTCTTTATTAACATTAAATTCTTTTAGTTTTGCATGCAACAGATCCTGCAAATTAATTTTGCTTTTCAAGATTAGAAGAGGCGGTTCTTAAGTAGAAAAACAATGACCTCGCCTGCAGGGTAATAAGGAAGGAAAATAAACTCGTCTTAGGAGAAACTCATTTTGGTGGAGTAAACCTCTGAGGCATGGTGCTCATGGTGGTATAACCAAGTAATTATAATATGGGTGAGTGGGTGGGGTCTACATGCTATTAAACATGACTTTTTAAGTACATTTTAACTGGTGAGGGGAGCTATATTTATGCTTCATATCTTTCTTAGAACATTCTTCCTCTAAAATATTCCAAAACACCCAAGTAAAACATCTGGCACCAGGAAGTATGCAAAAATAACCTTTATCTCTCAGCTATTTTTGATGGCAGCTGGGGCTTTTATTTGGTATTGCTATACCTCACTGCCACCTGCTGGTCAAGGCACAGTACAACCCCGGTCGCGTGACCTCAGTGGTCAGGGTCTGATTGAGTGCCCCCCAAAGGCTGCAAAAAGAGGCCCCCAATTTTTCCTATTAAGAAAGTATGTTGCCATTTTAACTTACATCCAGGGCCAGGTCCTGGTTCTGTGGGACCTGTAGGTATTCAGTTTGGGGGATCTTCTTTAAGATGAAAGAATACAACATTACAAATACAAAAATCAGGTGTGAAAGAGTATTTTCAAGTGAGAAAATAAATGATAAATTTTAAAAAGCTGACAGCTACCACAGACACCGCACAGTCCAGAAAAATAAAATATTTTTAATTAATTGGCGGCCACACACCTCTCTAACACTCTTTCCCCCGATATTTATAAAATTCTTTGCTTGACTCTTCAAAAGATGATTTGGTGGGATGATATTTTCTATAGTGAGAATAGAAAGGTAATTCAGATTTCCCTTCAGTCGCGATTCATCAAAATCTGTTTGCTGTTGACAGGTGAGAAGAAATTTCCTCAGCTTTACAATTCATGTGTAGTCCGTTATGCACAAACACAGAGGTTTATGGTCAAATTTGGGGAAATCTCGATCACTCGTGTGCAAGCTGTAACATCTCAGGACATTTCCTACTTTTCTTGGACAGCATCTAATCTTTAATACTGTTTGAACTGACAGCACATAGTAACCATTTCGTCACTAAGACCCCTTTGTACTGCTATGTTACAATTTCTGTTACCTTTGTAGATGGCAGCATTCTTGTCAAATTGGCCTAGAACCCCACCTTTTTCTGTTACTGTATACAATTTACTTACGGCCCTTTTTCATGGTTATTACTATGGATTTAATATTGTCAAATTAATATTGTATGTACATATACATATATATTGCCAGGAAAAGCATCATGTATCATTAGGCTTTTGTTTTTATTGTTACAAATTGCCACTTCCTGGGGGGGGGGGGAGAGTATTGTTTTAAAAATAAGAAATAAAAGATAAAAACCTTTCCGCTATGATCTGCTTTGTATTCCCAAATGTTATTATCTCTTAGAAAAGAGCGATGCTATTTAAGCCAGTTAGCACGTCTTTAGGTTTCTGAAAGCAGGTGTTGGCTCCCTGATGTGTTGGGGCCCCAGTTCATTCTCTCCCAGAAGACTCTGGGCTCCTTATGCAAATTCATCCCATCCCTCCCCAGCGACCTGTGGAGAAATCTCCAGGAAGGCAGTGCCGGGATTCCTCTGACACACCCTTTGTCCTCCTCCTGTGCTTCCTGGCCGACACACTTCATAACTAAGAGGGGATGATGAAGTGACTCCTCCCGGGATCAGGAGGTGCGCTGCAGCTTTTATCACCAGGCGAGGACCAGCTGGGCTCCCCGAGCACCTTTGCTCAATGGGCCGCTTGTTTCAAGTTGGCCTTAGTAAGTTCCCCGTTACACAGACGAATAGCGCACACATGGTCGGTATTGCCACATAGCAGAGATGTCTGGGTCCCTAGAAACACTTAATAGGGTAACACATGTCCTCTCTAGCCACCTCGCTCAAATCTCTCCCTGGGTGTGGAAGATGCTGGCATACAGCACCCAGACCTTCCTCTTCCCTTTCTCTCCGGGATGGGCCAGTAGAAAGCTGCTCTGTCCTGTATCTGGGCACCCAATACAGGCTCTCCCCGGTGGGCGAGACCTGGGGTTTTCTAGGGCGTCTGTGTCTGCCTGTCTGAGTCAGCCTAATTCATGGGCTCGGTTATTAGGACATCTATTGTTGCTGCATATAATCCACCTGCTCCCATTCAGCTCTCACCAGCAATCAAGCTGGTAATTACTCTATCTCCATCTGCTCACTTCCTTTGTATCTTTCAGATGGTTCAGAGATTGGGTGGGTGAGAAGGGTGCTATTTATCAACTCCTGCAAACCTCCACACTGTACGCCAAGACACAGGGAACTGGATTAATCAAGATATTCTGTCCCTTCCCAGGGCAAGTGGACAATCTACCAACCATGACGACATAAAACGTACAAACTTGCAGGGCTATAACACACACACACACACACACACACACACACACACACACACGCACGCAACCCCAACCCTTTTCCTCTTTCTCCACCAGCACAAGTTATTTCATTTCTGATGAGTCCTCACCACACAGGACTATTCCTGGGCTTAACGGCAATGAATGAAACTCGTGGTGTGCGTGGTATTGCAAAAATGATTTCCACGTGTCTGCTGGAATGGGCGCGAATAGGCAGGGAGGAGAGGGAAGAGGAGGAAGAAGCAAACTGCAAGCATTTCAAGCTGACTGTTGCCAGGGTGCAGAGGAGCACATGATCACATCTTCCTTGGCCTGTTCCTGCAAGTCAGCAGAATTCACCTGGGCATGTGCTAAGCGGCCGGTACATTTCACTTTCTTTGTTCTTGGTTTCAAGGTCCCTTCATTAGGCTGTGCTAGCATGCTTGATGAAACTCCTGTTTTAGATCAGTGGTCACTCCCTGAACCCCCAATACAACCTTACTTTTTCCCTGACTTTGTTCCTTTTCTAGATGCCTTTCCCCAATCCTTGTTCTTTGTAACCCTCTCCACCCTTCCAAGCCCACATGCCTTGATCACCTTAGCAGATGTGAGCTTTTGAACTGTGTAAGAAGGACCCTTTGCTACTTGTGAATCTATTTCCTTAATGAGCTGCTTGCTGAATTTCATTTTCTTCCCCAGGTTTCTCTAGTGCAGTGGTTCTCAACCTTGGCTGCACATTAGAATCACCTGGGAATCTTTTTAAAATCCTGATTTCTGGGCCTCATCCTCCGGAAATTCTGTTTCTTTGTTACTACTGTTGTGGCCCCACCCCATAACAAAGAAACAGAATTTCTGGAGGATGAGGCCCAGAAATCAGGATTTTAAAAAGATTCCCAGGTGATTCTAATGTGTAGCCAAGGTTGAGAACCACTGGTCTAGCGGGTTCCCTGGATTGGCTTTTCATCATTCTGTTATAGCAGGAGTCTAATATAAAATGACTTTGCAGACACAGAAGCGATCTCTCACACGTCTCAGAAAATACACCACAGACTTCTGTTTGATTCATTTGTTCATTGTCTTGTTTCAGCTCAGATTATACACACTTGGAGGATGTTTATTTTACATCTTTTAAGACACTAATTTAATAACTTATGTTTAATGAATGGCAGAGATTTAAAAAAAAAAGAATGAAATCTTACCATTAGTGACAACATGGATGCACCCAAAGGGTATTGTGCTAAGTGAAATAAGCCAGACAGAGAAAGACAAGTACCACATGATTTCATTTACATGTGGAATCTAAAGAATAAAATAAATGAGTGAACAAACAGAAGATTGTCAGATGGGAGGAGGTTTGGAGGTCTGGGTGAATAAGGTGAAAGTATTCAGAGGTAAAAATTGGTAGTGACAGAATAGTCATGAGGATGTCAAGGACAGCATCGGGAATACAGTGGATGCTACTGTAATAACTCTGCATGGTGCTAGGTGGGTACTGAAAATATCAGGAGATCACTTCATGAATTATATAGTTGCCTGACCACTATGCTGTATGCCTGAAACCACTGTAAAATAATATTGAATGTCAACTATAATTGAAAAATCAAAAGAAAGAAAAAAACTAATGGCAGGTGAGAATGAGCAAACCTCCCCTCCTGAATTCTAGGAGACACATTAAAGAAATCCACTATGAGCCCCTCAGGCTTTATCCTGAAACTTCATATGCACTTTCATCTTTCTCCGTAGCATGCCCACGTTTGTTTTAACATCGAAATGCATTGAATTGCTTACACTGGGTAAATTTAATGCTTTGACAAAATATGCAATACTGAATGGCCGAGTCTATATGTCCTCTGACACATTGTTGCTCGCCCTGTTGTGTATTCCAGTTTGAGAGGCATACCAAATAGATGTTCAATGAATATTTATTGGGTGAATAAATAAATGACAAATCTGATTATACAAATAGAATTCTTGTATTTACATAACTGCTTCCAGAGATGGACCTATCAGGTCTCAGTCTTCTAAGGGAGCTAACTCGCAGCATGACATATCGGTCTGATCTGTGTCTCTCTCAAGTCAGACCAGTTAGTGCACAGGTGCAATTATCTCTTATGTCCTATAATTGGGCTTCACTTTACAGGTGGGAAAGTGGCGGCTGAGATAATTAGCCATAAGTAGCCAGTCAATAACAGCCTTGCCTCCGGCGGCCCCAGGCAGACTCCCTCCGAAAGCCCACCCCGCAGAGCCCTGCTCCACCCCATGCCCCACTGCACTTCTCACACTCGGTTGTCATTACCTGAGAACTTCAGACTCCACCACTGGGCCATGAGCTCCTCCTGTCTGGTCTCTCTCTCTCTCTCTCTTTTAAAAAATATATTTTTATTGATTTCAGAGAGGAAGGGAGAGGGAGAGAGAGAGAGAGAAACATCAATTATGAGAGAGAATCATTGATTGGCTGCCTCCTGTGTGCCCCACACTGAAGATTGAGCCTGAAAACTGGGCATTTCCCTGACTGGGAATCGAATCATGACCTCTTGGTTCATAGACCAACCCTCAACCACTGTGCCACGCCGGCCAGGATGGGCCTGTCTTGATCCTCTCTGTACACTCAGGGATGATGACAGCCCTCCCACACAGAAGGCTTCCAGGAAATGTTAGAATGAATAAGTACAGACGCAGAAATCAAACTAACTGCTGCATGATTCTTGATTTTCTGGGCTTGTCTTCTAAGGGAGCCTTTGTTTTTTAACCTGCGCTCAGGGTGCTCTTGATGATAAGTGTACGTGAAGGAAAACCGAATGTTTCTATTAGAATGCGAACTCGATGTTTCTCAGGACTCTGTTATCCTGCTTTCATTGTATTGAAAATGTTCCCTGGAGCAGATCTGTATTCTACAGGGACCATGTGACTGATTCCCTGTCAGCTCTCTGGCTAACCCTGGTGGCCCGGCCACAGTGATTGTTTCTGGCGACCTCTCAGGACAGCATGGCTGCTCTGTTGTCGCAGGAACACAACCTGCCTTGTCCTCTGTGGGGATGATGTCAATCGTCTTGATCACGACTCTCATAGGACCCTGAGTTTAAATTGGCTTCAGGTAGCTATAACAGGAGTCTCCTGCTAACTATTTTATAGGTACAGATAGCAATTCTATAACTTATAATAGTTTCTAAAAACAGCTTTATTGAGATATAGTTTATCTATGATAAAATTCCATTTTAAATTAAATTAATTAATAATAAATTAATGTAAATGTAAGCAATACATTTAAAGTATACAATTCAAGGACTTTTGGTGTATTCACAGAGTTATGCAACCATCACAACCCTCAATTTTGGAAAGTTTTCATCACCCAAAAAGAAACCTTGAACCCTTTAGCCATTACTCCCAACCTGGGTAACCAGCCATGTGCACAATGAGAAAGCTGTCACAGTTACAACCAGCTACTTTGTTTGAATAGGAAGTTGTGGAGATTATTGTGTTTTCAAGTGATAAAAATCCCAATCAAACTGGCTTGGACAAAAGGGAAGATTTATTGACTAAGAGGACCCATGGAAGCATTGAACAAGCCATGGGAAGAGCATGCGTGCAGCTGGGTCTTAGAAACAGATAGAAGGAGGGACTAGAATGCTGCCAAGACTCTTCTTTCTTCTCTGTCCTTCTCTTCATGTTGTATTCATTTTTTTTTTAAAAAAAAATGTGTTTGTTTTTTTTAATGATTTCAGAGAGAGGATGGGAGAGGGAGAGAGAGATAGAAACATCAGTGATGAGAGAGAAACATTGATTGTCGGTTTCCTGCATGCCCTCTACTGGGGATCAAGCCCAAAACCCGAGCATGTGCCCTGACCAGGAATCCAACTGGAGACCTCCTGATGCTCAACCAATGAGCCACACCGGCTGGGCCTTGTAGTATTTGTGGGGAGCGGCTACAGCGTTTGGACAGGTTCAAGCCTTGGACTAATGAGAAGGCACAGTCCTCTCATGGCCACGTGCAAGCCCCAGCTTGGAGGGCAGAGTCCCAGCACAATTATAGCCAACAGCTGTAGTTGTGAGCTTGAACCTATGGTCCGAACACGTGGCCCCACGTGCCTGAGTGATAGAGTTCAGGTGCATGTAGTTGAGTAGGATTGAAACCCACAAGAATGTTGTAAACATCTTGACCACGCCCTTGCTTTGCCTCGTGGCATCTGCTATAAAATAAAGACACGGCTTCTAGGCTCTGGCGCTGTCTCTCAGAGGAGCAGCGTCCCACCAAGACCCAGCTTTCATTCTCTTGCCTGTCTTTTCTAAGCCTTTCAGCTGCTCCCACTCAGGTTCACCCTTGGCCGTGCTGGCGCCGCACAAGTGTTCGTTTTCTTTTCAAGGCAAACCACTTTCTTCCACGTGGTGGGAAATGCATGACATCTCCCAGCTTTGCAGTACATGGTCTCCACCACCAAGGAAGCAAAAAATAACTCTGAAGCCCAGTGGGTGTGACTCAGTGGTTGAGCATGACCTATAAACCAGGAGGTCAGGGTTCAATATGTGTTCCCAAACTGTGAAGGCATTGAGGGGAGACTCAGCCCCCTAAGACACCGAGTGGTTCTGGGAGGGCTCCTGGGGCGGGAGCAGAGATGAGGGGAATGGGCTGAACGTGTGTGCTGGGCACTGGGTCAGGAGTAAGTCCAGCAGACTCCTCCCGTGAGGGGGCCTGCGAGGGACCAGCCATTGCGTCCCACACCCAGCATGTGCCTGACACACAGAGGCTCATAGGATTGTTTTTTGTGTCTTAGCCCTCATTTCCAGAAAACTGCCGAGAACTGTTGGTTTTCCAAGAAGACATGTGTAAACTGTTCAGATAGGAACTGTGTGTTGAACAAAAGCTCACCTGAGTAGCCATATATTTCCAGGACCCAGATCAGTGGAGTGACTGTGGAATTGAGAGGCCTGGACTCAGCCCTCCAACCCGGGACGGACTCTTAGCCTCACCCCTTCCTTGTTAAGGAAACGGGCTCAGCAAAGTCCCATACCTGTCAGCAGGTGCATTCGTCCAACCAGATGAGGCTGCACCTGTCAGACACTCTCACACCGCCTGTACTACAGATTGGGGCAGTTTTAGGTTTATGTTGTGCCCTTCTCTGATTTTCCTCTACTGGGTTGGTGCTGCTGCTGACACGGTGACCTGCTGATGGCACAGAGCTGCTTGCTAAGCTCAGCGGCTTGAGTGGGCACCACTTAAGGCCCTCAAAACAGACAGGGCCTGCCCAGCCAGGCCAATGGCCAGGTTGTGGGCTTCATCCCCAGGGGTGGCCTGTGGGAGGAAGCCAATCAATGGTTTTCTCCCATCATTGATGTTTCTATCTCTCCCTCTCCCTTCTTCTCTGAGATAAAGTATATTTTTAAAAATATTTATATATATATCTCAAAACAACAACAGATAGGGCCTGACTTCTGTGTTGCTTTTCTCCAAGGAAGGGTGTAGGTGGGTGTCTGTTGCAAAAAGTGTCTCTGTTAGTGTTTAGGATGTGGGTTGAGTTGTGATTTGGGAGTCCCTACAGCCTTTCCAAGACATGTTAAACCTGCTAAGGGGCCACAGAGCTGCCCATCGTCATATTACTGCCTTTAAAGCCCTGTGCTGTATGTCACTTTGTTCAGACACCACTCAGAGACCTCGGGTGTCTTCATCACCTATGTTACTGGATCAGCATATCTTTGTGGCTGTAGGTCTCCAAGCTGGGCCCTGTGTTGGAGTCACTTCTGTGCAGCTGTGTTTTTGAAAGTGAGCAAGTGCATGGAGACCCTTCATCCAGGGGGAATGAGGGTGGATGCACGGGGCAGGGCCTGCCCAGAGGGTGCCCTGGGGCACATCCTCACCCCACCCCTCTTCCTGCACTAGGACCCTGGACACATCCCAGAAGTACCTTGAGGAGCTGCTGGGGGAGATCATGGCCCTCGAGGCTGCACAGGTCCAGAGGATGAACCAGCCCGACCACCTGAGCTGGGAGCTGGAGCAGCTGTCAGACGGTAGGCAGCAGCGCCTGGTGCCTGCGAGCCAGCCTGACTGCAGCTTCACCCTCATCCAGGGAGCTGAGCACTTGGCTCTAAATCTCCTGTGTCAGGCCATCCTCACACCAAGTAAATAGGGTTTTATTCAAGGGCCATTTGGAACTGCTTCATTGCAATTCTCCTAAGGAGAACATGAAGGGTCTGGCAGCCTTGAAGTCAGGGCATGAACTACAAGTAAGTGTTGCCAGATTTCTCAGCTCCCATGTGGACAGTCCCAGGAGCTTCCAGATGACAGCACGCTGATGCCCAGAGGGCATCTTAGATCTGTCCGTGGACGATTGAAAGCTCTGGATGGCAGGAGACTTCCCCAGTGGTCACTAACCTCCCTGGGCATGATTTATAACAGTACCCCGGGCATGATTTCCTTCGTCCATTTCATAATCGGGCAGATGGGTGCATTCTGTTCTCTGTCTCCCTGGGCAGGGGCTGCTAAGTGGCATCTCCTTCCGAAGGACCTTACCCAGGGATGGCATGTACTGGGCACACACACCCCAAGCCTCTACCACCCGCAGACATACTGGTCAATTATCGTGCCCACCACACCCCAGCTGAGCCACCCAGACCCCCACCGCTCTGAGGGCTGGCACAGAGAACGCCATCTCTTTGCCATCTCTCCGAGTCTCTGAAATCCTTGACTTGACGGTCAGGTTAGAACTTGGCAAAAAAAAATGGTTCCAGCCATTCCACCGTCTTGAACTTTTGAGCTGGCTTCTCCATGGTCACCTGCTTTCTTCTTAAGCTCTGGGTTGTTCCCCTAACAGACCCCAGCTGAGCCAGCAGAGGGGCCATAACTGACAGCAGCAGCACCCTGAGAACAACAGAGGCACCCAGCTGACATCTCCAGGCCCTCAAACCTAGGGCTCAGGGTGATGGCCGTCTGGGGCCAGGGGCAGAGAGCAGAAGCAGAGGTCCTGGAATCTGGGCTCTGACTCAGTTTTGCTCTTCAGCCTCCAGCCGGATCCTGGAGTTGGAGGAAGAGAATCACCCCCCCCCCCCGGGCACTGTCCAGCAGCTGCGGGGCGCCTCCCTGGCCCTGCAGGAGAGCAACATCAAGTGCCCGGAGCTGGAGAAGGAGAACCAGCAGCCCCAGAAACAGGTAACAGTGGGTGGTGTCCGGAACATACAGGCCAGCTGGTAGCCAGGTATTACATTGGGATGACAGGTTTGGGGTTTGATTGAAAGCAAAGTTCACTTTGTGAACCGACTGCGGCACGGGCTGGGTCTTTGGCTCTGCAGGTGGAAGGGCTGGGGGTCCAACTGCAGCAGGCGAAGGCCAACAGCCAGCACTTGAGACCCTCAGTGAGGAGCTAGAGAAAGACCGAGAACAGCTGCTCAACGTTGTCGACGCCCTGAAGGCGCACAGAGCCCCGCAGGTAGGCCCTCCAGAGCGCATGCCCCCCTGGCGCCCCTGCCTGCAAGAGGGAGCATCCAGGATCACAGCCGTGTCCTGGTCATTGATCAGTGATTCCTGGGTGATCAGTTTCCTCGCTCAGCTGCAGCTCAGACCAGCAATTCTCAGCAGTGGCAGGAGGGCGGGGGCAGGTATTACCTCCCAGGGACAATGGCAATCTTGTTTTTGATTGACAGGACTTGGGGGAGGAGAAGGGAGGTGCTACAGGCTGTGTTGGGTGGATGATTGTCCCGTAAATATCAAGGTAAAGTGGTTGGTAGTGTTGTTCAGATGTTCTATAGCCTTACTGACTTTCTACGTACTTTCTTTTTTAATAGGCTTTTTAAAAAGTAGTCAGAGAGGGTACCCAAGGAGCTTATGCAGAAAATGGGCATCATTTGCCCCAAAAAGGTCACGTGTGTGGAGAGGGTGCAGGACTCAGTTTAGCACCATGTGATGTCCGTGTCTGCCATGGGCCCTTCCCAGCGCAGTTCCCTAAGTGCTGGTAGAACCGGCCTCAGCACGTTTGGGCTTTGCCTGCCCTGACCCTGGACACATCTCAGAAGTTTGCTATTTTGGGGTCTGTACTTGCCCTGCCCTTGGCCCCTCGCTGTGTGTGGGGGTGCGGGGATGCGGAGTCTGTGGCTCCCCGGGGCCTGCACCTGGTGAGGCATCATCAACTTTTCCCTCCCGGCAGGTGGAACCTCCCATTCTGGGCTCTGAGAACCAGCGGGGGGCCGAGGAGAGGGAGCTTGAGGAGCTGGGGGAGCAGCAGGAGCAGCTGACTGAAGTCCAGGAGGCCCTGCTGCAGGACCACGCGTGCCTGGGGGCGCCCCATGACCACCTGTCTGGGCAGGATGAGGACCTCGAGGAGGAGCACAGCAGCCACAAGATGCTGCTGGTGGGTCCCTGGAGATGGAGAGCAAGACGGTCAGGCTTGGGTGCCTGCCGGCATCTGGCGGGGTGATTGGCGGGCTCCCCAGGGCTCCTGTCCCCGCTATACTCTGGCCCCTCATGTTTCCTCTGAACTTGCTGTTTCACAGGGACTGGAAGGGACCCTGGAACGGGTCAGGTGGGAGGAGGGGGACTCGGCTCCGGGGCTGGAGGAGACCCCTGCCCATCCCCGCCTCCCTCAGCTCTGCAGAGAGAAGCCGCTCCCGGAGGCTGTGCAGCCTCCTGTGTGTCCGTGCCTAGTCCAGTGATGGCGAACCTTTTGAGTTCGGTGTGTCAGCATTTTGAAAAACCCTAACTTAACTCTGGTGCCATGTCACATATAGAAATTTTTGGATATTTGCAACCATAGTAAAACAAAGACTTATATTTTTGATATTTATTTTATATATTTAAGTGCCATTTAACAAAGAAAAATCAACCAAAAAAATGAGTTCGCGTGTCACCTCTGACACACGTGTCATAGGTTCGCCATCACTGGTCTAGTGGGTGGGTTTCCCTCCTCAGGCAGCGGGACCAGCTCCAACACGAGTTGGTGCTGCAGGAGCTGAGGAAGCTCTTGACCACTGAGCGGGAGGCCCTGCAGCAGGAGCAGGAGGCCAGGGCCAAGGCCGCCCAGGAGAAGGAGAGGCTGCGGCAGGAGGTAGACAAGTAACCACCTCCACCCTCTGCAGCGGCATCTGCTGGGTTCCATTCAGACCAACTCACTCAGCACCCGCTGAGCTCAGCTCAAGTGAGTCCCCTGGTAATGGTGTGTTTTACCAGCCCTGCCATGGGCACAGCTGGATGGTCCCAAGGTAAAGGGACTCCAGCTTGTGGCTGGGATGGAAGGGCTAGTGACAGCTGGGATGGCGCATTGTCCAGGTTTGGATGACCGCCCCTCCCACACTGATGATGGTGATGACTGTGTTGGGCGCAGGCACCTTCATCCTTTAACACCCGTGATCCCGGGAAGGAGATATGCTCGCTCCACGCCATTCACGCATTCCCTGTTTGTGAATTCCCTCCTCGCTGAGATGCACTTGTAACCTCCAAATTGGGACCCGTGCCCTTTCACGGGCCTGCTCAGAGCATGAGATACTGAAGTCACCTGATGTGCACATTTGCAGCTGAGGTTGAACAAGGCCTTTGACTTCTGCCTTGTTTCAGCTCTCACGCTGCAAATGAGATCTCTTTCGTGGTTCACTGAGTACCATGGAGTTCTATCTTCGTGCTTTTTGGTGGTGATTTCGCTGTTTGAAATGGCCCCCAAATGGAGTGCTGAAGTGCTGTCCAGTGTCCCCAAGTGCAAGGCTGCGCTGGGCCTCATGGGGAATATACGAGTGGTCCATGAGTCTCATTCAGGCCCGAGGTATGGTGCTGTTGGCTGTGAGTGTAGTACATAGAGCGTCTTTATGTTTTGATCAGTTAACAAAAATGTGGCCAGTGACTTGGAGGAACTGTTGGAAACAGTTTCAGTAGACACTAATTCAGTGTTCGTGGGGCTTGATAGAACATTGTACTTCGAATCATGAGAATTGACAGTGCTATTGTTTTTTTTGTTTGTTTTTTTTTTTTTTCCCCAAATAGATGAGGAAAGAGGCTCAGAGAGATTAAATAACTTGTTTGAGGTCAATCCTTTCTGTAGTGGCACAGTCAGGATCCAAATCTAGGTCTTGTCTCAACCCAGAGGCATGACCACATGAAGCCTTCCTTCCTGAGCCTTGTTTTAATATGTATTGGGGGGCTACAAACTCAGGTGCCTGTGGTGGCCAGGCAGGTCCAGCAGGTGAGGGAAGGAGTGTCAGCGATAGAGCAGACCCTCGTGGAGAATACACACCCTCTGAAAGCTGTCAGCTGGAGGCAGGCCCGGGCTGCCAGATCATCCTTTTGTTTATACTTTTCTTTTAATTCTCACCCCAGGATAATTTTAACATTGACCTTTAGAGAGAGTGAAAGAGAGAAGGGAGGGAGAGAGAGAGAAACATTGATGCAAAAGAGACACATCTATCGGATGCCTACAGCACACACCCCAACTACGCCGGGAAGCAAATCTGCAACCCAGGTACATGTCCTTGACCAGGAATCAATCCTGTGACCCTTCCGGTCACGAGCTGATGCTGTAACTGTTGAGCCACACCTGCCAGGGCCTTTTGTTTATGCTTTCTCCCTGCCCTCTGAGAAGCTAAATAGCTGGATGTTGATGTGAAACTTAAAATTTTAAAAATATTGATCAATTTATTTAAATAATAATAATAAAAAGACTGTGTGGGCCAAACAGGGCACATCTGTGTTCAAATTGAGTCCATGAGCCTCTGGTCATTTGAGCTTTCTGGTATAAATCTTCCCCCAGGAAACCCAGTTGGGTAGTTATGATGACGATGACGAGGACGACGACGACGACGACGACGACGATGATGATTTCAGTGGATTTACATAATACTCCCAAATCTCATGTTTTATTTGTCTCAGAAATTGAAATTAGAAAGCGGCTTGGAATTGGGGAAAAATGCTGGGCATAGACATAGAGTTTTAGATCAAAAATGTTCTGATTCCATGATTTTCAAGTGTTTCAGTCAAAGAACCTTTTTTTCCAAGTAGGCAGATATGCCAAAGCCTTCCATGGTAAGGATTTTTGCAGGGTGCTCTGTTGAAGTGGTGTCTGAGCCTGCCTGTCCTGTCTCCCCAGCCCACAGTGGGGCACCTGGGGTAGCCTCATAGAACCCCAACAGACACAGTTTGAAAACAGCTGGTTTTGTTCAACCCTCATTTACACACGGGAAAAACGGAGGCCCAGAGAGATTGTGGTTTTGATTATGGTGCACACCTGGGACAGAGGCTGGGCGTGCTCCTCAGCCTTAGCCGTGTGGCTCTCCACCCCCAGGCTCAATTTCTCGAACCAGCTGCTGAAGGGGGAGCAGGAGGAGCTGCACACCCAGAGCCAGGAGCTGCAGACCTCCCGAGAGAACCTGCGGGAGGAGGTGGCGCTCTGGCAGGCCCGGTACCTGGCTGAAGGCGGAGTGCCTGCCCAAGGAAATCTCGCTGACCAGGCTGGGCATTCAGTGCGAGGTGAGGCCTGGGGCTGGTGGGCCTCAGGACACCTGGTGAGCTCTTGGGCTGACAGTCTTGGGCTCAGCCAGGTCGGAATGGATCCTCATTGGCATCTGTGCTCAAAGACTGTGTGTGACTGTCACACAGAAGCCTAGAGGAAGCCAGCGGCATTTGACGGGACAAGAACCATGACTGGTGGGGATGTTTTAGAAAAGACCTTTCACCTGACCTTTGCTTTTTGCAAGGTCGGGGCGGTGCATGGAAACAGCCAAGTTCTGTTTCTCTGTGCTCCCCCATGTCATCTCATCTAATTCTGACAATGGTTTTGTGAGCTGGGGTACCCATCCTCATCCTTCTTAAGTAGCGGGTTGGAACCCAGTTTGTTTGAAACCAAAGCCTGGGATTTACCTGCACCAACTGGATGATAATCTAGAGCAGGAGTTGACCAAGCTCAGCCCGAAATTCATATCCAGCCCTTCCCTTCCCTCCGTGTGTTTTTATATGTCTGTGAAACAAGAAACTTCAAAAAATATCTATATATTTCATTTTATTGATATCAGAGAGAGGAAGGGAGAGCGAGAGAGGGATGGAAACATCAATGACGAGAGAGAATCACTGATGGGCTGCCTCCTGCACGCCCCCTACTGGGGATGGACCCCCATACCCTGGGCATGCTCCTTGACTGGGAATCTCATCAGCAACCTCTTGGTGCATTAGAGGACGCTCGACCAACTGAGCCACACCCGCCAGGCAACTTATTAATGATATATTTTACATTGTTTTTTTAAATTGTTATTAAGTCCTCAGAATCTGTTGTATATTTTGCGCTTATGGCACGTCTCAGCTCAGGCTGGCTGTGCGGCGTGTTGAGTGCTCAGTGGCCACACGTGGGCAGTGGCTGCCTGATTGGACCGTGCACTTGGCCATCCCATGTCATTGACTGTGTTGGTCATCCCGACTGTGGAGATTACACCAGAATGGCCATCTTTGTGCACGTGGCCTTTTTCTTCTTTGGGGAGCAGATTCCTAGCAGTGGAATCACAGGGGTGTGTAGTGTTTGAGACATTGTTGATCTGTGTTTTAGATGCTCTCCCGTGTGAGGAGGGACCTGGAAGAAGAGAAACATCACCGCAGGAGCCAGATCAAGATGCTGGCCAAGCAGAACGGGAGGCTTCTAGAAGAGTGTGGAGAACAGGACTCAGCGCTTGTAAGGGGTGTGGGCTGACTGACACCTGCCCGCAAAGGACTCTGGGCTTCCCGCTCCACACCTAGGCCTCGACATTCTAGGCAGAGAGCCCCCTGGTGCACTGGTGTCCCAAGGGCAAGGGGACAGACCATCTTTCCAGGGCATCCTTCTCTCATTTCCCTGGAATGGTTCTAGATTTCTGCAAGTAGGGGTTGTTGGCTGTTGTTGGCTTTTCAAAGACGCTGCCCACTGCCAGATGCTTCTTAATCTGCTTTTGGAATTCAGTTTAAAAATATGACAGAGGTGAAGAGAGGTCACTAGGGAAGGAACTTAGATCGTAGGATGGGCCCTTGTTGTGTCTGTTTTCTCCTTAATGGGCTGGAGAGAGGGCTGTTGGTGCGCCATGACTGTCCTCCCTCTGTCAACATGGCACAACCTTGGCTTTGGTGTAGGCCCTGCAAGGTGCACAGAACCAGCTACCTGGTGGCCAGGAAGTCATAGGGGTGATGGGATGTGAGCAGAGCTGTGCACACCAGACAGATGTTGAGGAGCTCCATGGAGGCATAGAAGGGAGTGTGGTGGTGGGAGTTGGGGTTCTGCTGCTGACCCAGATGGGGACAGGGCTAGCCAGTGGGGCGGGAGGTGGAGGGACATGAAGGTGGAACACGGGTGGTCTGGGTGCAGGGAAGGTGCAGGCAGTGGCAGGAGAGAAGGCTGGAGCAGGCGGCGCTCAACTGTGGAAGGTGGCCATGCCCTGCTAATGAGTCCGATTCACTGGGAGTGAGTGTTTGTGGGATGCTGGTCTATAGGGACAAGGGAGCTGCCAGAAATGAGTTGTAATTGTGTGTGTTTGCATGTTCTGAATACCTGTTCCTTACCAGATGTATGATTTAAAAATATTTTCTCCCATTCTGTACATTGTCTTTTCACTTTCTTGATAGTGTCTTTTGAAGTGAATTTGGTGAAATTCAGTTTTTTATTTTGTTATCTGTGCTTTTAGTGTCATATCTAAGAATCCATTGCCTAACTGAAGATCATGATAATTTACTCCTGTTTTCTTCTAAGGGTTTTATAGATTTATTAGAGGCCCAATCCATAAAATTCGTGCACGGGTAGGGTCCCTAGGCCTGGCTGGCGATTAGGGCCGATCTGTGGGGTGACTGGCGGAGTGATGCCCCCCCCCTCCCCGCTTGCACCCATCTTGGCTGGCCTGGTGCTGCCTGCTCGCTGGCCCCACCCCCCACCACTGGTTGCCTCCCTCTGCAGGACAACCGGCGGGGAGATGGGAGGGGGGGCGGGGGGGAGGGACCCTTGCTTGCACCCACCTTGACTGGCCTGGCACTGACCGCTCACCAGCCCCATCCTCCACTGCTGCCGCTGGTCGGGGCCTGTGGGCTAGGGGCAGCTCCTGCGTTGAGCGTCTGCCCCCTGGTGGTCAGTGCACATCATAGCGATGGGTCATTCCATCGATTTGCATATTAGGGTTTTATATAGATAGATCACTCATATTTTGGTCTTTGATCCATTTTGAGTTCATTTTTACATATGATGTAGATAGGGGTCCTACTTTATTCCTTTCATGTGGCTATTCAGTTATCCTAGAAGCAAATGTTGAAACATTTACCCTTTCCCTAATGCTGGGGGGTCTTTCCCAGCATCTAGAAGGGTTCAGGAATCTGGAGAAGACGCTGCAGCGTAAATTAATAAAGAGACTAGAAATATAATATAAATGTGTAATCTATGGGGGAGCCAGAGGAGCTTAGCTGTAGGAACCAAGTTCTCTTGAATCTCCAGACCCCTCGCTCTTTACTAACACAAACTGTCCTAACAGCAAAGTAGATATACATATCAAAGGTCATTGTCAGAGTTTGGGGGAACTGCCTCTGGCTGTTCAGGTGTTTGGCCAGCAGGAGGCAATAACATGTAGATTAAAGTGTCCTCAGCAGTCTGGTAGCAGGTAATCATTTATGTATCCTTTTCAGGTTTGGGGAAATGCCTCCAGCCATTCCAGTAGGTAATAACATATGATTCAGCCTGCTGAAGCCTCAAGGTTCCATCAACCTTTTGATGAAACTTCTTGCATTTATGACCTGCTGGAATTAGCCTCCGGCATTTCCCCCATGCCATTGTCTTAGGAAGCTCCTTGAAAATCCTTTGCCCTAAATAAGAGGGTTTATTCTTGGGCTCTCAGTTCTATTCCATTGATCCATAACTTTATCCTGTGACAAAGTACTAGTCAGTAATTAACTTTTTGGGAACTCTTTGCTCAAAGCTGCTATGAACTTACTCCTACGTGCTTCTTACACTTTTAGGCAACCCGTCATTGTTTAATTTCAGAGCAAACTTTTCAGGAGTGGTAAGTGATAAACTCCCCTCTCCCCTCCAAATTACAAGCGACTAAAAACAAAATGCTTTGAGAACATTTTTTTAAAAAATTGAAGACGGTCTGCGGTGTGGTAATACTCAAACAAGAAATAACTTGCGATTCCGGCGCCCCATGGTTCCTTAGAACCAGCTCTCGCTTTCTCCTCGGGGCTGGGCACTCTCCAAGACCGTTATGCATCACGTTGATGAAACGGAATTTTTGGACTGGAACCCGGATTCTTTGTCCGCCAGAGTCGAAGAATGAATCCACGAACAGAGAGTGGTATAGCAAAGGTGAAGATTTATTGAAGAACAAGTTCAGACTCCCACGTGGGGAGGGAGAAAAGGGTCCCACTCCTTAGACGGCTGCAGATCTTGGTGCTTTGATATCCCCTCTGATTGGTCACTATTCCCTTAGACTGGTTACTATAGTAACTCCTGAACTCAAAGGTCAAGCACCACATGAGATGTGGGATGCCCTCCTTCCTCATTGTTCTTTTCTTTCTGGCTTTCTTCCTTCTTCTTTATTTTGTAAACGAGGAGCCCAATGCACGAATTCGTGCACCTTGAAAGGAACTGTGGGCCGCGAGGCTGCGGTGGGCACAGGGGCAGGTTTTAGCCCACCCTCTGTACCCGAGCACGGCCCCTCCTGCCGCGGACCCTGGTTCCCTGTTTGCCAGCAGCCCTGCTCCCGCTGCCGTCGCTCTCATGTGCTGACAGCGCTGGCCTGGCTCGCACCGAATGACGGCCTCAACTGCCCCTCAGGTGCGATCAGGGCCAGCAGCGGCTGCTTGCACCTGCTGATGGCACCGAGCAATCGGGACTGGCACCAGGCACCAGCAGCAGGGGCGAACGGTTGCTCCAGCGCCAGCTGTGAGTGCAAGCAGGGTTGTCGCTGGTAGTGGGTGCAAGAGGCAGCTGCTGGCCCTGATTGCCCCTCAGGAGCAGGGGGAGGTGGAGAAACCCTGAATGGCGATTGGGGCCAGCAGCCGCTGCTCACATCAGCTGATGGCACTGAGAAATCAGGGCTGGCGCTGGGCACCGACAACGGGTGTGAGCGGTGGCTGCGGGGCTGGCACCGGCAACAGGTGCGAGCACCGGGCGGGACTGCAGCATGCAGGAGCAAAGAATTTTTTGAAACCACCAGAGGCTCGCCCCAACGACAGCGGCCAGCGCCCCACTTTGGTCTGGCGCCCCTGCTCACCTGCTCCACCATCCCACCACACCCGATGCCCACCATGTTCTGCGTGTGCTCCCTTGTGGTCAGTCCACATCATAGCAACCGGTTGTTCCAGTCTATTTGCATATTAGCCTTTTATATAGATAGATATAGACATTTTTAGTTACTTCCAGCTCCCTTGTCTTATGTATATGCAACTGTTGCTGCTCCTGCACCTGGCTTCCTTGTGTTATGGAAATGTGACTGCACCTGGCTACCTTGTGTTATGGAAATGTGCCTGTTGCTGCTTCCTTGTGTTATGGAAATGTGACTGCACCTGGCTACCTTGTGTTATGGAACTGCACCTGGCTACCTTGTGTTATGGAGATGTATCTTCTCCCAATCTGTATAGCCCTGTGTTTTTCCATGGACCCCAATTCTAAATATTCCCTAAGCCTGCCTATATTCCCCTAAGATTCCTGTTCCATTGAGGAGGGCAGTTTCCACTCCCCCCTGTTTTCTCTCCCCTGAGCAAGTGTTGCTGTAACTGGACAAACAATGGGTCCATGCTGCCTGTTACTACTTGAGCCAATGAAGCAGAGACAGGGCTGAATCATAGATGAGCATTTATCCCAGTACTGCCCGCAGTATGAGAGAGCAGCAGGTCAGCCACAGAAATCTGCTCTGCACCCCACCATAAGCCAGTTGCTTACACAGCAAAAGCACAAAGGCAAAAGGGCAGTTTGCAGATATGCAAAAGGACTAGGGGTCTTCAAAGGGTTTAGCGCTATGCAAGGGTTGGGGTTACATGGGGAAATAGCCAGAGGGGGTGCCAGATGGGCAGTTAACAGGTGAGCAGGCTGGAGGTCTGCAAAGCCTGCAGGTGTGCAAAAGGGCTGGGTATCTTCAAAGGGCTGGCGATTCTGGTTTCTGCAACAAATCTTTGTGAATCTTTCCATGATAATAGGCAGCTCCAAATGGGGAGAAAGGGCTGCACCTCCAGGTCAGCTCCAGCCAGGGCAGAATGTGCCTTCTTTAATCAGAATAAAACAATCATGGTTAACAGAGGGATTAATATTTCTTACAATACTAGCCGGTTCCCAAATTCTATTGCTGCCCCCCTTTCATTGCTACATCTCTGAAAGCCACCAAAAATCCTGTGACCTCTAGAATTTTTAAAAATATATTTTTTATTGATTTCAGAGAGGAAGGGAGAGAGAGAGATTGAAACATCAATGATGAGGGAGAATCATTGATCAGCTGCCTCTTGCACGCCCCACATTGCAGATCGAGCCTGCAACCTGGGCATGTGCCCTGACCCGGAATCTAACGCAACCTCTTGGTTCCTAGGTCAGTGCTCAACCACTGAGCCACGTGGGCGGGGCCCTCTAGAATTTTTTGATCACCTTTCCAGGATGCAATATGTTCACAACCCAAGCTGCGAAGGGGAAGTGCCTCCCGCCGGAGCCCGCTCGCCTCCGGAGCATCGCCCAAGCCTTACGGACGCCAGAGTCCTGTTCACACTTGTCGGCCAAAAGCTCCAGAGCCCGTCTTACCGGCTGCCCTTCCCTTTGCCTCCTCCGTGTTTAAACCATGGCACCGCTGGTCCCAGGCGCACTCGTTCCTGCCCTCCTGTGCGCTGGCGGCGCTCCATCCGGGGGCGGCTCCGGGAGCGGCGGATTTTGCCCGACGGCGGGGTCCCCCAGGTCGCCATGCTCGCGCGCATGTCCCCTGCAGAGTGCTGTCCCTCCGGCAGCGGCGACGGGCTTTGGCTGAAGCGGCGCAGCGCAGGCGGCATGAGGACCTGGGGACGCGAGGCGCCCGCGGCGGTGGCAGCGGAGCGGGCACTGGCGGCGCCAGGCCAGGCGGGCTGGTCTGGGTGTGGCCGGGCGGAGGCTGCCGCCCCACCCAAGCCTGAGCTGGGCACGGGGGCCCGAGGGCGGCTGCGGACTTGGCGAGAGGACGCGGGGCGAGAACGCAGGGCCCAGGAGGACGCGGCGGCAGGCGGGGTCGCAGGGTGCGCACGGCAGGCGGGCCCCCCCACCCTGCTTTCCTAGAAAGCGCCGCCCCGCGCCGCGGCCATGCGCTCCCTGTGGAGAGAAGTCCTCCTGGAGACCTGGCTGGGTAAGCCGAGGCCGCTCTGGCCGCGGGCTCGCGGGGGCCGGCTCCCCCCCCCCCCCGGTCCCCAGGGTCCCCCGGGCCGGGCCCGGAGCCGCCGCGCTCGGAGGGCTGGCTGAGCCCCGCGAGGAAGAAAAGCGCTCTCAGTGCCCAGAGGAGAGATGCTTATCGCCCCGTGGGAACTTCTGCTAGCGCAGGGGGAAAAGAAAAGACTCCGATCGAGGTTCCGAGGCCGAGGGTTCGGCGAGGCGCCTGCGGGACCCGTGCCTCCGGGTTCCCACCCTGGCGTGGGGTCGCCCCCCGAAGGCGCTCGCGTTCTCCGCGTGTCGGCCTGGAATTCGCACGGCCGGTACCGCCCGCTCCACGGGGCCGCCCTCCTCCCCACCCGAGACCTTTGTGTTTAAAATCCAGAAGAAAAGGGGCACCCGTGTCCTCCGGCGGCCGTGGGCGAGCACACAGGCAGGAGCTGCTGCTGGTGGTGTGGGCGCGCACGGGTGGCCGCGGGGGCGGAGGCTGCACGTTTGGGCATTTGGCGAAAAGCATAGGACTCGGGTCCCATGAGCTCACTTAGTTGCTTTACAAAAAAATCCCACGAAGAGTTACCGGTGTAATTCTGTTGGCGTGGAATGAATCAGAGTTCCTAGACAAACGTTGGGAGACGGCTGGGATCTCGCAGTTCGACGTGAAACAGGCTTTCCTCTGGCCCGGGAGGGGCGCCTGGCTGAGAACTTGATTTTCTGGGAGCCGGTAGTGCTCAGACGGCCCATGTTTCTGCCTCAGTCTGTATCTCTTGAGTACGGCCATATAAAGGACCGGCAGTAAGTACCTAGGTCCTAGGTGCTAGGTACTCTTTGTACTTGATCTCATTTAAGCTGAACTCTAAGGTGGTTAAAAGTGCTATTTTGCCGATTAAGAAAGGGAGGCAGAGCCAGGCCAGTTTACTCAGTGGTTAGCGTCAACCCATGAACCAAGAGGTCACTGTCAGGGCACGTGCCCAGGCTGGGGGGCTCCATCCCCTGTAGGGGGAGTGCAGGAGGCCAGCCATCGATGGTGTTTCTGTCTCATCCATGTTTCTATCTATCCCTCTCCCTTCTTCTCTCTCTAAAAATCATTAAAATCCTATTTTTAAAAAATTTTAAAAAGAAAAGAAAAGGAAGCTGAGAAGTAACTTGGGAGAAAGTTAGTACACTTGGTCATGAGAAAGCTATGTTTGGAGCTAGAGTGACTGTGTGGGCTTAAGTTTATTCTGCCTTTGCTGCTTTTGTGACTTGAGACAATTACTTAACTTTCCAAGTCTCAGGAGACTTGTTTTGCATTTGTAAGAGAGGAGTAGAAATAATGTCAACCTCATAGGACATGGGTTGTGTGAGGAATAAGAGAGAGGATGTGTGTAAATCCTTAGCACAGAGCCTAGCACAAGGTAAGCATCATTATTGTAGATTCACAGTCGTTGGCAGAAATGAAAGTGACTTCAGATCTGGGTATTCCGCTGCCGCATGCTGTTTCCTAAGGTTGGGTTTAAAACAGCCTACGCGCAAGAACATGTTGACTAACCGACCTGCCTTTCCGCGTAGTGCTCGTTGCTCTTGTCGGTTTTCATATTTCTCATTCTGAAAGGCAACTTAGGTAAGGAAATGTCAATCAAGGTCCTGACAGGAAACCCACTTCAACCCGGATGTTCCAAATGAAGAGACTTTAATGCCGGGAGGACCTAGTGGAGGGGCGGGGTTACTGTTAGAAACGATGACAAAGTTACGCTTGGTCTTTCTCTGAAAAATCTTTTTCTTCTAGGATACGTTACTTGGTCTCTCTGGCATGACCTGCCTCCGATGATTTATTACTTTCCCCTGCAAACACTGGAACTCACCGGGCTGGAAGTTTTTGGCGTAGCTTTTCTCTCTCCGCTATTCCTCATAACTACTCCTGTCTGGAAGCTGGTGCGCAAGAAGTGGATGCTAGCTCTGCTGCGGATCCTTGCTGCTGGTAATTATTTGAAAGTATTTCTTTACGTTTTATTTTTAGTTAAAAATCAAATGAAAATATGTAGACTGTTCTTTGAATGCTAAATGTTTGAATTAGAAAAGAGTTCTCTTTCTCTTACTACTACCTCAAGAGTTTTAGTAAAATTGGAAGAGTAGACAAAAAGCCCATGTATTTTACATTTCTAATTTTCCTATCAGATTGGAAAAGCTTAAGTATCATAAGATGACAAGGGGAAAGAAACCGTAGTAAACTGAAGCAGGGGGTCCCTCGGGGGTGAGGACGATGGAGCCCCAACACGCTAGGGCGTCTGCATGCAGGACTCCCGAGACCAGGTTCAGTGACGCAGATCCATTTTATTGTGGAACTATAGGGGTATATATAGCATGAGGGGACCAATCAGAGGGAGACACGTTGCTACAGGCGACCAATGGCTGAAAGGCTGGGGTACTGTGCACGTGGCTCTAGGAGTTCGTTCAGGCCGGCATTACTACTTCCTGGTGTGCGGAGGAAGCATGTCATGGAGTGTGCTCACACCATTGCATCAGTCGCAGCGCTGAGACATACTTCCCCAGCTCTACATAGTAAACAGTTCAACTCTTGAATGTATTGTATTCGTTCCCCCCCAAATATGACACAAAACTCAGAAACCATTAAAATTGTTAAAGGACACTGCATAAAAATATGAAAATTATGCGTGACCAAAACTATAGTAAGCAAAGTCAAACAACAATGTAGGAAAAATATTTGCAGTTCTTTTAGTTAAAGGGCTAATTTCACAAATACATGGTTTTTTCACAAATCAGTAATAAATAAAGGACCTACAACTCAATAGGAAAGTGGGCAAAGGCTACCATCAGTTTACTGGAAATGAAATATAATTGTTTATTTTAAAATGTACTAGGATGTGTAGAATGCAAATTGTACTCACAATATATTTATGTATAGTTTTACCTATTGGGTTGGCAAAAAAATAAAGTCTGATAACACTGTATTGTAAGGGAAGCAGACACTCATTCACTACCAGTGGGAATCTAATTTGGCAAACCTCTCTGCGAAGGCTAATTTAACAGTTTTGGTCAAAATTGCAAATGTGTACATACTCTTTCACCCAGCAATTCCACTTCCAGGAATATATCTAGTTCATACTTCTATTGATTTGGGTTATTTTTTAAAATATATTTTAATTGATTGCAGAGAGGAACGGAGAGGGAGAGAAAAATAGAAACATCAATGATGAGTGAGAATCATTGATCAGGCTGTCTCCTGCACACTCCTCCCCACCCCCTGGATGGAGCCTGTAACCTGGGCATGTTCCCTTGACTGGAATCGAACCTGGGACCCTTCAGTCTGCAGGCTGATGCTCTATCTACTAAGCCAAAACACCTTGGGCAATTTGGGTTATTTTTTACCTTAAAGATTTTGACCCATTAGAATGGCTATAAAAAGATAATAACAAGTGTTGGCAAGGATGTGGAGAAATTGGATCAGTCACACATTGCTGGTGAATGTAAAATGGTGCTGCAGCTTTGGAAAGCAGTTTGTCAGTTCATAAAAACGTTATCCTATGACTCATCACTTCCACTCCTGGTATTTACCTAAAAAAATGAAAACATGTTCACACAAGACCTTGTACACAAATGTTCATAGCAACATCTATATATATAAAAGGCTAATATGCAAAGTGTCCCCTCGGGAGTTCAGCTGGGAGATCGGAAGTTCGATCACTCACTATGACGTGCACTGACCACCAGGGTGTGGCGTGGAATGAAGGAAGGCCCCAGCCAGCCCTAATCACTGGCCAGACCTAGAGACCCTACTCATGCACTAATTTCGTGCACTGGGCCTCTAGTTATTTATAATAGCCCCAAAGTGGAAACAACCCAAGTGCTCATCTACTGATGAATGGATAAACAAAGTGCAGTACACCTGTGCAATAAAATATTATTCAGCCATGAAAAGGAATGATGTACTGATAACATTCTACAACATGGATGAATCTCTGAAACATTATGCTAAGTGAAAGAAGCCAGTCACAGAAGGCTACATATTTTATGATTCCCTTATATGAAATTTCCAAAATAGGAAAATTTATATGAGCAGGAAGTAGATGATGATTGCTAGGCACTGGGGGTGGGGAAGAAGAAAAGGGAGTGATGGCTAACAGGTATGGATTTCTTCTTGGGGTGAGGAAAATATTCCAGAATTAGATAGTGGATAAACAAAATGCACTATTATTATAACACAACTTTGTGAATATATAGAAAACCATGAAATTGTATGCTTTAACAGGGTAAATTTTATGGTATGAATTATATCTCAATAAAATTTTAAAAAGATTTATGCACACACACAATTTTCCATTAACTCTCTATTCCTGTGTATAAAAATGGTATCAGACACAACAGTTATAAAATGCAAGGAATTGAGTACCAAGGTGTGGCTGCCAGAAATATTTAACTCTCTGTAATTTGTTTGTAGGCAGCATAGCCTCCTTCCAGGCTCCAAATGCCGAACTTCGACTGGTGATCCTTGCGCTTGGTGTGTCCTCCTCACTGATAGTGCAAGCCGTGACATGGTGGACAGGAAGTGGTTTGCAAAGGTATGGTTCAAATCCTATGCACCTATAGATAAATAAGTGTAGCCCAGCCGGTGTGGCTCAGTGGTTGAATGTCATCCTATGGCTCAGTGGTTGAATGTCATCCTATGGCTCAGTGGTTGAATGTCACCCTATGGACCAGGTTTGATTCCTGGTCAGGGCACATACCTGGGTTGCAGGCTTGATCCCCAATAGGGGGCATGCAGGAGGCAGTAGATCAATGATTCTCCTTCATCATAGATGTTTCTATCTCTCTCTCCCTCTCCCTTCCTCCCTCTGAAATCAATAAAAAACATTTTAAAAAGGAGGGGACAACTGTAATACTTTCAACACTGAAGATAACTTTAAAAAGTAAAAAAAAAAAAAATAAGTGTAGTGATCAGTTACCAAAGGGGAAATTGGGACCAAGAGTTCCAAGTTATTGTATTTACTTTCCATGGGGCCTTGTAGCAGTCTCTCCCCCTACCCACCCCCCCTTTCACAAGATCAGAGTGTGAATACCTGCTGTCAGTCTTAATAATGTTTTGAGAATGAAGGAATTTTGACAAGTTGCCTAGATAATGGGCTAGATAAAGGCTAAATCATGTATATTACCACAAATTACCAATCAGACTATTTCATATATTCATTCTATGAAAGTATGAAATTCATGATGGGTGCAGTGCATTGAAAGCACACAAAAAGTCATTAAAACACTTTCAACAATAAAGAATAAATTAAAAAAAGAAAGAAAGAAACAACCAGAGGCAGAAAACAAACAAACAAAATAATACTTTTGCACTTCCAGGTACCTCAGAATCTGGGGATTCGTGTTGGGACAGATTCTTCTTGTTGTTCTCCGCATCTGGTACACTTCACTAAACCCAATCTGGAGTTATCAGATGTCTAACAGGGTGATACTAACGTTAAGTGCCATAGCCACACTTGATCGCATTTCCACAGGTAAGTGTATGCTGGATTTACTCAGGGATATTCTCTCTTGCCTAGTTTATATTTCTGATCTAAATGTAACATATCTTGGAAAGATAAAAATAGTCCTTCTGAACTATTTCTCTTTTTCAGCTTTTTCTCCCTCTGAGACAGTAACAGGCCCAGTCAGTGGACTATTATCCAAGCAGAAGGAGCCTTTTTCTTGCTAGGACAGCGGGTGACAATAAAACGCTGTCTCTGACCTGTGTCACTGTGGAGAGGGAGAGTAGACCAGGCCCTGTGCTCCCGGCTGGCTTCCAGCCCATCTTCCTCCTCTTCCCCTCTGGACAGGGCTCTCCAGGGTGGCGTCCTTCATCCCTCTCTCTCTGACCCCAGGGTATCTCCTTCACAATGGAAAGTTATTTGTGAGCTAGGACTGTGGGAACTACCTGGGCTTTAATTTCTAGGAGTCCGAAGATAATTAAACTCTAAATCTGAAATTTGAAAAGAAAGGAAATCTTGCGTATTCACACCACTGTTCAAATCGCCTGTCTCTCTCTGGTGATAGACACATACCAAACCTGGATGCTTGCTTCATAGGCTAACTTAACGCCCTTCTGAAAAGAAGGGAGAAGTGTTACCAGGTTCTAATTAATTTGCTCCTGGCTCTTTGTGCGACTCTCAATGACTCACTGTTCTTTTGTAAATACAAGGACAGATCTCACAGATTCATGGAAGTTTAGAGGATTTTGGCTCACCATGAACAAAGTGCTTGTGTAAGTCCCCTTTGGCCCTGATTCTAGCATGGGCTGGGGGTAGGGAGACTAGAGGAACATCATGCAAGTAAATTGGTCAAGTGACAGTAACATTAGTTAGAACATTTAGTGTCCTAATATGTGTTTTATCCTATATAATAAAAGGCTAATATGCAAATTGACTGAATGACCGGTCGCTATGATGTGCACTGACCAACAGGGGGCAGATGCTCAATGCAGGAGTTGCCCACTGGTGGTCAGTGCACTCCCACAGGGAGAGCGTTGCTCAGCCAGAAGCCGGGCTCATGGCTGGCAAGCGCAGCGGCAGTGGCGGGAGCCTCTCTTGCCTCCGTGGCAGCAATAAGGACCCCTCGGGGAATGTCCGACTGCGAGAGGGCACAGGTTGGGCTGAGGGACCCCCCTGCCCAGTGCACGAATGTTGTGCACTGGGCCTCTAGTATTTAATAAAACACTAACATCTAAAGGTGGAAACTCAGGCAGCAAATTTTGCAGGCACAGCTTGATAAGGATCTGAACGTTAGGGTATCCTTTACCTTTCCTGACTTGTGTTTTCTTCTTGGTACTGTTTTTAATTTGTGTGGCCCAGTTGTTGGTCCCTTCCTGCTTTTCCCCCTGTGGTCACATTTACAAAACTCCAGACTCCTCACCAGCTTCCCCAGGATATCTGATCATACCAGGCATTTTTTATAGTTTTATTACATATCTGCTGGGTCCAGAGGCAAGGGTCACCCACCATGTATAGCATATTGCTCAGCAAATTTAGCTTCGGGATCTCTCTTCTCCAAAGACTGTTTAGCCTCAGGCCTTGACCTCCCTTCTCCCATCCCCAGAGCTTTCAGCTCTGCTCCTCCTTTCTCGGACTCCTTTGCTGGCAGAATGGCTTTCTTCTTGTGAAATCGGGCTGCTGGTCCCTAGGGCAGCCCCTAAGGAGGCCTTCTGTCCCGCGGAGAGCTTCTGCGCCACAGGCTCTCCTTTCCTACAAAGAAATTTCCTGCCAGCACTTTCTCCTTGTTCCATGTTTGTATGGTAAGTCATTTATGCAATGAGCTGAGACCTCTTCATTAAACAGTCCTGGCAGACAAACAATGGGTCCGTGCTGCCTGTCACTACTCAGAGGCAGGGTTGAATCATATTATATATGAGCGTTTATTCCAATATTGCTGCAGTATGGGAGAGCAGCAGGTCATCCACAGAAATCTGCTCTGCAGCCCCCCATAAGCCAGCGGCTTATGTAGCAGAAGTACAAAGGCAAGTAGGCAAGTAGGCAAATGGGCAGTTTACAGACATGCAAAAGGGCTGGTGTCTTCAAAGGGCTTAGTGATATGCAAGGGCTTGGGTTACATGGGGAAATAGTGGGCCAAATGGGCAGTTAACAGGTTAGCAGAGGGTTGGGGATCTTCAAAGGGCTGGCGATTCCGGTTTCTGGCTCTGGTTCTGCAACAAAGTTGTTAGTCTTTCCACGATAACAGGAAGCTCCAAGTGGGGAAGAAGGGCTGCATTTCCAGGTGAGCTCCCAGGTCCTGGACAGATGCCAGCCAGGTGGGAATGTGCCTTCTTTAATCAGAATAAAACAATCACGGATAGCAGAGCATGCTTAATATTTCTTACAATTCTAGCTGGTTCCCTAACATTCTATTTCTGCCCCTCTCAGAAGTATAGTCTAGTGAAGTACGCAGGCACTGCGGCCCATTGGCCGAAGTTCCCATCCCTGTTTCTCGTGACTAGCTGATCTTGGACAAGTCACTTGCTGTCTCTCTAGGCTTCCCTTTTCAAAACTGTAAAATGAGGTTAGTGATCGAGCCAACTTTATAAAGTTGTTGTGAAGATTAAATGAGCTCAAAAAGAGGGCTCAGATCAGGGCAGAGCGCAGAGTCGCTGCTCAGTCGATGCACTCTGTTACTCCGGCTACAGGGGTTCAGATGAGAGCCCTGTTCTTTTGGGGAGAAGCAGCCTGGTGTCCTGGAAACATTCCACTCTCTTGTTCCCCGAACATACCATTCACTTCTCCAACATCTAGTTTTGCTCCTACTGTTAACTTCACATGAAGTAACTGACTCTCGGCATTTTCACTTGTCCAATTTCAAGGTGCTTGGTTCCCCCTACACCCTTCCTGATCTGGCTTGCCTAAAACAAGCTCTCCCACCAGCTAGCTCTACTTTGTATCACAGTCGCTTGTCTCATCCCCCTTCTAATGGAAGCCAGGTACCATTTCTTACTCGCTAAAAGTCTGTTGAAGGCAGAGGGCACATTTCCATGTAACCAACCCTTTTCCATTATCTTTTTATTCTAGATGGCGACTGCAGTAAACCTGAGGGGGAAAAGGCCAGCGAGGCAGCCAAAGGGGTGGCCTCTAGGCCTCCCTGGTTGCTGGCAGGGGCTGCCTTCGGCAGTCTTGTGTTCCTCACCCACTGGATTTTTGGAGAAGTCTCTCTTGTTTCCAGATGGGCAGTGAGTGGGCATCCCCATCGAGGGCCAGATCCTAACCCATTTGGGTGAGTTTGGGGTTGTTATGGTTGAAGGAAGAAGTGCCTTCTTTGTTGAACAGCTAGATCTGTGCTGGCCAGATATTTCCTACTCTATTTCCCTTGGACATTAGAAATGGTGCCTGACATTACTGTGCTCTCTGGGGATGGAGGAGACAGACGAGTATGGGCCAATACTGAAGGATTGCTGCGAGGTGAATGGGAGGGTTGAGGGCTGTGCACAGCTAAGCAAGAGGTTCTGGGAGCTCCTGCACAGGCATCCTGAAACTCTGAGGAATCCCCGCACAGAAGACCATGCTCAGTAGCAGGGAAGGCATGGCACTCCCTGGCCATTTTCTCCAGAAACCTCCCCCACTTTCCCCATTACATTTGGTAGGATGAGACCAGAGTGTCCTGATGAGGGACTGGGTTGGCAGCCTGGGTGTAGGTCTTGATTCTCTGAAAAGGACGAAAGCCCTGGGAGATCTCTGCATCCTCTGTACTCTGGAACCTGCTGCATCCTGGGGCACCCAGGAGTCAGCAGTCCTGAGTTTAAGTGTTGGTCCATGTGCTTGGTCCTCATTATTCTCTCTCTACTCTTCCTGGAACCTCCTACCTCCTGCAGCGAAGTCCAGCCATTCATGTTAAAAGATTGGAGGGACCTTTAAAACATCTGCCTCAGATATGTTTTCTCTTAAGGTGCTGAAATGCCCATATTTGGATACATGTACAAAAACTGCCCCCGGCAAACCTCTGGGCACATCCCACAGATGTCTCAAGCTCAGCGTGTCCACATCTGGACTCAGCAGCTCCCAGTCCCCAAGCATGCTCTTCCTCCTCCATGCCTTGGTTCACTCTGCCAAGTCATCCTGTGATTCTGAGTCGTCTTCATTTTCTGAATCTAATTGGGCATTATGTCCGGTCAGTTCTACTGCTTCTCTGAAAGAATCTACACCTTCTTCCCTGTCTGCAGCCACACCTGCCTCAGGGAGTCCTCACCATCTTTCACCCAGGCCATGCTATTGTCTCCTAATGGTCTCTCTCTGGTGTGGCCTTCTCCACACTGCCCCAGAGTGAGCCCTCTAAGATGCAAATCTGACTCCATCCCTCCCTTTCTTGAAACCTTTCAGGTCTCCCCCCGCCCCCACCAAACCCCCATACCAGGTCACAGGCGCGCACACACACACACACACACACCTCACTTTTACAAATGCTCTCTGCTCTCCATCTTATCCCTGTGCTTCACCTGGGCTGACGTCACTTCCAGTTCCTCAGAAGTGCCAGACTGTTCCAGTCCTCCATCTCAGTTTATGTGCTCGTCCCTGTCTGGCTACCTTCTCTGTCTTGATATCCTGGCAAGCTCTTACTCACTCTTCAAAACCCAGCTCAGGCATCTCCTTTGTGAAATCTTCTCTGACTCTCCCAAGGATTTCTTTATGCTACATACTCACTTGGATCTCCACCCACACATATCTTTTCTTATTATTCTGTATTACAATTTTTAAAAACATGACAGTTATTTCTTCCTTTCTAGACACCATGCTCCTGAGGGCAGGGAATGAGAAAAGGAACTACTATTCAACTGTGGACCAGTCACATGACATCCCTGGCCATTTTCTCACTGTACAGTGACAGCTTTTCAGATATTTTATAATTCTATATGTCAGGGCAAGACATTGCAGATGGAGATGTAACTCACGAGACCAGCATTCCCAAACTATGTTCTGTGGAACGCGGATTTCTTGAGATGTTAGTAGGTGTTCTGAGAGGGGAAAAAAGTCTTCCAGATCAAATACTGCATCTCACATTCTTTCTTTGTGCTTCACAAGGCAAATGAGTATATTAGAGACTCCTGAGAGTTTCTTAAACTTATTGAAACATGGCATTCCTTCTTTAGAACACCTATTCACATCTCAAAAAACTGGTATTTTTCAGAATCCCTGTTTGAGAAATGTTGCACCATCATAGTAGGAATTGCTTTAGAAAATTCACTAGATTTGACTTACGGGGACGAGTCGTGGATAAGTTTTGATGGGTTAGAGAAACGAGAGACAAGAGAAAGGTGAGAGAGAGGCTCAGAGGATGCTGAAGGGACCCTGGGAAACTGAAGGATCGTCCAGACGTTCAGACTACAGGCTCTGGGAGGGCGAGGGAGCAGGGCACTGTCTTAGTCTTGTGTTCCGGTTCCCATCAGCCCACCCCAGGCCTCCCGACTCGGTTACTCTTACTCTTCCATAGCACTTTCCAGCTTCTGATATTCTGCACTACTGGTTAATTGTATTTATTCTGTCCCCCTTCCCCCACTGAACGTGACTCCTATGGAGGAAAGGGATCTTTGTTCATGGATGTGTCTCTAGCCCCTAGAAGACAGCCTGGCACATAGTAGGTCCTCAGAAACATTTTTGTTGACTTGGGGATAGAAAAAGATCCACAGTGTCCTTCATGGCCTTTTGTCACATCTGGTCTTCTGTGGACCCAGGATGATCTTTAACTTTAGGATGCGGGGACGGGCAGGATAGCAGCTGGGAGCCTCACTCCAGAGCCCGAGCGCCTCTTTGGGATTCTCTATCCTATGTGCACTGCTATGTAGGACCGCAGCCACTTACTTAAGTGCTCTTTCCCCCAGTGTCCTCCTCTGCAAATTATAGTAGCATTTTCCTACAAACTCAGGAGGATTAAATGAGCTAATGTAATTAAACATAAACATCTGAAAACAGTGCCTACAAGGTAGTAAGTGCTAGTTTATATTATAGCTGCTTGGTTGAGTGCCCTGTCTTTGCTGCTATTGCTGCGGGATGTCCCCACAAAAGTTTAGTTAAATTATTTTTTCTTCCTTCTACAAGTTTTTGTCAAATCAGCAAATGAATGAAATTGTGTGATTGTTTTTAAAACCCACAACTATTGCCCTAACCTGTTTGGCTCAGTGGATAGAGCGTCGGCCTGCAGACTGAAAGGTCCCAGGTTCGATTCCAGTCAAGGGCATGTACCTTGGTTGAGGGCACATCCCCAGTGGGGGGTGTGCAGGAGGCAGCTGATTGATGTTTCTCTCTCATCAATGTTTCTAACTCTTTATCCCTCTCCCTTCCTCTCTGTAAAAAATCAATAAAAAAATAAAAACACACAACTATTAATTACTTATCCAACTGACAGAGGTCTCAGGAAGGCAGAAACTGCAGATAAAGGCATTATTGAGGCAGAGGAGAGAAGAGGCAAACTAAATAAAAACTATTCCCAATGACTTTTTATTTTTGTCTTTGGCAGGGTCACTTAAAATGAGTCACATGGCCAGTTTGGACTATAATTTAATAGTCTGGGGAAACTTAGGTCCTTTACTGAGCATGAGACTGCACATATGATTTACTTAGAGTTCTGACTGTATATAGCATGGGTTCCCATGGGCTCTCAATATCTCATATTATCTCTTGGCTGTACCCAGAAGTAAGAGGTATTTTTCTTTTTCACCGATGGGGCATGAAATATTAATAATGTCAGAAGTCTTATGTCATGTCTTTTTTTTTTCTTTTTCCCCACAGAGGTGCAATTCTGCTGGCTTTGGTCAGCGGGTTGATGCTTTCGACTTGTTCATGGTTCCCGGGTACCAGTTTACTCTGGTGGGTTACAGGTATGTGTAGTTTAGTTGCAGGTATGCCAGTTGTTCAGCTTGGTTGCAAGCATGTGCATCTGAATGGAGATGACCAAGGCAGCCGTGTGCTGTTATAACCAGCTGCAGCCCCTGTGGCCCACCTGTCACTGTGGTTGCCAATGACAGAGGCTCCAGATTCCACTTCCTCCTATTTCATTTCACCTCTCCTCCTGTAGCTGTCTAATTCTGTCCTGACTCTGCTTACATGATCTCCCCCATCTCCCAAACGACTTATCTAAGACACGTGTGTCAGGTGCCTTCCGGTTTACCGAAGGTCTGAGGAGATGGAGGGTTGAACATTGCCTTGTTGCCAGACCTCCTCCCTCTCCAAGATTCCTTGCTTCTCTGGTTTTCAGGAATGCATTCCATTGGGACTCCATAATGAGGCCTGCATTTCCTATCTGCATAGTATATTTGGCTTCTGTCAGGAGAGATGTCTTTTTATAAACTAATTAAGCAGGAGAGATGATGTGTGGACATGTGAGAATATGTGTATTGGTAATAGATGTGGATTGAATAACATAATAAGTAAATTTCTGTACCCCTAAGTGCCATCACCTTGCACGGAGATGGATGTGAAATCCAATAGGTTGCCCAATTAATGAGGATGGCCAGCCCTCCTCCCCCCGGGCTGGGTGAGCACAATGTTGCAGTCGCCTTGAGCTGCTTTACTCGCTTGTGTTTTCTGGTAGGTGTTCCCTGTGGGGTGGGAGGGAGTTCGTGTGAATATTGGAGTAACCTTTCTTCTCATCAGAGAGATGCCTCATGAGAGTCCTCAAGGCAAGGATCAGATCATTTTGCTAATGCTGAGTGTGCAATGAGCACCCATAGCTTCTTCATCTGTGTGCAACTGGGAAAAGGAATGTGGAGCACAGTGAGAGTTTGTTGAACATTTCTATCATGCTTTTTCTCCTGGAATAGAAGCAACATGCTTATGGGGCAGGTAGGTAGCAGCTTCACTTTAAACAGACATATCAACGTTTCGTTACAGAACAGAAAGGCTGTGAACTCACAGTGTTATGCTTAGACTTACCTCCGCAGATAAGTAAGTAAGGTCATACCCTTGACTTGAGAGTCAAATCTAATCTAGTGTTGCGGTCTCCCTGGAGTATTTCATGGTAGTTTAAAAGACTCTAGGGCAGTGGTTCTCAACCTTCCTAATGCCGCGACCCTTTAATACAGTTCCTCATGTTGTGGTGACCTCCAACCATAAAATTATTTTTGTTACTACTTCGTAACTGTAATTTTTCAACTGTTAGAAATCATAATGTAAATATCTGATTTGCAGGATGTATTTAGGTGACCCCTGTGAAAGGGTCGTTCGACCCCAAAAGGGGTCTCGACCCACAGGTTGAGAACCGTTGCTCTAGGGGCAAACAGATTGGAGGCCTCTAATAGGCTCCTGGCAACAGAGAGGAAAGCAGGGCCATCGTTCACACACTTCCTCTCCCTCTCTGATCTGCTCACCTGAAATACGTTGGGTTCTCAATTATCTAGAGATGGTGCCCACTTTTCACTGATTCATCTCTGGAAATCACATCCTAAAGCAGGGTGTAGAAAAAGAAATCATATTTTTTATTGTGCAATTGACGTTGGAAGTCCCAGCTGTTTCTCGGCATGAAATTAATTATGTCAATGACCAGTAGAATGTTGTAAATGCAAAGAGCTTGAAATCTTGATGGCAATTGAATTAGTAAAATCAAAGTTCTATTTAAAAAAGACATAAATGTACTAAACACATTCAGAGGACCCCAGTGTACTAGACAGGGCACCTATGATTTTATTGTATGAAAAAGTTGATCTTTTGAAAATGAACATGGTAGACATTATAAATATTATTGGAATGTTCTAGTACCATTCATTCTGTTTGGTGTCTTAGATGTTGGAAAGACTTGGCAGACTCCTGATGTTGTAATGACTCAAGAGACTCATCTCAAACAAAAAAGCAGTTAAGGCGTACAATTAAGTGAAAAAGGCACAGTGGCTCAGAGTGCGTGCCAGGTGCCGCCACTGGTGTGCATGAAGAGATGTGTGCACACATATGTATTTCTTCTTATGCATAGGGTGTCTCTGGAAGGATGCAGGAAATGCCAACATTTGTTGCTTTCACTATAGGAAGCTAGTGGGTGACGATGGTCAGAAGGACTCTCTTGTACCTTTCAAATTTTGAATTGATAGCCTTTTAAAAAATACAATTTTGGATTTAAAAATATATAGCCTATGTAAAAATAGAAAGTAAATTTTAAAAAGACAGTTACAGCCAAGGGAAATGTGAAGAGGTGTTTTCTTTCCCTCTAGATAATTCTCTGTGCTATGACAGAAGAAACAGTCATTCTGCTGTCCTTAGAATATCAAACCATTCTTTTAAAAATTAGTCATTGAAAGCTTGTAAACAACAAAAAAATTAATCTCACTAATAAATACATATAATTTAGAATGGCAGTCGCCACCCTTTCAGACCTCACGGACCACTGGTTAGCGACTGCTGATTTAGAATGTGATACTGTTTTCATCATTATTTTGGCAAAGATTTTTAGAAAAGGTACCTTTGTCAGGGCTCAAAAGGGGACATGTTTGGCAAGGTTTCTGAGGGAAAAGGACGCATGTCACCTTTCAGGAAATCAGTGACCACAGGTAATGACTCTTTAAAATGCCTTTACCTCTTGACACAGTAATTGTATTTCTAAGAACCTGTTTGAAGGAAATAATCAGAGCTGTAGTCAGAGATCAATTGACAAAGAAAGAAAGATGTCCCTCACAGTGTCAGAAGCTTCCTATGTGGCCAGCCATGGGAACATGGCTGCTTATATTGCGGTGTGTGATCTCACAGCAATATATACACACAAATGTTTTAGGCAAAAAATTAATAACATGAGAAAACATTCTGGATATAATGTCACATAAGAAGCAGAATATAGCCCTAACTGGTTTGGCTCAGTGGATCGAGCATCGACCTGCGGACTGAAAGGTCCCAGGTTCAATTTCAGTCAAGGGCATGTACCTTGGTTGCGGGCACATCCACAGTAGGAGGTGTGCAGGAGGCAGCTGATCAATGTTTCTCTCTCATCCGTGTTTCTAACTCTCTATCCTTCTCCCTTCCTCTCTGTAAAAAATCAGTAAAATTTAAAAAAAAAGAAAAAAGAAGCAGAATATAATCCTCAATGTAGGGTATGGTTCAATTTACATAAAAATACTACCATATAGACATGGAAAAAGATTAAGAGAAATACTTCGGAGTTTTGACAATTCTTAATTGCTTCCTTACAGTTCTGTATTTTTAAATTTCAAGATGAAAAAACTTTGTTTCTGTTATTAAAATGACCATTGTCAGGTCTACGTGTGGGAGGTCTCATGTGGAGTTCAAGTCCGTGAGTTGCGGAGGGCCCTGGAATCTGTGTCTCCTGTTTGTAGGAGGTGTGGTCTTTTGAAGCCGGGGAAATAGTCACATGGCTTTGTCCTGTGATGGTGCAGGTGGAACTCACTGATGGGTGTGAACCGGGGCACCGGCTGGGGCCACCTCCTGCTCCGCCTGCTGGCTTTTCTGGAGTTCTCGCCCCGAGCATTGAGGAGTTTGCTGCAGACACCTCGAAGGGTGGATCACAACGATACATTGATTGAAATGTCTAGAAAATGTCCTATTCTGTGGAAAAGTGTTATAGTGCCCTGGCCAGTTTGGCTCAGTGGATAGAGCGTCGGCCTACAGACTAAAGGGTCCTGGGCTCGATTCCGGTCAAGGGCACATGCCCGGATTGCAGGCTCGATCCCCAGTGGGGAGCGTGCAGGAGGCAGCCGATTAATGCTTCTCTCTCATCATTGATCTTTCTTTTCTCTCTCTCCCTTCCTCTCTGAAATCAACATATATATATATTTTTAGTATATATATAAACCTATGTATATATATATCTATGTGTATATATATCTATATCTATATCTATATCTATATCTATATCTATATCTATATCTATAGACATATAGATACATATATATACTGACAGCTTTAAAAATGGGGTACTGTAAAACCCTGATATGCTTTCTCAAAGATTTCACAGGAAGTGGGAGAATTGTTCTGTTTCTTTGGGATTGGCTCAGCAAATGAGCCAGCATTTGCTAAGGGTCTGCTGTGGATCAGGCAGATTGCACAGCCCCCAAACCTCCCAGCTGTTGGATAAGGGATGAGCGGACCGCGGACTTGCTAAAGCAGCGTGTCTACAGCACTATCTCGGACCCATCTTCTTTTGGGCCAGTGTGGTTGGTAAAGCCAACATACTTAATGTAGAACAAGGGGCAGTATTCAGATGGAAGGAAATGCCTTTAGAAAGTTCCTTAACAAAAACATTCTAGAAACCACCTGACTCTAACATGTTGTCTAAGTCCTGGACCTCGCTAGTTCAATTAAATGGACATGTTTTTGGTATTGCAGGTAAGTTCAGTTTTTATTGAACTTAGGATCATAACACAAATAATCTAAAGACGCCTTCTTCCTTCTCCCCACCATTCCTGAAGAAGTATCACAGGATGGAGGTTCACTGGACCCACATTCCACCTCGGGTTGTACAAGTAACTCACTGTGTGACTTCCAGCAAGACACGTTAACCTTTCCAGACCTCATTTTCTCATTAGCATGAAGATTGGACCAGTCTTCCCCCGAGGTCCCTTCTGGCTCTAAATGGCTATACATTGGTCATCCCATAAGCCTCCCTCCCATTTATTTGTTTATTTATTTATTTATTTTTGAGAAAATGGAAGAAACTATTACTGCTTTCCTGTCTGATTCTTTTTCTTTTTCTCTCTCAACAACAGGGGCAGCTTCGGCAGCTGGTCTCCTGTACTTGCCCACGTGGGCAGCCGCTGTTTCTGGCTGTGTACTCGCCCTCTTCACAGCGTCCATGTGGCCTCAAGTGCTTGGACACCTTGTCAGCTCAGGGTCAAACCCTGGGAAACCCATGGCCATTGCCATGACAGTTTATCTTGTAGATACATTTTTCTGTGCGTGGTGCACAGCTTTTAAATTTGTCCCAGGAGGCGTCTACGCTAGAGAAAGATCAGATGTGCTTTTGGGTGAGTACATTATAAGGGTCTGGACTGAACTAATAACTACTGGCAAAAGTCCTTCAAGACTGGGAGTTAGCACTTTACAGGACAGGTGGAAATAAATAGGATGATCTGGCCTTCTCATTAAAAGAGTCTCTCGATTTAAAAAAAACAACAACAACTGGAGGAATGTCTAAATTACTACTTAAAACAAATTTCTTCATTCGTTTGAGTTTCAGTAATATTTATTACTAAAAGCCCTTTTAAATGAATTGGTTGTGAAAAACAGGTTTAATTCATAATAAAGTATAAAAGAGGTACTAAGTAACACTTGTATTTATGATATACTGGGAAAGGGGGTGTCCCAAAAAGATGTATACACACTTCGAATAATTTTTAATTCCAATGGGTTGAACCTGAAACAAAAGAAACATCAATTGAGCTACTATCTTTTAAAGTATGTATACATTTTTTTGGAATTGTGATTTTTTTTTTTGGTTTTTCTGAATTTTATCTATGATTTTTATTTACTATACTAGAGGCCTGGTGCACGAAGTTTGTGCACTGGAGGGGGGAGGTCCTTCAGCCCAGCTTGCGCCCTCTCACAGTCAGGGACCCCTTGCTCCTTACCACCTGTCTGCTTGCTGCTCCTTAGCACTGCTGTGGAGGCGGGAGAGGCTCCTGCCAGCACTGCTGCACTCGCCAGCTGTGAGCCTTGCTTATGGCTGAGCAGCGCTCCCCCTGTGGGAATGCACTGACCACCAGGAGGCTGCTCCTGTGTTGAGTGTCTGCCCCCTGGTGGTCAGTGTGCATCCTAGCGACTGGTTGTTCTGGTTGTTCTGCCATAATGGTCACTTAGGCTTTTATTATATAGATATTTTTACCCATAAAATATATTTTGCGTATATGAATCTTAGTGTAAATGATAAAAATTCCCAAATCATAGAATAAATACATTTTTCATTTCAGTGGTTATGAACTTACGTGCCATGCTTAAAATTTCATAAACCCATCCCAGTTTAGTACTTTAAAAATTGTTTGCTGGCAATGATGAAATTACTGATGTATAATCTATAAATCAAGTGTTGCTTATCATTTTAGTTTAAGTAAAACATGTCAGATGCTTCAAGGATAAAACCTTTGAAAAAGTGAAGAGCTGAAACGTGTTAGTAGGGGATTCAGTTCTTGTTTGTGCATTCATTCATTTTTCCATTTGTTCATTTACTCATTAAAAAAATGATTGCACACCTCCTGTGTTCCAGGCACAGTGCCAGGTGCTGAAGACTTAAAAGATATAGTGCCCTTGCCCACCCGAAGCCTCAATGTAGTGGGGGAAACATCCTAGATAAAATTAAACAAGTACCTGTGGAAGTGCTGTTGGGGTGAGTGCTGCATATCTAGGCTTCTACCCGAGTTCCTTTGCCGTCTCCCCTGAGTCCTTGGTAAAAATCCAACTACTTCGGACATTTTCACATAAGTTTTTCTATTCCATGAGCTAGAAATCTGTTAGGAGAGGCTGATTTGGAATCCTATGTAGTAAAAGCCTAATACGCTAAGTGTCCAGTTGGTCATTTAACCAATCAAAGTGTAATATGCTAATGGTATGATAAGGCCACTCAACTGCTTGCTATGACATGCACTGACCACCAGGGGGCAGACACTCCGACTGGTAGGTGAGCTTGCTGCTGGGGTCTGGCTGATCGGGACTGAGTGAGATGGGCCGGACATGCCCTGGAGCCCTCCTGCGGTCCCTCCCCAGTTGGCCAACCTCCCACGTTCCTCCCCAGCTCCAATCGTGCACCGGTGGGGTCCCTCAGCCTGGCCTGTGCCCTCTCGCAATCTGAGACCCCTCAGGGGATGTCGGAGAGGCCAGGCTGAGGGACCCCACTGGTGCACGAATTCATACCAGGCCTCTAATATATATATATATATTAAAATGACATGAAATATTTAAAATGATTGTTAAGAATTTGATATTTCTGGTGAATTCCCAAGCTCTCATCTGGTTAGAGAAACCCATTGCCGCATTTCCTCCGCGATAGATAACCTTGGCTTTGCGAACTTGGTATTTCTTCTGGTTTCTTCCAGGTGTGTGTGCTCTGTCCTGCTCTGTCCTCCTGTGCAATGCCCTGCTCTTTCCTTCCTCCAGTTTGCTTAGGGGTCTGCCATGTGGAGAGCCCAGATGAAAGTAAGAGCTGTTCTGAGCTTAAGTTCACTTCTTCAGAGTGTTATGCGTGATGTGCTTTTTGAGTGCCTTCTCAAGTAAGAATTATTATTTTTTTTTTGTTTTAGTAAGCATGACACTATATTGATAAGGCCACAAAATTAAGAAATCTTGGTAATTTTTCGAGTAGCTTTTAATATAATTGAAAAGAATGTGCATTCAATCAGAAACTAGTTATACATGTATTGTCTGGGTTTCTCCTGCTATTTCCTGGAAATGGCACATAATTTTTGTTTTGTTGTGTTCTGCTAGCCAAAACCTAACTCTTATGTGACAGTTCCTGATTGATATAGTGTTCAGTCATACCTCTGTTTCCACTCTATTTGGTACCACCTTAGCAGGACATGAACTTTCCATGCAAGCTACATTGTAGTGCATCCAATGGAACTCAGCTTTATTGGCCCACCTCTTTGGCACCATGTGCTCCAGCATGCACACTCTGGGGAGCCAGTGCCCAGAACACCCGCATCCAGGCCAGAATTGTTGCCAGGAACACTGCCATGTTGAGAACCTACCTGGCCTCCTGTGTGGAGAAGCCTGAGTCCTTAAGGCTGTTCAGAAGGCTCCTCTCTCTGAGCTCCACCCTCCTCTGCCCGGTCAATAGTGATGCACACACTCAGCAACCTAACAACGAAGGAAACATTCGGGAAATTAAAAGAGATCCATCAGGGTTCTACTGAGCTGATTGCTTACGATCATCCCCATGATCAAAAGTACTGCTGGAGCAACTGCTTAGGGACTGAGATAAATTAACTTAATAACTGAAATGTCCCCGAAATGTTGGCCTCTGGTATTTATCATAGGAAGCATTCTTGGATTAAGATGTAATATCGTCTAATATATTCTTTCTCTTTTGATAGGGACAGTGATGCTAATTATTGGGCTGAATATGCTATTTGGTCCTAAGAAAAGTCTTGACTTTCTTCTTCAAACAAAAAACAACCCAAATGTGCTTTTCAGAAGGAGTGAAAAATATATGAAACTTTGTAAGTATAGTTTTGCTTTCTTTTTTAAAAGCATTTGTTAAAAATATAAAGCTTCGAACATATATGAAATTAAAGAGCATAATGACCACTCATGTACCCTTTGCCCAGTTCCAACAATTGTTATTAACAGCTATCTTCCCCATGGTTTTTGGTGAAATACTTTAAAGAGAATCTCTGATATTATGTCATTTTAACCATAAATACTGTGTGTTAGTTTTGTTTCACTTCTAACATAGATAAGTTGATTTAACAGGTAAAATTTCCAAAATGCTTTTTTTTAATAGTTGAGACTATTTTTCCATTTCTTTTTCTTCTTTTTTGGGAGATTAAATATGTTAACTTTTGGAATATTGATGAGCTATAAGGTCAAACATGAAATAAGTTTACTATTTAATAGGAGTCATTTCAAATGAACTGGATTAACAATATTTATTGAATGTGTAAAATTTGCAAATAGTGTTTTAGATACAATAAATTTCACAACTACATAGTGTGATGTAGGATTTAAAAACATGGAAAGGCCCCCTTCTCCCCAGCGCAGGGCACCAGGGTTTGTTATAACTGATGAGCCAATATTGGTAAATTATTATGAACTAAAGTTCATAGTTTACATTAGAGTTTATTCTTTTCGTGGTATGTTCTATGGGTTTTGAAAAATGTATGGTCACATGTCTCTACCATTACAGTATTATACAGAGCAGTTTTGCTACCTAAACAATCCCTGTGTTTCACCTATTCATCCTCCCCTCCCTCCTCCAAACTCCTTGCAACCACTGTCTCCATTGTTTTGCCTTCTCTAGAATGTCATTCTTTGTCTTTCAACTTCAAAGTTTAATCTACTATTTTTTCAATTTCTCATGTATTATGATTTATTTCCATCATCTTACTTTTATTTTTCCACTTTCTCTAGATATATTTTTTCCTTATTTATCTTCTTGTTTTCTTTTTTTTTTTAAATGTTTTTTATTGACTTTAGAGAGAGAGGGAGAGGGAGAGAGAGAAACATCAATGAGAGGGAAACATCAATGAGAGGGAAACATCAATTAGCTACCTCCTGCACACCTTCTATTGGGGATCAAGCCCTCAACCTGGCATGTACTCTAACCAGGAATCGAACTGGTGGTCTCTTGGTGCATGGGACCACGCTCAATCAATTGAACCACAACAACTGGGCTCTCTGTCTTTGTGTTTAAGCTGCCCCTTGCACTAAATCTCTATTCAGCTTTGTCTAATTCTCTATTCAGATTAGCCTAATCTGCTGTTCATTTTGTCCATTGAGTTTCTAATTTCAGTTATTATAGTTACTATATAATTTTATTTCCACAAGTCTATTAATTTCTTTACAAATTTTTCTGATCACTGTGTTAGTCTCATGTTCCTCAGTCATACTATTAATGTCCTCTTTTATTTTTCTAAACATGTTAAGTGCCTTATTTTATATTCTGATTCTTTTGTTGTTGTTGTTTGTTTTGTTAATCCATACCCCAGGCTATTTTTGACATTGATTTTGGGTGTTTTTTTTTTTAAGGGAGAGTGGAAGAGTTGGGGGGAGAGAGAGAGAGAGAGAGAGAGAGAGAGAGAGAGAGAGAGAGAGAGAGACATCGATTAAGAGACATGTCCATTGGTTGCCTCCTTCATGCACCCCAACCAGGACTGGGGATTGAACTTGCAACCAAGGTATATGCCTTTGATCAGGAATCTAACCTGTGACCCTTCGGTGATGGGCCAATGCTCTAACCACTCAATAACACTGGCCAGGACTATGTTTTGATTCTTAAAGTTTAATATCTGAAGTATTTGTGGGCTTGATTCTTTTAAAAAAAATATATATATATTTTATTAATTTCAGAGAGGAAGGGAGAGGGAGAAAGAGATATAGAAACATCAATGATGAGAGAGAATCATTGATTGGCTGCTTCCTGCATGCCCCCTACTGGGGATTGAGCCCACAACCTGGGCATGTGCCCTTGACTAGAATCGAACCTGGGACTCTTTAGTCCACAGGCCAATGTTCTATCTGCTGAGCCAAACCAGCTAGGGCTGTGGGCTTGATTCTTTAGAGTGATTTTTCCTGCTGGTTCCTGATCATGGAACGCTGTTTTCATATATATTATCTTGTATCTATTTATGATTTACATTTACTTTAATCTCATGGCTATTGGAATATTTTTAGGGCAGATTCTTTGAAACCTGGTTTTAAAGTATGGGTTATGTATGCATGTCACACATGAAAATTAACTCAGGAATTAGACATTTCCCCTTTGCACAAAATCCTTGATTAATAGGTTTAATAATTTCATGAAAATTATTTTTTAAGCAAACTTAACTTCTTTTAAACAAGTATCTTTGCTTTCTGTTTAGTTTTGTGGCTGCTCGTTGGTGTGGGGTTATTAGGATTAGGACTACGGCATAAAAGCTATGAAAGGAAGTTGGGCAAAAGGGTAAGTAAATACCAATCTTAATATAGGATTTTGTAGGATATATGTATATGTATATGTATATGTATATGTATATGTACATACATACATTTGTACACTTCTCCATTATGACTGAGCTCTAGACCTGGATCTAATGACATTAGGGTCCTGTATTTCATCTCCTTAACCCTTAGGTCAGAGGCTAATAACATAGAATTATTTTATGAAGTTGGGCTGGATTCTTGGGACAGGATAGACACACATCATAGAGGCAAACTGCTTGTGATTTTGTTATACATAGAAGTTATCTTTCTCATCCGATTGTTTAACGTATCTAACCCATGAAATAAAGAACTATTTTACAATGGCTTCTTTGTACTGTCTGGTAGATATTGCTGAAGGCAGTAATGTGAGATTCTTTGATTGAATAAAAATCTTACAGATAATCCTTGATTTTTCAGATTTGGGGTAATTTGTGTATTGATGAGGTGTGGAAGTTTTCTTGTCTCTCTCTTTTCCCTCTTGCTGTCTACAGTTTTGTATGTTTTTTCCCTTTCTGTGTTAGAGAGGTGGGTAAGAGTAAGTCATTGCAATGTTATGCTATCCTCCACTCTGATAAAAAGCTTGATGCATATCATAATGCAATGAGAATCATAGAATAGAATTCATGGGTTAACTTTGGATTTTTTTTAACAATCTGTATTACCAGGCAGATGTTTCATATTAAATAAAAAGCTATACTGAAGATGCAGGGCCTGCTTCTCTTGTTGACCTTGGTACTCCTAGCACCTCATGGAGTGCTTGGCACATCCTCGGAACTCAGTAACTATTTCTTAATTGAGGTCATTACATAATCTCTTTCTTTTCCCCTTTATTTATTATTTATTCCTTATTTATTATTTATGACTGCAAATAATGTCAGCCAGAAGAGGATATGTAATGTCAGGGATTCTTTTCAAAAGGAGTCATTTCAGTTGGATTTTGTGCCTGTTCTTTTGGTCATTCATTCATTCATTCATTTGCTAAATCTTTGAATGTCTCATTTGTGCCTGGTGACAGAGATTAGAAGGTAAACGAGTTAGACAAGATGTCTGCTCTCACAGAGTTTACATTCTAGTAGGGGAGAGAGACAGTATTCAGAGGAACAAGTAAGGTGTCAGGATGGCTTCTGTTTTTTTGGTTTGAGCAACTGGATGGAGGGAAGTAGCACTTACTGAGGATTGGAGGAATGAGGGAATACCAGGTTTTGGGGTGATAAAATCCAGAGTTAATTAGTTGCATGAAAAGGGATAGCTTGATGAATAGAACCATGCTTCTTGAACTCTCTGTTGATGGTTCCATTCTCTTTATGTGACACTCACTAAACGGGGTAATTTTTCTTGTGGAAAGATGAAACGCCCAGCTCACTGCTGGTGGCACATTGAGCTTTTTGTGTTGAGTAATGGCCCTCCGACACCTAGAAGTTGCTACTTATTCTTCTCCCAGTCTGAGCTCCATGGTCCACTTTGAGGTATTTTTCAGTTGTGGCGATGGATTTGTTTTAATCCATCCTCTTTCACAGGATCCCTGTGGCGGGCCAGAAGGTATTAGTTTGAGAAGATGATTAGGGTTGAGCAGTGCATTCTCTGACTGAGCGCACTGACCCAAAAGAGGAACTCTGAAAGGGGCTGTGCTCCTGAACCTGGCCTTGTGGGGACAGTAGGGGAGCACACCACCATACCTCAGTTAGAAGGGGCACACCACGTTACAAACATGTTAAAGGACTCTCTGTGCCCCTCTGTGGTCTTCTCCGGGGCAGGGGAAACCCCTCTCCTGAATATGGTGTTTGTCATTGCCATGCATTTCTTTCCATTGTTACCATAGATCAGGGGTCCTCAAACTACGGCCTGCGGGCCACATGCAAATACAAATAGTGTATTTGTTCCCGTTTTGTTTTTGTACTTCAAAATAAGATCTGTGCAGTGTGCATAGGAATTTGTTCATAGTTGTTTTTTTTAAACTATAGTCCGGCCCTCCAACGGTCTGAGGGACAGTGAACTGGCCCCCTGTTTAAAAAGTTTGAGGACCCCTGCCATCGATGCTCTATCTCAAGACAGTATTCCATTTTTTTAACTTCATCTAAATGACATCTGACATATATATATTTTACAACTTACCTTTTCTTAAAATCATCTTTGTGAGATTCATCCATGTGGAAATACATATCCTCAACTCATTTATTAGCTCTGTGCAGTATTCCATTATTTGTAAGTGATACAATTTATTCATTTTCCTATTTTGCCTATTGTAACAACAGCCAGATTATTTTTAAATGTTTGCTATTATAAACAATCTTTATTACAAATGCTCACTTTCCAAACGTCTAAGCTTACGCTAGAAGTTCATGGAGGATTACGAGAATACCGTTTAGCCAATATCTCCTTATTTTTATGAATTAAATGTGGGCAGATACTTATGGAAATACCGTTGCTGAAATATGAATTTTGGTAGAGGGAGGTGGGAAAAATGGGTCATTGAACCTGCCTTGTTTATAGTTATCCTAATTCACATTAAAACTTCCTCAGGCACCAACCACGGAAGTCTCTGCCGCCATCTGGCCTTTCAGGTTTGGCTACGACAATGAAGGGTGGTCTAGTCTAGAAAGATCAGCTCAGCTGCTTCATGAAACAGGTGGGTCTTACTGGAATTAGTTTTAGGTTTTGAGAAACTACTATTGTTACTTTTACTTGGAGCAAGATCCTAAGTACCAGGAGGAGGGTTTGCTGGGCCATAAACTAATTTCTTAAAAAGGCTTTACTTTGGTGAACAGCTGCAGGAGGATTTAGCATCTGTAACCACATTTGTCTGTTTGAGAGCAATTAATTCTGTTGATTCTGAACAAAGCCTCACACTGGGCATCTACAGGGGATTCTTGTCACGCCTTTGCTCTTAGAGATGCCCCTGTTGGTGGCTCCTGTCACTTGGGGACTCACTTTGGAGACCAATAAACTGTCAGGTTAAAACTGGTAGGGTCAGAGTGATGCTCATTTGTGATGCAAATTGCCTTTCAGAGCCTAAGGGACTAGGGCACAGGGCAGGGGCAGGCTAGTAGGGGGCAATGGGAAAAAGGCGGGGGAGGGCATATGTAATACTTTCAACAATAATGATTTAAAAATAAATGAATTAATTAAATTTTATTTATTTTTTAATTCTTTGTTTTTTATTATTTTTTTAAAAAATTCTTTATTGTTTAAAGTATTGCATATAGTATTATATGTCTCCGTTTCCCCCCATTGTTCCTCCCTGGCCACCCTTGCCTCCCCCCACCCCCCGCTCCCCCCCACCCCCCCTACCCCTGCACATGCCCTCACCCCACCCTAGTGTCTGTGTCTATTGTGCTTATATGCATACATACAAGTCCTTTGGTTGATTTCTTACCACCCCACTTCCTCCTCTGCCTTCCCTCTGAAGTTTGATGCTTCTCTGTCTCTGGATTTATTTTTGTTCATCAGTTTATGTTGTTCATTATATTTCACTAATGAGTGAGATCATGTGATATTTATCTTCCTCCGACTGGCTTATTTCACTTAGCATATTGCTCTCCAATTAAATTTTTAAAATAGCCTAAGGAACAATTTTTAAGTTTCCATGCCTGGGGGAGCTCATCTTTGTATGAAACATCCTTGAAAATATGTGGGCATTTGGTTCCTAGATCAACTGCATGGAACGTGGAGCAAGATATGTAAAAGGCTGAACTGTTCTGGTTATTGCAAATGATAAGCCTGTCTCCTAGGAAATTGCGGAGGGTCTATACGAGTTTAATCTGGCTAAGAAATCTTTTTGGCCTGTAGTCCTTTAGTCCTGATTACAGGCCTCCAAGGCACATCTGGTCAGGTCTGGCAAAACCAATACACTTACTTCTGTGCCAGTACCATGGAGGTGTTTGCTGAAAAGTAAAATGCTATTGTGCACCACTCTCTATTTCTGAACATAAATTGGGTATTTGAAAAAGCCATTAAGCCTATTTGAGATTTGGGGAGTGATGTTAATATTATTTGAAAATTTAGAAAAGTTATGGTTTTATCCTTTTCTGCATTTTCTTAAGGTGCCCCATGTATTAATTACATTCTAAATATGGGAAAACTCCCTGATAGCTCAGATTTGGTTCACTTCACTTTCATGACTCATTAAGAACTTGTTTTTGATTTCTGAGCGAAGGCAAAGGGTTCAAGAACAACGTTTTGCTCATTGTTTTTGCATTGTTGTGGTTAATCACCGTGTGCCTTTCTTTTTCTGAACAGGTGCAGATTTCATCACAATTTTGGAGAGTGACGCTTCTAAGCCCTTCATTGGGAACAATGACTTAACCATGTGGTTAGGGGAGAAGCTGGGTTTCTATACTGACTTTGGTCCAAGCACAAGGGATCACACTTGGGGGTGAGTGTTCCTTGGGTACTAATCCTGAACATAACTCTGAAAGACCAGGCAGCATAGGCTTAGAGTAGAAAGGTCAGATTGTCGGACCTTAGTCCCATGACTATGCCCTGCTGATGCTTCCTGGGGGATGAGGAAGTGCTGAAGATATGCGTATTCCATAATTGTTTGAATGGTTTTCCTATTACTGGATATTTTCAATTTACCATTCAAAACCATACAGTGTAGGAGCTGAGATTATAACAATAGGCATATCTGACCTGGACATTGTCTTCATGGAGTTTATATTCTCATGTAAAGATACAGAAAATAAACAAGGACACAAAGATATAAATAATGTTGGAGAGAACCAAGATGGCAGCATAGATAAATGCCGGACTCACTTGCCACCTTCCACAACCACATCAAAATTACAACTAAAATACAGAACAACCATCATTCAGAACCACCTGAAAACTGGCTGAATGGAAGTCCTACAACTAGAGAAGTAAAGAAGAAAGCACTTTGAGACTGATAGGAAAGATGGAGGTGTGGAACGGGTTGGTCCAACACCCATGTGTGCCATTTATTTAATCAGGAGGGAGATCATCTCTGTGGAGGCCTCCTGTAAGGAGCAAGAGGTCCCAGCCCCACACCAGACCCCCCCCGTCCCCCAGCCCAGGGTTCCAGAGCTGGAAAGAGAAGTCCCTGTAACTATGGGCTATAAAAACCAGTGGGGATTGGGTCTGAGTGACAAGGGGGCTGCTGGAGACTCCGGTGTTCCTTTTAAAGGGTCTGAACAAAACTTATAAGGTCCTGCTTCCTCTGAGCTCCAGCGCCAGATGGCAGCTTTGAGGGACCCAAACACATATGGAGAGGAACTGGATTGTCTGGCATTGGGGCAGGAACTTGGGGGCAGCTTTCTCCCTGACAGTGGTGCTTGCAGGGGTCATTGTTCCTGTGCTGGGACCTCCCCTGTCACAGGGCTGACTGGAAGCCATATCTGACTCTCCATTAGCCTGGAACACACTTTTTGCTCTGCCCTGGGGGTTCCCCGAGACCCCACCCCATCCAGTTTGCAACCCCACCCAACCTGTTTGCGGCCTTTCCATATGAATGACCTGTACTGGCTCAGGCTTCAGACTGCTAAAATCTCTCAAACAAGCTTCAGCTGGCACCAGCGTGCCCCAAATTTATCAATAAAAGGCCCAAGAACTGGCACTAGCACCAGCCTGCCTTGATTCACAGCTGGAACTTTCCTGGGCACTTCCAAGTGGCCCCAGGCAGTGACTGACTGCACCTCCCTGGAGGCCCTCATGCCAGTGTACCCAGTGGACAGCTTCAGACCATAGTAGATTACAACTCTATACACCCACAAATGACACACTCAAGAGGCAGACTCAGTGAGCACTAAAGCCCCACTGAAGCAAGTCCTGCTCCATGGGGGTATTTTCTGCACAGCAGCTCTCCCACTGTACTAGTACTCACAGTGGCTCCTCACAGGAAATTAGCTTGGAGGCCAATTCCTCCTAGAGATGCCAACAGCAATCAAGGCTCAACTACAAGACTGTGCACACAGCCCACACAGGGGTGCACTTAGAGTGCCCAGATCAAGTGACTGGGGAGGCTGAGCCACTGAGCCCTACAGGATACCTACTATACAAGGCCACTCTACCAATTCCAAGAGACATAGCCGCTCTACCTAATATGTAGAAACAAATCCAGGGAAGCATTCAAAATGTGGAGACAAAGAAACATATCACAAATGAAAGAAATGGAAGCAAGCCAACTACTAGATACAGAGTTGAAAACCATGGTTATAAGGTTACTCAAGGATCTTCATGAAAGTTTCAATGGACTTAGACTTTCAAGGACCTCAGTGAGAATGTCAAAGACATGAAAAAGGACCAGTCAGAAATTAAGCACACACTAACTGAAATAAAGGATAATTTATAGGGATTCAACAGTAGAGTAGAGGATTCCAAGAATCAAATAAACAATTTGTAATATGAGGAAGCAAAAACCCAATCAGAAGAGCAAAAAGAAAAACAAATAAAAAAGTATGAAGATAGTGTAAGGAACCTCTGGTACTTCAAACATACCAACATTAGTATGATGGAGGTACCAGAAGATGAAGAGAGAGAGCAAGATATTGAAAACCTATTTGAAGAAATAATGACAGAAAACTTCCCCCACCTGGTGAAAGAAAAAGACTTACAAGTCCAGAAAGCACAGAGGGTCCCAAAGAAGAGGAGCCCAAAGAGGCCCACACCAAGACACATCATAATTACTAGACAGGCACTTTAACCAACTAAGCCACGGCGCCGAAGTCGACACATCATAATTAAATTGCCAAGGGCTAAAGGCAAAGAGAATCTTAAAAGCAGCAACAGAAAAGCAGTTAGGCACCCACAAGGGAATGCCCATAGACTGTCAGCTGATTTCTCAACAGGAACTTTGCAGGCCAGAAGGGATTGGCAAGAAATATTCAAAGTGATAAATAGCAGGGTCCTACAACTAAGATTACTCTACTCAGCAAAGCTCTCATTTAGAATTGAGGGTCAGATAAAGAGTTTCACAGACAAGAAAAGGCTAAGGGAGTTCATTACCACCAGACCAGTATCACGTGAAGTGTTGAAGGGGATTCTTTAAGAAGAGGAAGAAGAAGAAGAAGAACAAGAAATAGATTAAAATATGAACAATAAATACGTATCTATGAACAATTGAATCTAAAAATCAAAATAAATGAATAAGAAATCTAATGAACAAAATAATCTGGTGAATAAAATAGAATCAGGGTCATGGAATAGACTGACAAATCTCAGGGGGAAGGGGGTGAGGGCAGGAAGAGATTAACGAAGGATCTTACCTAAGGACACAGACAGTAGGGTGGTGAAGGCCTGGGGTAGGGTGGAAACTGGGTGGTGGGGGCAATGGGAGTGAAGAAGGGGGACATCTGTATACTCTCAACAATAAAGATTTTTACAAAGAAAGAAGTGAATAATATCATTTGAGATAGTGATTATGTGCCATGTAGAAAAGGAAACACGCTATGGAGAAAGTGGCTGGGTAGGCAGGGGCCAGGGAGACGCTAATGTAGGTAGAATGGTCAGGAAGCTACTTGAAAAGCTCATGATGAGAAGAACCTAGGACCTAGCCATGGGAGGCGCTGCCGGAACCACCAGAGTGAAGATGTGAGACAGGATCAAGCTTGGTGTGCCTGGAGCATAGGGATTAATGGAGAACTGATGAAGAATGAGGTCAAGAGCGGGCACCTGACCTGAGGGAGCCCCCGTATCCATGCCTAGGACTTGATTTAATTCAGTTGTGATGGGAAGCCAATGGGGGATTTAAAACGTGGGAGTAATCTGATCTGCTTTTCATTTTTAATAGATCATTCCTCCTGTTCTTGGAAGAACAGAATGTCAAGGGCAAGAGTGGGAGCAGGGAGACAGGTGGTGAGGCAGATGCAATAGCGCAGGTGAGAGAGGACAGTGAGAGCCGCAGAGATGGAGAGAAGGGGGAACAGAGCCGACAGGACTTGGTAGTGGGTTAGGTGTCAGGGGCTCCAAAGTGAAGAGTCAGGGGCAGCATGTAGGTTTTTGACCCGAACACCTGAAAGGAGATGGTGCCGTTGAGTGGCATGGGGGTGACCAGGAAGTAGCAGCATTGTGCTCAGTTTGTAGCTCTCTGACTTAGACTGAGGTAGAACATGCTTTCACATCTTTATTGAACAGGTTTTAATTTCTAATCTTGTAAATTGTGACTTTGTGCCCTTGCGGGCAAGATTGTACATTTCCAAAAGTGTTGATTACTATTAGAATTGTTTATTCAAATGTGTTGCCAAAGTAACATGCAAGTAAAATGGATTTTGTGTATTACCAATTCTCCCCTTTTCGTGTCTCCATAGCACTTGCTAAAACAGAGTTGGTAAAATTCTGACATCAGAGTTTATTAGTGACACAGCGAGAAATGCTAAGAAACAGAGATACAATAGATCGGCAGACTGCCGCATACGTCTCCACCGCATGCCCTGAGTGCCCCTCGGTGGGACGCTCAAAGTGTGACATGTCCCTTATTAACATCATTTGCTTAGTCCTGTCCTGTCTGGATGATATGGTCAGACCAACAATGATGTTTCTTTTCATTCCCACACAGGATTATGGTTTTGTCAAGATATCCCATTGTGAAATCGGAGCATCACCTTCTCCCGTCGCCAGAGGGCGAGATTGCACCAGCCATAGCACTGACCGTGAACGTCTCGGACAAACTGGTGGACTTCGTTGTGACGCACTTTGGGAATCACGAGTGGGTTTCTTTGGTCTACAGAACGGGGCACAACTGCCAAGAAGCATTATTAACACATTACTTAGATTTCTATGCAAATGACCTATCTTTCTCCTTGTTATTTTTTTTCTCCCAAAGTACTTTTCCCTTTGTGACTGCTTTTAAAAATTGAGCGTAGACACGTTTGAGATGCGGGCAGTCCTTATCGATGGCACCAGGCAGTGATGATGGTGGTGTTAGCCAGCAGTTACCGAGCAGGTGATGTGCTCAGTATTGCATTTACTCCAACCTGTATGAAGTACTGATATAGCCCCATTTTACAGATAAAGAAACGAGGCTGAGAGAGGTTACATGACTTGTCCAACCAGGGCCACACAGCTAGGAGCTAGGTAGACCCAATTCAGAGCCTGCAGGGACTTGGGGCCACTGTAGGAATAGGACATTCCCTGTTCCTGCAGGGTTACCACAGTTGAAGGACTGTTGGGATCTGAGAGTACTAAACGGCATTCCTTTGTCCCTCATGTTTTCCCAGTCGACTGATAGGTCAGAAGAGGAATCTGGCAGGGCTACCAAAAGATCACTTTTAATTCTGATAAGCCTATTGGACAACATGATTGAGTGTGTCCACATGGAACTGCTAATACATCTCCCAATGATGTGAAACTGACTCCCCCAACAGCAGGGTGGAGTCTGACAGCTCTCACCTAAGTGGAGAGAATAAACCAGAAAACACCCTGTTTGCAAGCTAGCAGTTTTCAAGGAGAGGAAGGACTTGAGACAAGCCTGCCCAGTTCATTCTTCTAAACTTAATCTATAATAATAGAAGTGTAATATGCTAATTAGACTGGAGGTCCTTTCGGGTGCCTGCCTGCTGCCAGAGGGAAGCTAGTGCTGGCAGCTGGGGGGAAGGAAGGCCTACTCTTGCACGAATTTCGTGCATCAGGCCTCTAGTTAATTATAAAAGTCTTCCCCAAAAGAAGAGAGAGGCCAGAGATGATTTTCTAAGAAAGTCCCTCTACAAGGAGACATGAGGAATGAGGGTTTTTTTTAAATATATTTTTATTGATTTCAGAGAGGAAGAAAGATAGAGAAATAGGAACACAAGTGATGAGAGAGAATCATTGACTGGCTGCCTCCTGCACACCCGCCCCCCCTGCACTGGGGATCGAGCCCACAACCTGGGCATGTGGCCTGACCGGGAATTGAACTGTGACCTCTTGGCTTATAGGTCGATGCTCAACACTGAGCCATGCCAGTCAAGCTGGGCAATGAGTTTTATCCCCCCAAAATAATATTCATAACCGGTGACTGAGTACTGACTAAATCATGAATAATGCCCCAAATAGATTGTAAAAGCAAAGATAAAGGTATATAATTGATACTCTACCACAGTAAACATTCTGTAATGATAACAGAAAACACTGATGTAAAGGGCTGAGTCCTATAAAACAGGGCAAACAGGTTCTGTTCTCATTGATCACACGACGCCACTGAGCTTTAAAGTGACACAGCGAACACTAGGAACCATCACTGTCGCACTGTACGTTTTACCTGAACCAAACGAATGTGTCTGCTACCCTTAACTTCCTGTTGCCTCACATTTTCTCACAGAATTATGGGGATCTGTGTAAGCCTGCTTGCATACTTTCTGAAATAAGTCAGAGCATAAGTAATATATGTTTGCCTCCTTAGATATAAAACGGGTGTTTGGAAGATGGATGATATAGATGGTCCATATCTCTTTAAAAAGCTGTTTGGAGAAACACCTTCTATTTCTCCCAGTGATTTTCATGTAGCAAGTGTAGGCATTAAAAAATCATTCCACTGGCCTTAAAAGAGCACTTGAGTTGGGTTTGTCTTTTAAAAAATAGGCTTTAGACACTTGTGTGTCTAAAGGTTGCCAGGGTTTTAACCTAAGAAACAGGTTTCTACCCCTCCCCTTTTCCTTTGCTTTTCCCCTTCCCCCTTCAACTCCCTCCCAGCTCCTCTGCAATGTAAGGAAGAGACTTGAAAAGGAAGGGAGGAGACAAGACTGAGAGATGGCGCCCAGGTTGTGTTTGGAAGGATAGCCTCGTCTAACTCTCTATTAACCACGTCTTTAAAGCTCTCCGAATAACACCAAATCCTTGACTTGCAATCTTGCTCACTTGATTTAATAATGATGACAACGTCAGCAACTTTAAGAGCTAACCCTTATTGAGGAGATGTACCTCGGGGGAGGAAGGGAGTCAGTGTAGTTTCATGGTCAAGCGCATGGAGTTCCGTCCTTAGGGCTGGGCAGAGGAAATCGTGTTCCCAGAGTCAGAGTTGGAACCAGGAAGAGCGGCCACAGGCATGAGGCATGCAGCTACTTCCCCTCAGGGACTGGGGAAGAAAGACCCTGACTTCTCTCTCCTCTCAACCTGTTATCTCCTGCCAGAGCCTCCAGTTGGTGAAGCATAACTGGAAATCAGCCGACAAGGGAGCCCAGGAGATGAAATCTGCAGGGGTCAGCCTCCCAGGGCATAGAAAAGGACTGAGAATGGGTCTGGCTGGGTAGAGGAGATGGAAAATAACACATGTTACTTAGCATCATTTAACAATAGAGCTAATGCCTGCCTCTCAGTGCTTAGGAGAATCCAATATCAAAGATGTTAAGCGATCATTCTTTTCACTTTTTCATACCTTGAGACATCTTTTAATAGTACTCAGCTGTCCACTCTTGCTCATCTAAGCTTCATGCTGTCTTCAGATCCTACCTTAATGAGGTGTCTCCAATCTTCTAGGTCCTTGTGATCTCCCTCTATCTTCCTTCATCATAGTTTTTTTTTTCCTTAATCTTCTGGCTTCTGGGGAGGTGTAGCCAATGGGAGGCACTCGCAGGGCTGGGGGGCAGGAGGAGGGGAGAGGACAGGGTGTTTCTCATCCTTCCTCTCAGCTTTCTCTGGTTTTCTGGCAGCAAGTGAGTGTCTTGTGTGGCTCCAGCTCCTCCTTAGATGACCCCAGCTCCTTGGGGACAGCCTCCTTTGTAGCACCATCTCCCACCGGTCAGGGCTGGCTTCTGGCCTCTGGGCCTCCTCTGTCCCTCTAGCTGTAGAGGTGGTATGGGTTCCTCCTTGTTGCAAAACTCCAGTTGTCTCACTGGCTACTGTTTGGCTTCCTGTCTCCTAGTAATGTGTCCCTATGTTAAATTCCCTTTATTTGAAACACGTAGAGTGCTCTGTTTTCCTGGCCGCATCATTTCAACTATGATGTCCCATACTTCTTGTATAAAACGTTCTGTCTGACTGGGAGTAACCTTAATTCCTCTGCTAGCAAGCATATGTGTTAAAAGATCAATACAGAGTCTTATTTCTTTAGACTCAGTATGGCACATCTTCTTAATCTAAAGATCAATACAGAGTCTTCTTTCTTTGGACTCAGTATGGCACATCTTCTCAATCTAAGTTCTGTATTATCCACCTTCTTACCCTACTTATCCTCTATAGGGGGGTCTGTAGCACCCTGGTGGAGTCCTATCCATCCCGAGTGTGGGGGTTCTCAATGGGGGGGGGGCCTTACCTAGGGGAATCCTTTTCCAGGGGTTCCCAAAGGTGTGGACGGAGTCGGCGAAGACTATCCACCTTTTTCCTATGGTGGAGTCCTATCCGTCCCAAGTGCAGGGCGCTTACCTAGGGGTCCCTGTTCGGGCGCCAGATGCCGGGGTCCAACCCCAGCAGGTCCAGGGGTCGCCAAAGGTGTGGACGGAGTCGGCGAAGAAGGAAGGACACGGAGACAGCGTTCAGTTGATCAGCAGCCTAGCCAGGATCTCTAGCCAGGATCTCCAGCTAAGTTCTGGTCTGGATCTCCAGCAAAGTTCTGCTTAGGATCTCCAGCCAGGTTCTGTATCCATGTTCTCCAGCCAGGTTCAGTCACCAGGTTCTAGTCAGGTTCTCTTGCCAATCTCTGTAGTCAGGTTCAGTCCAGGATCTTTTGCCATGTTCTCTCCAGCGAAGTTCTTCTGTCTCTAGAGAACGTTCTTTGTAGGTTCTGTGCCTAGGTTCTGTCTCTCTTGGTTCTGTCTTCTAAGCTCTGTCTCTTTCTGTCTTATTACATCTGTATTTATACCAGTTGATTCAATCCTATCAATCTCTATTACAAAGGTTAGGGCGTTTCTTATCTCCATTCCAGGGAGTAAAGATTATGTAGCTTAAGCATGATTGTTCATAGTTAAAGTGATTAATTACCCACCTAGCACTTAGTTGAGGGGTTTTATTCCCTCCCTAACTTCAGGGAAAAATCCCTACCTGGGGAAGCAACCTTGTTCAGAGACCTTGGTTAAAACACATAGTGCCAAGAAGGTGAGCAAACATATTAAGAACAGTATGCCATATATGCCAGGTCCCTTGAAACAGCAAGCATAGACCGGCTCCCGGCATCATGAAAATACTGTATCATGCTTAGCCACTTTTAGAAGGTGTTTGCTTGAGAGAGCTGAGTAGATTCCATGAGTCCTGCATGCCCTGTGAATGTTAGGATTCTCCCTCTGACCATGGCTGCTTATGCTGCTGCTGGTTCTTTAAATATATATATATATATTTACTACTAGTTTCTAGCTGTGATACTGATGACCAAGTCTCAGATGGTTATTGACATAATTTCTCCTGATGAAGAGTTAACAAATGCTGTTTTTGGAGTAGATATTTAAATCAAGTTGACTCCAAATGATTTTTGGGGAAAGACCTTGTTGTTCTTAGTCAAAAGTGAGTCAGCCTACTCAGTTATTCACCACTGTCCCTCCATCTCATTCATTTCTAGAACATTAAGACATTTGCCTAGGTAGGAATTACTCCGGGTTTGTGCTCTACTTGAAGATTTTTTTTGGGGGGGGGGGGGCGGCGGCAGAACTTAAGTACTTAAGACTTTTTAAAAGTTGTTTTGCAAATACAAAACAAAATTACATTTTTTGCTGTTTTTTGTGTTGTTTTTTTAGAGATGACCTTGACAGGAAACTTCAGGCTATTGCTATTTCAAAACTCCTGAAAAGGAGCTCTAATCAGGTGGTATTTCTGGGTTATATCACCTCAGCACCTGGTTCCAGAGATTATCGACAGCTCATTGAACATGGCAATGTGAAGGTAACACAATCGTAATAGAATTTGATGTATTAAGTAACATTATGTTTCAGAACATGAGTTCATCTCTGGCATAGTGGATACGGCAGAAAGTGGGGTCCCAATGGACTCCTTATTGTGGCTTCAGGATGCTGACACTTATTATTATAGAGAATCTGTAAGAAAGAAGAACTTTGCAAAGAAGTTGAGAAGTCAGCGTTAGGCCGAGCTGAAGCATCTGTGGGATATTAAGGGAGCCACTCAATCGATAGCTGCATCAGGAATTGAGAAGGGCAATCAGGACTAGAGGTATAGATTAAGAGTCACCACCCCGGTCTTGTTTTTATTTTTAAATATATTTTTATTGATTTCAGAGAGGAAGGGAGAGGGAGAGATCGAAACATCAAAGATGAAAGAGAATCATTGATCGGTTGCCTCCTGCATGCCCCACACAGGGGATCGAGCCCGCGACCCTGGCATGTGCCTCTGACCGGGAATTGAACCATGACCTCCTGGTTCATAGGTCGATGCTCAACCACTGAGCTATGTCAGCCTGGCCGCTGTCTTGGTGATCATTGAAGCCATGGATGTGGATGACATTGCTGATGGAATTAGAGAAGTCAAAAGGAGGAACAAAGAAAACCCCTGATGTATGTGGCTGTCAGGGGGTTAAGGATGAGGGAAGAGAAGAGAAATTATCTCAGGATAGAGATTAAGGAGAGGCCAGAGGGTAAAAGGTAAACTTGGGGAGTGTGGAGTCACGGAGACTGCACCAGTTATTCACCACCATGCAACAAACCCCCTCAGACCTAGCGGCTTAAAGTAGCCCTGGTTTAATATTCTTACAATTTTGTGGGTTGACTCGGTGGTGGTTGTTTTTTTCTGGATTCACTCGTGTTGTCAGGTGGCTCGGCTGTGGCTGGGGATCCTAAGATAGTTCCATTCTTGGGCCTTGCTGCTGACTCTTGGCTGGGCCTGTCTCTACGTACAGTTGGTCTCTTATCATTGACTGGCCTCACTGGTGCTGTTGTGTGACCTTGGGGCAAGTTACTTGACCTTTCTGGGCCTCAGTGATTGTATCTATACAGTGGTGGTAGCAATTTCTATTGTATCATAGGGTTGTAATGATGAAGTATAAGCAAGTGTCTGCACAACCCTCAGCCTTGTATGTAGGAGGCACTCGACAAGTGGTGGCCACACATATGTATTGTGTGTCTGGCTGTACATGGAAAATCAAATAAAGTAAATGTACAAGTACAGGGCCTAGGAAGCACAAAAGAATGTTAGAAAATGTGATATTTGGCAAGTCTAAGAAAAAATTATATCCTAATAAGAGAAGGAATTCTGTGTATGTGTGTGTGAGTGTGTGTGTGTGTGTAAGGCATATGGGTAGTGTTAGAGAAGAGGAATTTTATTTGTTGTTGCTTTTAATTCTCTCTTGGTTTCCACTGTTAATGGTCAAAAGCTGTGTCAAGATTGGCAGTGGGTTCTTATATAGCTTTTTGTATCAGGAAGTTTATTAATGCAGAGTTTGGGTCATAAATGCTTGGATGAACAGATTTTTCTCTTTAAGAAATGAGTATTTAAATTCTGTAGTCTTAAAATTTGATAGCATCTTTTAAAAACCTAATAAAATAAAATGATAGCTAAGCACAGTCGAAGTTTATTATTCCCAGTATTCACAGCTGAATGGCTAAATTTTCATCACTTCCCAAGGCAAGTCCTTTTCTTATTTGCTTTTTTAATCACTACCATTTTTCTTTAAGTTTTAAATTTATTACAATTTTTTTGTGTATACTAAAGACATATGTGTGTGTGAGTGCGATAGAAAATAGTAAAGATTAGCAAACATCCATATGTCTACCACCAAGCCTATGGAAAAATTAGGAAATCGGTAATAAATTGTGTGTTGTTTTGCAAATTCACAGATGGTGTGAATACATTATGTATCAAGGGCTGATCAGGTGAGCAGGGGTGTTTTAGTGATTTAAAAACATGTTTTTAATTAAATGTTAAGAGTAAAGTTGAGCCCTAACTGGTTTGGCTCAATGGATAGAACGTCGGCCTGCGGACTCAAGGGTCCCAGGTTCGATTCTGGTCAAGGGCATGTACCTTGGTTGCGGGCACATCCCCAGTAGGGGGTGTGCAGGAGGCAGCTGATGGATGTTTCTCTCTCATCGATGTTTCTAACTCTCTATCCCTCTCCTTTCCTCTCTGTAAAAAATCAATAAAATATATTTTAAAAAAAGAGTAAAATTGAGAAATGATCAAAAGTCAGGTATATTTTTTATTTATAGGATTTTAAAAAAGAAGGAAATGAAAATTTCTTTAGTATAAAAGCTCCATATCTAGAGTTTTTGTAAAACTAGAAAAAAATATGTGTGTATGTTCTGCTTCTCTGATAAAAAATAACCCTGGTCTCAAGCTTCCAACCTCCAAAAGACTCGTGGTTACTCCCAAAATCTCCAGTGTTTGTCTCCAGTGATTCAATCTAACAAACACAGATTGAGCGCCTGCTAAATGCCAGAGAGGACCGGAGAGCCAAAGTGATGAGACTTCCCCTGCTCAGGACGGGGAGGGTGGAGACATAGAAACAAATACCCGTACAGAACAGTAGAGCTGGTGTGCATGCGTAGGGTGACCTAGGAAGGCTCTGTAACTTCTCCTCAGGCTGAGAGACCTGGAAAGCTGCAGGGAGCCAGGAACGTGTTCTAATCGCTGCTTTCCCTGCCTAACTCCCTCTCTAGACCATGTTCGTCGGTGTTCTCCCAGCATCTAGTACAGGAGCTAGATGGGCATATAGTAGGTGCTCCAGAAATATCTGTAGAATGAGTAAGTAACGTGGACCTCAAAGGACCAGCAGGAGCCAGGCAGAGAAAACAGCATGCACAAAGGCATGTTTATTACTGCAGCTCACACATTTTCTTGGCAGTTCAGAACAGAGCGCTGTTTTAATGCTTTAACGTTCTCTTCTCTGTTTATTAGGATATTGACAGCACGGATCAAGACAGATGGTGTGAATACATCATGTATCGAGGACTGATCAGGTGAGCAAAGGTGTTTGATTCTTTTTTAAAATCTATTATTACACTGGAGCCTTGACTTACGAGTTTAATTCGTTCCGTAACGGAGCTCGTAACTCAAATTACTCGTATGTCAAATCAAAAAGTGAACGAGTGAGACACGTGATGCTGGGCTGATGTTGTGGCATTCCCTGTGACGTTCGCTGCACCAACTAGCGGTGGGGTATCTGAAGCTGGCTTGTAACCTGAATTTTAGCTCACAACTCAAAGCAAAAAATCGGCCGAGAGAGAGAGACGGCTCGTATCTCGAAAAACTCATTAGTCAGGACACTCGTAAGTCAAGGTCCCACTGTACTGTGATCTTTTGAGTCTATCCTGGAGAGAAAAGCTTTATGGAAGCAGTTAATTAATTTTGTTACTTTTTATAAACATTGATTTAGTTAGTTATGCAGTTTAACATCTTTTCCAAGTCACAGCCTAATGATTTACGAAGGAATAAATGGCTAAGCAAATTAAATTTAATTATACAAAGAGGATACGATGTAAGCTATTTAGCATAAGTATGTATCTGTCAACATGTGTTAGGATTGGCACCATGTTTTACTGTATGGCATGGTGGAAACAGCATGGACCATGGAATAAGAAAGCCTTGGGCTTGAATTCCAGCTTTGCCAACTTCTAATTATGTAATTTTGGGTAAGTCAGCTAACTTGTTAGAGCCACTATGATATTGTGGTGAGGTCTCTAAAATTTTTCTTTAAATTTTATATCTTTAAAAGTTATATCTTTAAAAATATATCATCCCAGCCCAGCTGCTGTGGCTTAATGGTTGAGCATCAACCCATGAACCAAGAAGTCACCGGTTTGATTCCTGGTCAGGTCACATGCCCAGGCTGCAGGCTTGATCCCCAGTAAGGGGTGTGCAGGAGGCAGCTGATTGATGTTTCTATCTCTCTATCCCTCTCCCTTCCTTTTTTTCTAAAATCAATAAAACATAGCTAAAAATATGTATACATATCATCTCATGCCAAAAAGTGAATATTTTAGATATATTCCAAAATATATTGTGTGAGAGGCAATTTGTATAGACA